>NC_140586.1:327356137-327721137 GCF_964204655.1 Triturus cristatus
GGAAGTCTTCTTCCACTGGTTCACTGTGCATGTCCACCCCATGGTAGTGTGCTGCTCTCTGCACTAAATGATGAAACCCTAAGGAGTCCTCTGGAGGAGACGGCCTGGATGGGTATAGGTCGTCCTGAGGTATATCTGGTATATCAGGGTTATTGTAATCCTCCCATGGGTCTGGGGTCCCTGGTGGAGTGGGATCCATTGGGGCTTCCGCCGGGTAATTGTCCGGGTCCCCGTCATCCGGATCTGGGGATGGGGCCGGATCGTAGTGAGGTAGAGGTGGCGGAGACCTGGGAGGGGGAGGGGGTGGAGGAGGTGGAGGAGGTAGGGGAGGCGGTAGTGGGGAGGGCACTCTGAGGGGAGAAGTAGCAGAGTCCTTCCTTTTGGGAGGAGGAGGAGGAGCCGGAGTATCAAGGCGTCTTTTCTTGGTAATTAAAGTCAAAAGCCCAGTCTTTGGATCTTTGGACAGAGTCTTTTGTAAAGGGTCTGGTGTAAACAGAGCCAATGGTGCCGGATCGTCTGTCGGCACCGGTGATTTCGGAACCGAGGGTTTCGATGGTTTGTGTGCGCCATGCTTTCTTGAGGTCTCCGGGTGTTTCGGCGTCGAATGAGGTTTCGGCGCCGGGGCGTCGGTGCCGACAGATTTGTGTTTTTGTTTGGTCGGCACCGAGTGTCCAGGCTTCGGCACCGGTGGCTTCGGAGTCTAGCTGGATATTGCTTCCTTCGGTGCCGGATGCTGTTTTTCGGCACCGGGCGTCGGCTGGCTCGATCCCGAGCTGCCGTGAGACTTTGGATGCTTCGACACCGGGCCCGTAGGTGGGGTGATAGAAGCTTTGGTTTTGGTTTTGCCCAGGCCGGCAGGCGAGGGAGTAACCTGAGTCTCTTTGGTTTTCGGCGCGGGGGTGGGAGGGGGCATAGTACTCACGGCCCGCTGCGCCGGTGTAACGTCCTCCACGTCGGAGTCGTCGGCCTCGGAAGCGCTGACGACGTCTTCCTCCTGCTCGGTGTGTGTTTGCCCCGAAGCTTCGGCGCAGTCTCCGAAGATGTCCGGTGGAGCTGCAGAGGATGAGTGCGCCATGGTGCGTCGAGCTCTTCGATTTCGGATGGTCTTCTTCGATCGAAAAGACTTGCAGGCGGGGCAGTCTCTAGCCTCGTGTTCAGGAGAGAGGCAAAGGTTACACACCTGATGGAGGTCGGTGTGGGGAAACTTAGACCCACATTTTGGGCACTTTTTGAACGGAGTCCTTTCCATCGGCCAGGACCGGAGTCGAGGAGGGCCCGAAGGCCGGTGCCGATGTACGGGATGGAGAAAGTGCCGCTTCGAGAGATGAAGATGATGATCAAGAAACTCGAAGAAACGAGGATTTTCCGTCGAGGCTGGAACCGTAGAAGTTCGAAGCCGGAGCACGAAGTATCACATCCGAGCCCGATGGCGGAAAAAAAACAATCTGAGGATGGAGCCGAAGCCCATGCGCAGTACGGACCGAAGGAGGAGTCACCAAAATCGTGACTTCCAAAGACTGTCCAAGAAGAAAAACAAACTGCAAACATCCGGGCCCAACACCAGATGGCGATCTATGCTAAGTGTACAATCTGCAGCTCATATGCCTCGAACGGCAATATCAGAGGACAGTGTAAAGCATTTGTTGTACACAGTCAGCAAATGGTCTCACACACAAGAACTGAACTCTCGGCCAATTGTTTTGTATATAAAAATATATAGTTTTATTTTAGAACCACAAGTAGGTATCAAAATACTTTCTCAGAATGAAATGCTCTAGTTGAGTACTTTCAATAAGCAATAGACATTTAAAAGCAATAGTTGCAGTTGTTGCAATAGGCAACACAATTCAAACACCATTATAAAATTGAGCTCAAAGGGAGTTTTTAAGTAAATGCAATTTCAATTACTTTGCGTATGATTTTCTTACTCGGGGTTGGATCCTGGATTCAACCCTGGTGCATTTCCTGTAAACAGTTGAAAGAAATCGTTTTTGTTAGACAGGTGATTTTTAAGGAATATTTGTATGTTTCAAAAATCAACACTTAGAAGAATTTCTGGCAAAAACCAGGCAATGTTATCCTATGGAGGAAAGTTTGGTTATCTGAAAATCAGTTACAATTATTTTCAGGGTCAGTGCTGGGCACCAAGATCCAGCACTGGGATCTCTCCTGGTAATAGGTGAATAATTTTGTTTGCTGATGGGCTGATTTTTAGTGAATATTTTAAAGTTTCAAAACTCGTCACTTAGAAGAATTTCCAAGTGAAACCAGTCAATGTTACCCTATGGAGAAAAAGTACTCGACTGGCAGAGTTAAGGTTCTGGGCATAGACTCAGGGGTCTCCCAGGGTCAGGTAGGTACAGTTGGTTCATCATCAGCGGCACAAGGGCAGCCGGGTGCAGAGAGTTAGGCCCAATGTTAGCCTATGGCGGGCAGGGGGCCTTTGGTTGGTGGCTGCTAGAAGGCAGGCAACGCGGCTGTGGGAGCTGGGCTCCTGGTCACTCACACAGGGCAAGTGGGGAAGTAAGATAGGATAGGTGTTGCACTTCCAGGGGCACTCGGGCAGCTGGGTGCTTTTGAGCCGTCGGGCGCTCAATGTATTTCAATGGAGAAGCTGCAAGTTGAACAAAGGCTGCAAGCTCAAGGACGGAGATTCTTCAGGTGCGACCACCACTTCGAGAGGTAAGTTGGGAAGCTGTAGGTTACATAGGCACCCCAGGAGCTGGGCACAGGGGGCCACAGGGCGCCGGTGCAGGGATGTCTTTTCGCGTCAGGAAACCTTACCCTCTGCTGGTCGCAGTTGGAGGGTTCCCTGGTTCTGAGGCTGCAGGCATCGTCAGGAGCGTCGAGGAGGGTTCTTGGGTGCTGGATTCTAGGTCACAGTTGCCGGGGGGACGGCCTCGTGGTCTTTGTTCACTCAGGCACAGGCCGGGTTAGGCGGGTGTAGAGTGTGCTGGATTTGCGGTTCCTGGCTGGCACCAGGGGTTGTTGCTTGTTGTTGAGCAGGACCACTGCTCGTGGGAGTCCCAGTCCTGGTAGATGAGCAAGGCAGTCGGGTCCTCCTGGGTTTTCGAGGTTGATTACCACTGGAGACACTGGGATTTAGCAGGAGCAGGTTCGAGGGTCGACAGGCCTGTAGGCCTGGGGCCAAGTCAGTTGGTGTCGTCCTCTTGTTAGCAGCTGCACGGCAGGTCTTCTTGTTCTTTCTTGTTTCGGAATCTGAGGAAGGTAGGTTCAGGGTGCCCCTAAATACTAAATTTAGCCGCGTTACAGGTAGGTAGAGGTCAGCAACCAATGGGTCCCTGCTACTCCCCAATGGGAGGGGGGCAGGTGTCTAGTCCTGATTGGGTAGGGCTCCCCATCTTCAAGATGGCGAGAGCCCAGAGTTGTGCTTCACCTCGCCTCCCTCACCTGAGGGGTGGGGTTGGCAGAGGCTGGCACTCCCCCTTTCCTCACTTAGGTTATCCGGCCGATCTTCCCGCCAGAGTGGAGGGTCCGAACCGGTGGGGGCCAGTTGCTGAGTACAGCAAATAGCCTGGAAAAGCTCATAAAGGCGGCATGCCTTTGAAGCTTCCCCTGCCCATCCTGGGGGAGGAGACCTAGCACCTCGCCCAGGATGTGTATTGTTGCAGGCCAAGTTCAGCAACATGTCTGCTGGGTGGCAGCCTAGGCACCACTGGGTCCCTGCCCTGGGGTGGGTACACCCCCTATCCTGCCCCTCTCCTGTGGGAGGGGGGCAGTGGCCTAGTCCCGATTGGGCAGGGCTCCCCATCTTCAAGATGGCGAGAGCCCAGAGATGTTTCACCTCGCCTACACCACCTGAGGGGTGGGGTTGGCAGAGTCTGGCACACCCCATTCCTAACTTGGGGTTTCCGGCCAGTCTTCCCGTCAGAATGGGTGGTTTAGAACCGGTAGGGGCCAGTTGCTGAGTACAGCAAGTGGCCTGGAGAAGCTCACAAAGGCAGCATGCCTTTGAAGCTTCCCCTGCCCATCCTGGAGGAGGAGACCTAGCACCTCGTCCAGGATGTGCATTGTTGCAGGCCCAGGAGAGCGGATGGCTATCTTACCCAGGGGTCCAGCAACATGTCTGCTGTGTGGCAGCCTAGGCAGCCCCTCAGATGTGGATTGTAGGTTAGGTTCAGGTGGCATCTCTAAGACGCCCTCTGTCGTGCATTGTACATTAAATCCTGCACTGGCATCAGTGTGGGTTTAATGTGCTGAAAAGTTTGATACCAAACTTCTCAATCTTCAGTGTTGCCATTATGGTGTTGTCGAGTTGTGGAGTTCGTGTTTGACGAGCTCTCAGCACCATATACTCTAAAAATGGCAGTGCAGTGCTCAATAATGGACCTAGGTACTGTAGGGGCACAGGGCTGATGCCCCTGTGCCCGCACCACTGGCATAGGGCACCCAGCTAGAAGGGTGGCGGATGTATGCCAGGGCAGTGTAGGTGGTGGGCATGGCACACAGGGATGTGTGCCATGTCGACTTTTTTCTTGTACCCAGAAACTCAGCCTGCAAGGGCAGTGTGTTTGTGTTAGGGTACAGGGCCTCTAAAGGTGGCACAACGAGTGCTGCAGCCCTTAGAGGCCTTCCCTGGTCACAAGGCCCTGGGTACCTAGGGTACCATTTACCAGGGGCTGATCTGTAGCCAGGGTTTGCCAATTAGGGGTTTTTGGTTTTAGGGAAGTAACATAGGCCCTATGCACCTGATTGGCAGGAGTCCAGGGCACACTCATTCAAAGTACACTCAGCAATTCAGCAAAAAGTGGGGGCATACCATGCAAGAAAGATGGCGCTTTCTCACATACACCGAACAAAAATAATAAACAAGCATTTGCAATGCAATAGGACTGGCATTTGCGAGGGTTATAGCTAGTGGTGTTGCAAATGACTATCTTTTACCGATGTGTTTTGGTGTGCAGTGGAGATTATGTGGGTTGTATTGGAATTGTTAGTTGTGGAATTATGTGGCATGGTAAATAGATAGGGGTGAAAGCTGTGTCGAATAGTCAAAGATTGAGAGGGATGTAGCCATTGTAAACAAAATAATTTTTTTAATTTAAATAAAAAGTATGTTTTGATATATATTATTCCTTATGCCAGGCACTGTTCATATAAAAAAGGAACAAGTTATTAAGTAATATAAACTACACAAAATGTGCTGTTTTATGCCACATAATCCACCTTTTATCAACACCCAAGTTATTGTAACACTTTCGCTTTTTTTTTCTTAAACAAATACATATGGCTTGCAATCTTTGGAACGAGACACCAGTCTGTAGGAAGAACCACAGCAGGGAGTTTCAGGCAATTCACAGATTGGTGACACAATGTTTAAGAAAGCACATATGCTAGCACCAATAGATATCTTAACAGTTATGCTAATGTGCTCTTTTATAGCGTAGCTAAGTAACAGCTCAAATCACAGAAGCTTGGTTGACCCGCCCAGGGTCACACATGGCATCAGCAGGACTCCAACCTTCCCGACTCAAGACGGGTGCACACCGTGCTCATGTTCATGCCGTCAGCACCCCTGATTGAAAATATTACAGGTAGTTCATCAGAAGAGCCAGGAGTGAGGCAAGATGGCGTCAGTGTGAGAGGACGCTGGAAAGGCTCGCTCCGTGGCCTGCAGCCTACATGATTTGGACTACGGTATGACAGGATTAGATCGGAGCTGAACGGACCGAGCTAGACTACATTATGTTCGTGTCAACCTGATGACCGTGCTATTCCCGAAAATTTAATTAGGGAAATACAAGAGAGGACGATCGGCGGAGACGGAGACGGCAGTGTGTGATCTCTGTGGTGCTAGTCACCTTGATTCGGGCGGCGAATTCCTAAAAAAAAATAAAAAAACACCATTCGAGCCTCAGCCGGTGCTTTAAACGAAACGAAAACAGGAAACCTGGGCCTGCGAAAGATAAGGACTTCAAGTCTATTTCATGCCGGCGTTTATGGTAAGCCGAGGCGAGCTGAATTGAGGTGAGGAGAAGACCAGACCGGACCCGTGGAAAAAGAATCGAGAACTGCGGTTGCAGTAAAAGAGAAGGAGAGGAGAAAGGAGAGATAGGGGGGTCATCTTGAACGCAGAGGACCGCATTCCGTGACCCGGGGGTAAGAAAGAGGCAACAATTGATGCAACTGATGCAACTGGGGTTGACACGGCAGGACATAGAAAGACTGAGTATTGCTTTAACGATGTCTGCTGTGCGTGATGGAAGGTATAACCATGACTTGTGACAGACTTATGATTTGACGTTGCTGGCTGAGCACTCGAAATATGGCGCGTGATCAGAACAATTAAAAGTATGCGTCACCCTCAAGTCCTTCCCCGGAGATTCGAAACTGAGCAATTACAGAGCACAGAGCACTCGAAGCGGAGATCAGCACTGGGGAGATTAAGATAAGATTAAGATAAGATTAAGATAAGAGCTTCGGAATCTAACTCTAACTGGGATGTGACCCCTTTAATGCACTACAATTACTGCATTCACAGCTCGCATTCATAGTTCAAACCTGCTCTCACTTACCATAGCGAAAAAACTCTAGCGTAGAAGCCTTTCTCTCGCTGGCTCTGCTGATCTGCTTGCCGCCTGTCAGTCTGCTGCCTGCTGCTTGACTGATTGATTGATTGACATCTCATCGGCGAACATTGTAGGACGCGTTTAAGGCAGAGAGTTTGCACGCTACTCGACAAGACAAGGCCAATGTTATTGGTTGGTTGGCTTGTCATTCAAGATTTGGCAAAAGTAGTAATAGAACTATTAGATCGTGCTGGATAAGAGACTAAAAAACCCTATCGAACGAAGATAAAATAAAAGAAAAGAGAAGGAAAAGATAAAGAGGAGAAAAGGTCAAGGAGAAAAAAAAAAAAAAAGTGTATTAAACCAGGGGAAAACTGAGTTGGAAAATCTGGAGAAGTCTGGGGCTGGAAGTTTATAAAGGAAACCGATTCGAGTTGAACTGAACTGGACTATAATTGAATAACACTACTATTATACTGCTATTATAAACAAATGTCTATCTATATATACCTGGACCTGATCTGAATCCGAAAACTGAACCTGGCTTGGCCTGATCTAGTCTCGAACCTAGCTAGAGTCTGAGTAAGTAAGAGTAAGAGGCGCTAGAGGGCCGCCGGGGGGGCACGTTTTGGTAACGCACATGGCCGAACTAATACTAGCCCAACAAGACTTTCACCTTCTATACCTGAAATATCTCAGAAAAACAGGTCCCTTAGCGACTAATAAAAGATTGACAGTCAAGATAGTCTGTGGAGCCAAAGGATCCAAAGAAATTTAAGGAACATGTGCTAATATATCAGCAGCCGCTAATCAACTAGCATCGAAGCCAAGGCGTTTAAATTCATTGACAATACTACTGCCACTCCCACAGACCTTTAGATTATTACGGGCATCGGGTATGGCCAATATCATGAGCTCAGGGAAAGGCAAAGAGGATCTGGCAAACGATCTATTGACAGTCGAAACTACCCAAGAAAAAGCTGTACTAGACATTCAGGTCCCCTTAAATCTACAACCCCCCCAAAGTACAAGTCTTTCGTTACAAGCCATAGATATTCTACAACTGACTCGGTCTGAGGACATGGAGGACACGGCGATGCCAGAAAGCCTGGAAAAGAAGTCGGAGAAATTAGAGCGGGCAGAAAGCCAGGGAATTATTAAAGGTACGAGAAACCAACAATGCCCGCAGATGGCAAAAGACTTGCAAAGAAGACCAGAAACTAGGGGGTCCCGGGCAAAGGAAAACCAAGAGGAGAAACAAGATGGCAAAGCAACAGCTAAAAAACAAGACATAAAAACTAAAAACAGTGACGCAGATAAGAATGTAAATAAAAACAAGGATCAAGGGAAAAGAAAAGGGAAGGAGAAAGAGCTGGGAAAGGAAACAGAAGATGTGCTACTAGAGAAAAAGGCAAAAAGGATGCAAACTATCAAAAACTTGAAGGCTGCGGCCAGATCATCTGGTCAATCAATAGACTTACAGCTTAGGATAGACAATTTATTTAGCCCTCTCACTAAGGACGGGCTAAGTATTGGTTCTAATAATGAGAAATTACAGAACTTAAAGCCGTATCTAGACAAGCAGGAGGGTGTCTATGACGATGTAGACTTGGCTGCACACTTGGAATCGCGAGTTGCAGGGGACAAATTCACTACGGGTCCCAGTCAAAATCCAAATGTGGATACATGCCCCGATGCTGAAGGTTTTAGAGCTGGCACAAGCACACTGGATCATAATGAGAGACGCCTTAAACGCAAGACAGATAGAGAGAACCACGCCTATGCTCCTTTAGAGCTACAAATGCACCCCTCGGGAGTAAATCCCACTCTAGCTAACGACGCAAGTTCCGAAGAATCAGACTCGGATTTGTACGAAACAGGTGTCTCCATTTCCAGCAAGCCAAGCAAGGAGAGCAAAGCTAGCGAGGATTCTAAATCTGAAGGATTAAGCCCGGTGGCATCAGACTTCATGGATCTTAAAAATATGAATGAATCAGGACAAGATATAACGCCCAGAAAAAAGATTGAAAAGAAAAGAACTAGAAACAAGAGGCAATCTAAAATAATTTATGAGGAAACAACAGATCCCGGAAGCAATACGGAGCATACCTCAAGCAGAGCTAAATCGACTCGCAAGAGCCCCCACTCAACATCAAAAGCCGCATCTGAACGGAAGCAGATCATCATGAGTAAACTTGAAGAAGAAGAGGGGCAAATGCGAAAGAAATATGGCAGTGGCTCGGGAACAGCAACGGAGCCCTCGCTGAGGGAAGTCCTCAACTCAATTAAAATCCTTCACAAAGATGCAAAAAAAGATAGCCATCGGAATCATCTGGCTATTCAAAAACTGGAGGGGGCTATCAACAAAGTGGGGAATACCTGTTCGGAGATCTCTGATAGAAAGAGCAGTGCTGAAGTACGTACAGATAACTTAGAAGCTGATGTGGGCAAGCTTAAATCCCAGACAATTGAACAAGATGACATATTAAAAGCTCTAATGGTCAAGGTTGAAGATCACGAAAATCGAGCTCGGAGAAATAATTTACGCTTTTTAGGGATTACTGAGGGCGCAGAAGGAACGGATTCTAGGGGCTTCGTGGTCAATCTTCTTAAATCTGTATTTCCGGAACTCAGCTCATGGGATATGGACAGAGAAATTCAACGAGCCCATAGATTTCCTTTTACTTTATCCAAACGTTCTGACAATCCGCCTCAATATCCGAGGGCCATGTTAGTCAATTTTGGCAATTTCACACTGCGTGAAGCTATATACGATTTAGCAAGGCCTACTATTAAAAAAAAAATACATGGGCTTTATGTTTTTTGTTAGACCAGATTTTGCACATTCAACTGTCGAACGCCGATGGCGAATGAGACAACGTTTTACCCCCTTTGAACAAATTGGAGCTTCAGTATATTTGCAAAATCCGGCTTGCTTAAAAATTAACTTCAGGGGAACAACGCGAAGTATTTCAAGTGAAATCCAGGCGGAGGCGTATCTGAGGGAAATATCGGAGAAAGCAAAACAAAACAATGACAAATCAGGGGGGGAAAAAAATGTGTAAAGGATTTAGTATGTGGATCTTGCTAAAGCTTGGAGTCATAACAAAGAAAGGGGTTGGGATGGCAAACGAAGAACTTTATATACAAATATGATATTAATATTTGGTATATTTGGGATTATTCTTTAATATGTAATGAAATGGCTGAACGGATTAATATCTTTATTTTGCTTCGTAGTCGATATATCTAGGGTATATATAATTAGGCAACGGGGCAAGCACAGGTGCACTGATCATACCGACGCCCACACCTGGGTACCTAGGACCCAGGGCGCCTCATAGGGTGGTAAGGGGGGGTGGGGGGGTGGGCAAACAGGTGGAAGGAAGGGAAGGGAGGGAAGGGTTGGGATGAGGGGGGGGGGGGACCAAGAGAAGATAATCAGTGAAAGGAGTACCTTTAGTATATCAAAAGAAATACATTTGTTAGTAGGATTTAAAATGTTGATCAAGGGTCAAGAAGGAAGAGTATGGCGGCTAAAAAAAACAACTATCATTTTTACACGTTCAGGTTTATCATATAGATGGCTAGATTACGAATTGTATCCATAAATATTTGCGTGCTCAATGATTTAAAAAAAGAGACAAATTGTAGCAGAAGGTCTCCAAGCCATGGAAGCTAATATAGTTTGCTTACAAGAGACCCATATAGAGAGAGGCCAACAACATCTGCTGAAATCCTTGGGGTTTCAACTTATAATTGCATCCACCCAGGGAACTCGTACGAAGGGAGTGGCCATTCTAGCTGAAGGAGGGGGCCTACAATTTAGTCGATCACTTGCAGACAAGCTTGGGAGATGGGCCATTACTGAGTGCCGCTATAATAGTGGTCAGAATACGGTTACCCTTTGTACTGCTTATGGGAATCTGATACCCTTGTAAGCATTTCTAATGAATTAGTATATTGGCCCTTGCCTCTTATTGTGTGTGGCGATCTAACCCTCCACCTACCTGGTGATTGGACCACTGATCCTTTATTTAACTTTCAAGGGAGAAAACCTAAAGTCTTTAGAGCATATAAAGACTTGTGCGAACGACATGGCCTGCTGGATGGATGGCAATTGGGTCATCCTAGAGACCAAGGATATACTTTCTTTTCCCATCCCATTCTCGTCACGCCCGTCTAGACTATATCCTTTTGTCGAATTCCATCAGGGATGGTTGCACTATGAAGAAGCATCCAAGGGTATTATCCGACCATAACCCTCTTGAACTGAATCTTGCATGTAGTAACATTATTCGTACCAGAAACCTTTGGACATTTGAAAGAGCTTTATTAAAAAAAGGAGGCGTACCGTACTCTGAGAGAGTGGCTACCATCTTTTTTTTTAGAAATAAACATGGGTAGTGCTCCTGTCGAGGTAGTTTGGGATGCAATGAAAGCTGGCATCAAAGGGGAGACTTTGCAATTCTCAGTACGCACTAACAGGAAAGGTAAAGAACAACTAGCCTCTTTATATCAGAATTTGAATAAAGCTGAAGCAGATTTGAGAACAGCTTTGCAAACAGGTCTGGGTTCTGAAGGACTAGAGAAAGTTGTAATAGCTAGAAATAAGATATCGGATATATTTACGGAAAAAGCAATCACCAAAGCTATGATATACAAAGAAAAAACTTATGAACTCAGCGAGAAAGTAGGGCATCAGCTGTACAAGGGAGGAGATGACGGGAAATATGATAAAAGCTATTAATGATAGGAATGGTGAATTGAGATCAGAGGAACACGATATTAGAATTGCTTTTCAAATGTTCTATCAAAAATTGTATGAGGAACCGCTAGGAGGGCAAGTGGATGCTAGAGGCTATCTGGATAAAGAGCTGGCCGAACACCTCGAACCAGAAGATAAGGATTTACTGGACTCTCCCATTTGTTGGGAGGAAATTTTATTATCTATGAAATCCTTGACCGCTGGCAAAGCAGCAGGTGTAGACGGAATCCCTACAGACTTTTTCCTTGAATTTGCAGAACAATTAAAAACTATCATGCTACAACTGTTTCAGTCTATAGTTCAGGGAGGAAACCCACCACCGTCTTGGTCTTTAGCAAAAAATAATGATCTTCCTGAAGAAAAACAAAAATCCGTTGGAAATGGGCTCGTACCGCCCAATAACCTTAATCAATGGTGACTCAAAAACTTATTCCAAACTCCTGGCAGGGCGATTAGCACCTATAATCCATAAAATTGGATCAGTCCGACAACACGGATTTATCGCCGGCAGATCAACAAGTGATCATATACAGAGAGTTATCTCCTTGTTTGACTATGCAGAAACTACAGGAGACCCTATGGCCCTCATTCTTCTGGATGCAGAAAAGGCGTTCGATAGGGTCTCCTGGAAGTTTTTATGGGCAGCAATGTCAGATCGGGGATTAACAAAGGGATTCATCAAAGCTATCCAAGGACTATATGTTAACCCAAGGGCCAATGTCGTGATAAATGGAAATATGTCTGAGAATTTCATGATTACGAGGGGAACTAGACAGGGGTGTCCCTGCTCGCCCCTCTTATTCGTGATATATATTGATCAATTTATAATTAAACTTGATAACCATCCTGATGTGCCATCTATTACGATCAACAACTATGAAACCAAAGTCCTAGCTTACGCTGACGATATTGCTCTAGTTACCACTAATCCCAAGGTGGCAATCAATATGGTTGAGAAGGAAGCAACACGTTTCGGCAAAACATCTGGTTATAAACTCAATACGGGGAAAACTCAAATAATCATTAAGTGGAGATGGAAGACGATAGAATTGTGGAACACGCTATTTATTTAGGTGTCAATATAAGCGCCAAGGTAGATAAAATTGTACAGATAAATTTTGACCCACTAATAGTACGCACTAGAGAAGATTTAATTAGACAGGATAATCTACACTTAACTATTGGTGGCAGATGCAATTTGATTAAAATGTTGATTCTACCTAAATGTTTATATTTCTTCAGAACAATTTGTCTTGAGTTCTCCCCTTATTACTTCAAAAACATCGAATCTTTGTTTGCCAGATTTATTTGGGGATTTAAGAAACCACGAAGGGCACCAAAAGAAAGAGGTGGGTTAGCGTTGCCTAACTTTAGGATCTATTACTGGGCAACAGTGGCCAAATATTGTATAAATCTGATAGCTATTGAGCCGAGTCATTGTGAGATTCCGACTCCACAGGAAATGGTATTAGGAAATAGAAGTAAAGGGTGTTTATGGAGACATATGAATGATAATTTTTTTAAGAAAACTAAACTCAAGACTATTCAGGGAATTTGGAAAGCTTGGAGCAATATCCGTAAATTCCTAGGGCTGGGACGCTTCTCATATTCTACTCCAATTAGTGGCAACTTTGATCTTTCTGAGATATTTCTTGATGGCTATAGGTCTAGGTGGGTTAGGGTAGGGATTACCCAACTTGGTGGCTTCTATATTGAAAACCGATTGAAAAGCTTTTCAGAACTCTGCAATGATTATAACGTTCGCAATAGAGATTTTTTTAAATATTTACATGTCAGGGATTTCTTGTCAAAGAAAATGGGGGGGCGCTGTAATTTTCAAAATATCATTAATAGATAAATTATGCCTGGAAACTACTCCTAGAATCGGGGAAATATATAAGGACCTTATTAGTAGTCTTCCGGAGGATCTTGATAAACATCTTACTAGATGGCAGACTAACCTATTCGTACAGCGAGAAATTCCGGAGCGAGCGTTAGAACTTGCACAAATATTGCTAATGTCAATCAAATTACAAGCACAATTTTATGAAACATTTTTTGCTTTGTACTACACACCATATAAAATGGGCAAATGGGCAATTGGCTCGGGGACCGCTTGTCCATGCTGTTTATTGGCGGCAGCTAATGATATTCACATGTTCGCCACGTGCCCATCACTTACAAATCTTAGGATAGAAATATCTAATTTCATTTCCGATTTATTTCAGGAAGAAATTACTATCTCTAGTGAAGAAATGATCCTAGGAGTGGCTGCTATCGAGCGCCCATTACAACAACAGGGGCTGATATTTGTAGCAATGGCGGTTCTTAGATTGTGTATAGCTACCGCATGGCTTGATCCCCAACCGCCATCTTCCACACAATGGAGGGCTAGATTACTTGCCATATGTAGTGTGGAGGTGGCAATTTACAAGAACAAGGGATGTAAGAAAAAACAAAGAGGGATGATTATTTGGGAACCTTTGTTACTCTGGATAGAAGAACACAGCCAAGGGTAATATACTTAAGGGATTAATCCCAAGGTGAATTTGGATGTGTAAATTTCTGCTGCTGTGTTCCTTAGTTTTCTTTTTCATTTTGACTTTTTTGGGCCACCAAATCTACACGTTGCGAGATACTACTTCTTTAATGAATATACTAAAGATGATTTATTTGAAGGTGCTTCTGACCTTGGTCTCTGTTCTCTGTTGGGGGGGGGGGGGGGGGGGGGGGATTGAAATGTATTGTACTAAAATGTCAAATGTCAATAAAGAAAAAAAAAATAAAAAAAAATGAGTATTACAGATTACAGGGCATCATGGAAATAAATAATTCCTGGACCATGGAGAGCTGTACTAGCGGTTTTATCTCTTTAGACATGCAGAAGGTTGTGTTTGCACAGCTGTCGGAACCTCATCGAAAGTAGGATGTAAGGACAGATGAACTGCCCCTCTGCGTGCCCTGCTCCAAGAATGTAATTCTTTGGGGGTTTCCATCTTTATCCTGGGTCATTTTCCCTAGTGCCGTGATTGGTAAATTCAGTTGTTCGCTAATAAAGTTCCTGCATTTTCAATAGGAAAGAAAAACTACATGCATCAAAATGTAAATGTAGACATGACAAAGCCAGTCATCCTGGTAAGCTCGTGGGATTATTGCTTTATTGTAAGAATACAACAAAAAAAGAAGCACAAAGCAAAAACAAATGGTCGCCCAAACGTAATTGCCATAGGCCTGCTATAAGCGGTCACTACAGTGAAGGACTTCAGATACATGTGCTCTCAATTCAGTACCACTAACTATCTCCAGATGCATCCTGTACATTCTTAAAACTTGCTTAGAGGCGAGTCAGTTACAGGCATGCGTTATACATACAAACTCATGCTAAAAAGACCCAATCTTTCTGAATAAATATGGCATATTATAAAACACCATGGTTTGTACAAAGAAAATGTACATTGGTTTTTTCATAAAGTTCCTCAAAAGTAGAATAGATTGTAGGGCTGGTGCGACCAACGTTTCTTTTCATGAAGAGTAATTTCCTTGATGCTTTGCAAAAACAATTAAATTGCACTAAATAGTGTCAACTTTAAAGGGAAGGGAGGCAATCCTACTGCCTCAAGGATTCATGAAAGCGGTTAGACACCTGCATCATGGAAAGAAGCGCAAGACAGATAACGCCAATCAGCTAAAATAAGGCAATACTGAAATTATTTTGAGAGCATGATATGCAAATACGTGCGCTGTGACACCAACGTTTTAGACACTGACTGTAGAGCTGGTGCTGAAGTGCATTAATATACACAGTGCCGCCGTTCCCTGTTGTTGCATAACAACCCCTGTGAAAGGCAGTGGACCCAGCGGCCAGGCTAGGCCATCCTCGGTGTGGTTGCCCCAGCCACGGTCCTCCGCTTGAAAGAAAGGCACGGGGAGGGGAACAGTTAGTAAGAGACACATATGCAGCACATTGGCTGCATTCATGTAACTTACTGTTCCAGACGTGAGGTCGGAATGTCCGGAATAAGCTCTCCCCGGACGCAGTTCTTTTTGCAGTGGGACCCCATTCTCTGAGTTGCTGAGGCAAGGGTGGAGTGAGGTACCAGATATGTGAGCTCAGTGTAAAAATCCACATCAGTTTTAAAACTGAAGCGGTCTTCAGAGGCACAGCATCTCTACCGGACAAAAGAAGCTCACGTCTAAGACGTGTGTGCAACAGAAGACCAACCTGACATGGGGCTAAAGAGACAATATTTTGAAAAGTGAATACAGGGTCCGCCATTGTCCTTTTTGGGAAACCAGAAAGGTTTGGGACTAACATTCCTGATTACATTCCTGCTCTGGAACCAAATCTACTGCACCCTTTTGAAGTAGGGAATGGACCTCCTGCTGAAGGAGTAAAAGATAGTCTTGAAGAGGAAAGGGTCAGGGAAATGCTCGGAAGGGTAGTGTGCACCAAGTTTCTAAAATATCTAACACCCACTGATCCGATGATCTGGATCTCCACTGTGGTAGAAATTGGAATACCCGTCCTCCTACCAGCAAAGCATGCTTCGTGATGTTGAGACTAGGACTGCTTTCCTAGGAGGCTGGCAGAGGGGGAAGATGGCTAATGGGCCGCTCCAGATTGTCTATCCCTACCCCACCCCCTATAACTCCTATTGAGGGGATTGGAGTGTTAGTTGGTTTTGCGACCTTCTTTGAAAGGAGAATTTCCTGCTGAACCCACAGAACCTCCGAAACTGCCTGTAATCCCTCAACTGCGATTGAAGGCCCAAAGATCTTGCTGTTGCCTTACTATCCTTAAATCTTTCCAAGGAAGAATATGCTTTGGCGCCAAAGTGCCTCTTTGTAGCGACTTAAGTTCCCATCACTCTTGCAACAGAATCAGCAGAATCCAGGGCAAACTGACTAACCTTTCGAGCAGCAGCCTGATCGTGGTTCAACAGTTTGGTCAAATGTCCCTGAACATCCTTACCTATTGTTGGGATCACTGTTTTGGCAGAGTTTTCAGTGAATTACTGAACAGTCCCTACACACAGGTTGTGTTGGATGACTTAAATGTCATGCTACAAGAGGAAAACACTTTCTTTGCAAACTGTTAGATTTTATTTTAGGTTCCCTATCTGTTGGTGACATCAAAATAGATCCAGGATTTAACTTGGAAGAACAGGAAGCTTGTACTACCAAACTCTCAGGTGAAGGATGAGTGAATAAAAATAGTGGTTCTTCCGGAGCCGGGTAGTATCTCCTCGCAATTGGTCTTGAGACTGCAGAGGATGACATAGGTTTCTGCCAAATCTCTAGAATTGGCTCAGGTAATGCCTAATTAAAAAAGGCAATAAAGGCCCTGATTTGAAGATGTAAAATGCAGCAATTCTGTGAGTAAATTAGAGTAAAGTTCAGTTGATGGGAGAGGCAGTTCCAACATGTCAGCCGCCTTCCTAGTAACCGAATAGTATGCCAACCTCTGGAGCAGGAATGTCTGTTAGGAGTCAACTATTCCCAATTCAGGAAGTGTGTAAACCAATTTCCACTTCGAAATTCTGGATCCACTGACACAATTCTCCCTCTTACAGTTCAGAATCTCCTTCTCTAAAAAAGTACTGATCCTCCTCAAGAAGCCTCTGAGCTTCCCTTTGAGATCTATGCATGGATTTCAATAACTGATGCCAGTACCCTTAGTCGGTGACTGTGCCAGTGACTTTGGCACCTGTGTTGAAGAGGCAAATGGAGCTGGAGTAGAGTGATGCAATGCCGGAGCGTATTGAGCCAACGTAGGAGAGGGTGCAGCTGGCGCTGGTGACTCATGATGAACTTCTAACAGCAAAGGAGTCTCCTTCCTCAGCGCCGGAGGCCATGATATCGCGGTTATCAGCACAAAAGGCAGGAACACCACATGTTAATATTGCGCCGGAAAACCTCACCAACAGATAGGGAATCTAAAATAAAACCTCCCAATGAATAGTATAGTGGACACTTGGGGCCCGCAGGCACGCCATGTAGAGACAATGCGCCGCTTTTCGACCCTACAGCAGGGAAAGTTGGATGCTCCTGTCGTGGAGAGAGAAGGAGGAGAAACTGGATCTACCTCCGGCTCCAGATCAGGACATACTGGCAAAGTCAGTGGTGGCCTTAAACTCTACAGCGATGCCAGAAAGGCTACTGGAGACTGGGCCAGAGTCACCTTAATCTTCAGCCGTGGAGACACCGACCTCGGAGACTCATCCCTCCAAGTCCAACATCGAAAACCATGATGCCACTTCTTAGGTTTTCTCTTCCATGAGGAATGGGGAGACGGTGACTCCGAACGAGGACGACACTTCCGGCATCCCCTCTTGTCCTTCCTTGCCGAGTCTCGCTTCTCTTTCAGCGCTTTGGGGTTTATCTTTTGGCATAATGAACAGGCTTCGACCTCTGAACTAAAACACCAAAGACCATCATGAGAATCAGTGTTTGACTTTTGACCCTCACGCACAGTATGGCTTGAACCAATTTTAGTCAGTGGAGACATTTTTCCTGCAACAAGGGTGCAATTTTCAGAAAGAATATTGAAAGACTCCCAACCATAGAGAACTTGTTAAAAAAAAAGTTGCGCATCTAAAGTGCGGAGAAAAATAGAACTGACGGTAGCACGCAGACTAGGGTCTCTTATGTTTCCAATGACATCACATGTAGCTGTGTGCGGAGCCATGGGCATTGTGCCATCCTCATTGACATCGGAGAGCTGTCCAGAAAAGTTTCTGTGGAATGTTGGCAGATTGAGATATTCAAAAGGTGAGGAATCCGCAGGTAGATCATGTATCCATCAGAAAGTACTACACTGTCAATGGCACTTCTGTGTAAAAGGAACAGGTCAGAAAACAAATGCCACTGAAGATTCTAATGTCTAACAGTAAAATCTATTCACCTCTGCTTTTTAAACAAGCCAAATCATGCAGCATCATGAGTTACAATAACCTTTCTAGTCAACCGAGTAAGAGAAAGTTGTGCCCTTGTTCGGTAGTCTCGCATACTACATTTTAGACTTGCATGCTTTGCTGGTATCACAGTAAGATCTCGTGCTCAGATGAAAGATAGTGCATATGCTCCTTTTGTCACTGTATCCTGATGCTATTCCATTTGGTGTCCTCTTTTTAAAAAGGCAGGCAATAATCAGCTCCATCCTGTTACCACCCAACAGCTTTATTGGATATCGAAAGGCATGGCTTATGCTAGGATCCTATTACAAGAACTTATAGCACCACTGAAACAATTGTCACTATCAGTTCTGGCCCTTTGTTCACTTGCGGTCACTCAAAAAAGTGGCCCTTAATTTGCATGCATAATTACTCAGCTGTTTTCGAAATCGTTGATAATCAGATTCTGTGGAAAGAACTAGCACTTTGGGGAATTCCAGCACCTATGCTGCAGGCCATCATTTCATTATACTCAAATACTGGGTTAAGAATTAAATTGCCAAAGGTTACAGCGTATCAAAGAAAACACAGCAAAATAAGCTTCATGCAGGGTACTTTCCAGCCTCTATACAGCAGAGATCAGTTCAACTATAGAAAAAGATGGATCGTTTCCATAGAGGAGACATCACCATTACCATATTTTGCACTATGAAGATATCGTAACATTGGATCAAATTTACATCAGATTACAGACAGCGCTAGATGAACTCCACAGCTACAATCCCAACAATAAATCAGAACAAAACCAGAAGAAATGGAAGGTCATGATTTCTGGGAAACACAAAAATAAGCCTAAAAAAATCATGGCACTTATAATTACTTCGGAATATGGCTAACTGAAAAGGGTACACCAAGAAAACAAGCCACAATAAAACACAGGTGCCACCAAAACATTTGGCCTTTGAGAACTTCAACATATAAAGTTCATCAACCAGGGTGATCGTAGAAGTAACCACAGCAAACATCTTATGAGCACTGATTTATGGCCATCAAGGATTCCCAGGCCGCTTGGAGTCAACATTGGACCTTATACAGTATAACGTTCAGAAAACTTTTTCACTTGCTACGGTACACTTCAAGGGCACAAATACGAGCAGATAAAACCATTTAAATATTACAATGTTACAAGTGCTACCATTCTAGAGACAAATCTATTCAACCTACCTGTAATGGTCTTGACCCATATAAACTGGTCTCAAATTGTAAGAGGGTGGGAGCATACATGTTTGAAATGTGTCTAGAGCTACACATCACTGACTGCACAAACAAGGGTGATACACTAAGCTTTCACTGAAGTATCATCGTGCACTGTATTTACCATGATGCATTGGGGCAAACTGATTCCAGGGATTTGAGGCAGTGTGCTCCAACCCTCTTTATGGTCTCAAATTGTGCCATCCTAGGAAAACATTTTATATCACAAAGTCACAATTTTCTTCATTATCACACATGAGACTACCTTTAAGTGAGCACAGCATTCTTGCAGGAAACAAAAAAAATGCTGATTTGATTTAATAGACTAAACTTTTGCTCCATTTATAAGAATCTAGCCCACATAGGATATACATGGCGCAAAACTTGCCTCTCATTTCACAAAAAGCATTGTGATCAGTTTGGGGGCAGGAAGGTTTCTCGGTTCATGTTTAAAACTAACATTTTTAATAAAATTACTAAAGCATGATGTGGTATGGCACTGTCATTTACAGACAGCATACTTTCCATGATACATTAGTTCCGAAAACCAAACAGGAAGTGACCAATGCTATCACTTTAGGGAAGAGAAAAATTAAAACGTATCTCACCTGAATCTGGACACAGCTCGCTGTCATTAATGTAACATTCACCTTCCTCAGCGATCTTTTCTTCAGACTTCCTTTCCTTTTCAAGATTCCCAGACTCAATCACGGTTTCCTTCAAATGTGGACTTTCATAGGATATTGAATGTGGTGCTTCCCTGGGAAGTTGTTCCATCAGAGCAGATGCTTGAAGATGCTGTTCTTGTGGCGTGATAGCTTGTGAAGGCCTCTCTTGTGGGGTCATAACACGGTTTGGCCTTTCCTGGGGCGTCGCCACGCGGGGTGGCCTTTCCTGGGGCGTCGCCACGCGGGGTGGCCTTTCCTGGGGCGTCGCCACGCGGGGTGGCCTTTCCTGGGGCGTCGCCACGCGGGGTGGCCTTTCCTGGGGCGTCGCCACGCGGGGTGGCCTTTCCTGGGGCGTCGCCACGCGGGGTGGCCTTTCCTGGGGCGTCGCCACGCGGGGTGGCCTTTCCTGGGGCGTCGCCACGCGGGGTGGCCTTTCCAACGATGTAACCATGGATGACTTATGGGGAGACGTTCCCTGTGGTAGTCTCTCAAGGGAGGTTGTTAATTGGTGTGATCTGTCATGTGAATGCCTTTCAAGAAATGTGTCCCGGTTTGGCCTCTCTCTGAATATTTCCTGTTGAGACCGGTCAACAAAAGTTTCACGGTGAAACCTTTCTTGCAACAATGAATCTTGGTGTGGCCTATCAGGTGGGCCCATATCACGACGTTGTCTTTCAGAGGGCAGCATATCCCGATAAGGTCTTTCAAAAGGCACGGTTTCCCGGCGGGTCCAATCCAGAGGGCCCACATCCCTGCGAGTTCTGTCAGTGGGAGCCATGTCCTTGCGAAATCGATCATGAGTAGTCATGTCCCGGTGTAGTCTTTCTGAAGACACTACATCACGACTTTGTCTGTCGGGCAGCACTGTGTCCTGGAGTCGTTTCTCTTGTAGTGTCACCTCATGGACCTGTCTATCTGTAAGCCTCACATCCGAATACTGTCTCTGAAGTATATCATGGTGTTGTCTATCTGAAACTGTATTCTGGATCATTCTTTCTGGCAAAATCATATCCAAGTGTGATCTATCTCCCTGTGTTTTATCATGTTGTGAAGCATCGGTCAGTACCATATTATCTTGATGCATTCTATCCAGCAAGCACTTATCATGGGCAGGTCTACATAGTAGGCTCAAATCTTCTTTTGGTCTAACCAGGTTTCTATCTTGGTGCAATGTACCTTGGAGACTCGATTTCTTGTGTACTCTATCCAATGGACCCATAGCCTGCTGAGGTTGATCTGGCAACATTAGATCCTGCTTATGTGCTTGAGGAACCATCATCTCCTTGTGCCGTCTCTCAGCCAGCATCATATCTTGCGGATGTCGATCAATCACCTTCATATCAAGATAGGATCTATCCACTGCCATATTATCCTGGCTTGATCTTCTAAACAGAGGTTCCTGGGATTGGTTTTCAGCTGGCTCACTTGCATGCATCATGCTTCCAAGTACTAAAGATTCCTTGGGAAGCTTTTCAGGCACAGTAGAGTCCTGGGACAAAGTTTCCAAGGATGGAGGCACCTGGGGTGGACTTTCCAGCATCAGTGTCAATGGAGCATTGCTTTCAAATAGGATTGTTTCCGGAGTCATATTGTCCGACGGTAAAACCCCCTGAAGCACATTTTCCAAACATGTGTCCGCCTTAAGCACACTACTCTGCAGCTGAGCTTCCTCTGCTACCCCCGACTCAAAAGATAATCTTTTAATTTCCATTCGGCCTACCTGCTCCACGGACTCCGCTTCTAAAGGAGCTTGTACTACTGGCTCATGTTTTTGTGAGATTTCATTTACTGATTTGTGATTGTAAAATAATTTAACTACTGGATGCAACATCTGGGACTCCTTCTCGAGTGGAACAGTGTCATGGGATATTCTTTCCAATGGTTCATTATCAGGAGATATTTTCTCCATGGATTCAGTTTCTTTGAGTGTAATTGAAAATGTCGGATCTTGATGTGTCGCATCATCAAATAGCTCTGATTGTGATTTCTTAATCTGCTCTATTTCTGAAGGTGGTATCGCCACTGACATGATCTCCTTGACTACTTTTTCAACTGGCTCACTGTCCAATGAGGGGTTTTCTACTGACCGATTTTCCTGGGGCAACGTATCCACCGGTTCAGTCTCATTTTGTTGTTTCGGCATGGACACCGAATCAGCTGGCACTCTTCCGACTGGCTCAGACTCCTGGGGTTGCTTTTCTACTGTAGGTTTTTCAACAATGCCAAGTTTTTCATTGAGACGTTTTAGCTTCTCTGCACATGCAGCTTTTCTTTGCTCATCCATTCTTCGCTCCTCCTCCTCCCGTCGCTTGCGAGCTCGTTCGACCAAGGCAGACATGTCTCCTGGTTGCCGCCTCCTTTGTTTCCAGGCTTCATCTTCATCTGGCTTTGAGGTAAAGGAACTTTGTCTTGCTGGTCCAGTCAGGCGGTTGGGGTTTGGAGTAGACTACAAATTTGAGGGAGGAAAAAAATAGCATTTTTAGGAGCATTACTTAGATTTTACAATCATTTTCAAGCTGAAAAAAGTGGTAAGAGGCTGATACACAAACTAGGGAGAATTTCTTTCTAATCTATTTTACACATGTCCAAAAGAGGCTATCTCCAGGCGGTTCCTTAAAAGATGCAAGTAAAATGTCCCTTTACACTTCAGCAGCCTTGAGACTGACTGAACTGCTAGACTTGCCTCACTGAATCACAACAAACTGCAACCTCCAAGATGGTACTTTCAAGGTAATGTCTAAAACTTTGGTGTCCTGTCTATTTATAGGAACTTAATTTGATTAACAACCCTAGGAACATGCTAAAAAGAAAGAAAAATGTTACTCATCTGTAACAGTGGTTGTAGCTTGTTATAAAGTCAGATGATGTACACAATTCCATCACATACTGGTTGGGTTTTGGAGAGAACTGTTATTATGTAATAAAGTCTGCATCAACAAAAGGAAGAAATATGTTACTTACATTTAACTGCAGTTATCCAGTATTGGTATCTTTCATAGATTCACATGCCTGAATCATTCCCTGTCGTCGGGATGGGAGTTCCCAGTATATAAGAAAAGTAATGTCTCACTAGACATATAGAGAGATAGGCCAAAGGCCTCACTTTAGTAACATATCGAGGTCCTTTTGTAATGAGGTCCAAACTCTAGAGAACAACCAATCAGCTATCACCACCCTCTGGAACCTTCTGGAAGGAGCTCTAGTCACTCAGATTTTCGTAAGCACAGTGCTAAGTAGATATATCACTGAGAGAACCAGGTGAGCCCTTCCATTGCATGTGAATCTATGAAAGATACCAATACTGGATAACTGCAGTTGCAGGTAAGTAACGCATTTCTTATCCAGTATTAGGGTATCTTTCATAGATTCACATGCCTGAATCAGAATAGCCAGCAATGACAGGCACATTTCGGATGGAACAGTATGCACAAATTCATCAGATAATAACATATCAATGCGAAAGCAGAGAAGTAAAGTGCAATCAAAAGAACACAATAGAAAACACAATGGAGAAATGTGCATGTAAAGGAAAGGATGCTGGGATGAAAAGAAGGCTCACCTCTATCGAAATAAAGGACGAAACACCGCCTGCCCCACTGCAGAATCCTTCATGAGTTCCGTATCCAAGCAGTAATGCTTGGTAAATGTATGCGGCGTCTTCCATGTTGCCGCTCTGCAAATGTCTGTGAGAGGCACACCCGCAAAGATTGCCATGGAGATAGAAATCGCCCTAGTGGAATGGGCATGAGCTGTCGAATGCAAGGGATGGCCTGCTTGCTGTTGACAAAGTAATAGCGGCAGAGATCCACCTAGAAATACTCTGTTTAGTAAGTGGGAAAAATTTTCGAGTTAGACTAAGCCACAAAGAGTTGGTAGGATTTGCGGAACGTCTGTCCTATCAAGGTAGAATTTAAGGCAGCGTTTAAGATCCAGTGAATGCCGAGCCCTTTCTGCCACCGTTTGAGGATTCAGAAAAAAGGTTCGTAAGACTATAGGCTCATTGAGGTGAAAGTCTGACGGGACCTTGGGAACAAACTTGGGATTAGTCCGAAGTATAACCCTATCATGTTTGAATTGAAGAAAAGGGTCTTGAATTGAGAATGCATGAAGGTCGCTTACTCGCCTTGCAGGCTTAAGGGCTAGTAGCAGTGCCGTTTTCCAAGAGAGAAACTTGAGTGGCTCTGTGCATCAGCTCAAAAGGGTGTTTCATAAGCTGAGCAAGAACAATATTGAGTTGCCAAGTTGGAGGTGGAGACTTCACGGGAGGGAAAGTCCTAAACAGACCTTTGAGAAATTTTTAATCAGTCTAAGTGACCAAAGACAAGGACCGTAGAAGATCTCTTGAAAGAGGATATCGCTGCCAGGTGAACCTTAATAGAGGCGTGAGCCAGACCTGAAGTCGCCAGATGGAGAAGATAAGGCAATATTTGTTCTGGAGAAGAAATGAAAGTATGTATATTCTCATTTACACCAGATGCAGAATCTTTTCCATTTCAAGGAATATGTTTTGTGTGTATTGTCACCTCGAGCCTGAGCTAGAACCGCCCTGCAGTCTGAAGGAATGTCTAGGCCATGGAACTCTCGGAACTCAGGAGCCAAGCCGATAATTTGAGAGATGCTGGATCCGGATGTCGAACTTGTTCCCGGTCCATTGTGAGGAGAGGGAAAAGGTTTCAACGGAATTGGCAGTTCCAGGGAGAGAAGATTGAGCTCCGTGAACCAATGCTGGCGAGGCCCCGCTGGCACAATCCGGATTAGCGTGCAGGGTTCTGCCTTCAACTTCCTGAGGACCCTGGGAATCAGCGGAATCGGTGGAAAAGCGAAAGCAAAGACGTTGAACCATGCTATCGAAAATGCATTCCCTAGAGATCCCCGTTGGGGATGCCAGCTTGCGAAGGTTTGGCATTTGGCGTTGTGCTGGGTGGCAAAGCGGTCCAAGAGAGGTGTGCCCCATTGAGAGAATATGAAGTTGAGAACCTGTTGGTTCAATTCCCATTCGTGACATGTTGTTTGTTGCCTACTTAATGAATCGGCCAGAACATGGTCTGTTCCTGGGACACACTCCGCTCTGAAGGAAATGTGTTGAGTAACCAGTTCCAGATCTTTTGAAATTCGCGAGAGTGGCAATGAACGAGTACCCCCCTGCTTGTTCAGGTAGTGCATTGTTATAGTATTGTCCGTCCGGACAAGCACCAGAGAACCTTTGATCCTGGGAAAGAACGGCAGGAGGGCTCGATAAACGGCCCGTAGCTTGAGGAGGTTTATTTGAAGTTTCCGTTCGGAAGGAGACCACTTTCCACTGATCCGAAGTTACTGGAGGAATGTACAGAAAAACGATTGTAGTTCCCTGAGCAAACTGATTATATAAGAAACTTCAATTACAATTCATAGGAGTTATTTTTGAATCACAGATTAGTGTGTTTATGGATGAGGGCCTTATCCGATCTTCATCTTCCTTTAAAGTCTCTAATTACGGCTTTGGCATTATCCTTAGGAGACTTGTTTAAACAGTAGGCGCCTTATTGTCCAGATCAAAAGTAATCCAAGTCCATTTATGACTTTTACAGAACAAATTGTTTATTTCATCAGGTCATAAAAGAACAGCCTTCATTAGATCATAAAAAGAGAAGCCAACACGTGTTTCGTCTAAGGATGATATTCCACAAGACTTCCTCAGGGCCTAGTTCCAAAATATCATTAACTTTAACTGGAAATAGCAGTTCGGGTGGCCGCAGTCATACCAGCCAACCCAACTAGATAATATTTACCAAAAACTTCCGTTGCCACCAATTCGAAGCACAGAGTAGGGTCGTATCCTGCCATACTCAATTGGCGTCTTGAAGAATTGTCTTGGACAATAAGGCGCCTACTGTTTAAACAAGTCTCCTAAGGATAATGCCAAAGCCGTAATTAGAGACTTTAAAGGAAGATGAAGATCGGATAAGGCCCTCATCCATAAACACACTAATCTGTGATTCGAAAATAACTCCTATGAATTGTAATTGAAGTTTCTTATATAATCAGTTTGCTCAGGGAACCACAATCGTTTTTCTGTACATTTACAATTGTTATCAATTGTAGGCAACAGCGTTGGGTGGTGGCTGTTTTGTTCCCTTGGATGCAATCCTTGTGATATTTTTGTTTTCTCTTTCACTGTTTTAATCACTATTTGTTTGCGCAGGATATACCTCACTGCCCATCTTTATCTTGTACTGGAGGAATGCTCCCCAACCCTCCAGGGACTCATCCATTGTGATTATTTGCGGAGAGGTTTGAAGCAAGAAAGGCAGGCCTTGAGAAAGATTCCGTGGACGAGTCCACCACTGCAGAGCAGTGACCATCTGGGGGGGTCACCTGAACGACATCGAAGGATCCTTTGGCTTAAATCCACTGATTGGATAGCGACTCTTGGAGAGGGCGCATGTGGAGGCGACAGTAGGGAACGAGCAGAATACAGGATGACATTCCGAGAAGAGATTTGAACAGGCACACTAAGAAACTTACTGGATTTTATGCGGTTCGCTAAGTGAAGAAGTTTGCACCGTCGCTCTTGTGACGGGAAAGCTTTCCTCTGGTTTGTATAGAGAATAGCACCCAGAAAAGTTATCCGTTAAGACTGTTGCAGGATGGATTGGTCTGGATTGAGAGTAAGTCCCAAGCGACTGAAAAGCTGCAGACAGGCGTTGGAGGATCTGCTTGCGCCTTCCAGAGAAGGTGCCTTGACGAGCCAGTCGTCGAGATAGGGAAAAACTTGGTGACGTTGCTGTCTGAGGTATGCAGCCACTGGAGAAAGGCACTTTGTGAAGATGCGAGGGGCTGACTTGAGTCCGAAGGGCAGGACTCGGAATTGGTAATTTCTGCCAGCCACAGCGAACCTCAGACATTTTTTGTGATTCCTGTGGATAGGGATACGGAAATAGGCATCTTGAAGATTCACAGATAACATGAAGTAGTTTGCATTGAGAAGTTGGAGCACTTCCTGAATGGTAACCATGCGAAACGATTATTTCTTTAAGAATTTGTTGAGACTTCTCAAATCTAGAATCCGCCTCCATTTCTTCCCCTTTTTGCACACCAAGAAAAAACGGGAGTAAAAACCTTTCCGCCGCTGGCGGAGGGGAACCCGCTCTATAGCACTTTTCTGGAGCATTAGTGAGATTTACAGAAGTAAAAGACGCAGATTCTTGTGAAGCATAGGTCGAGGAGGGGTCTGCGGAGGAATTTGAATGAACTCCATTGAGTGTCCAAACTGTACCAGTTGAAGAACCCAACAGTCTGTTGTGATCCGTTTCCAATTGTGTAGAAAATGGGAAATTTTTCCTCCTACTCTGGAGGGTGAAGAGCAAATGGAGACCGGCGGTAGAGAAAAGTCATTGACACCAGGCAGAATCCTTCTGTCGTCCCCCCCTTCCCGCGAAAGGACTTATTGTATTGAGATTGCTGCTGTTGGCATTGTTGGAACTGTGGTCGATATTGCTGGTTGGAGGAAGAATAGAAAGACCGATACTGCTGGTAGGTTCCCCTAGCAGAAGACTGACCTCTACCCCGTGAGCCTCGAAAAGGTTTTTTTTTTTTAAATTGAAGGGTACCCAAAGCCCTGCCCGTGTCCGTATCCTTTATTAGGCCCTGAAGGGCGTCATCAATATGAGTGCCAAAAAGCAATTGGCCATCATAAGGCATATCCAAAATCTTCGTCTGGATTTCCGGTTGGAATGTAGTCGCCTTAAGCCAACCTTGGCGGCGGCGGACCGCAGCCCCAGCCAATTGGCGGAAACCAGTAGAGGCGATATCCATCGCACAGTCTATTTCGGAAGCCGAACGTTTGCCCTAAATCAAAATTTTGGGCCGACAGGGCCTCCAAATAGGGTGCAACGTCCGCCCACATCAGCCTGTTGCAGCGCTTCAATACGCTAAGGAATTAGACGCACGCACTGTCAATGCACACATAGAAAAAAAAAGGCATCCCAATGTTGTCCAGGCGTCTGCCATCCCTATCTGGAGGGGCTGAAAGCGAAGCAGAAGGGTTTTTAGATCTCCGCTGAGCTGCCCGAGTGATGACGGAATCAGGCTTGGGATGTCCGGTAAGACAGGCTGGAGCGGTGTATGGAGCTCTGTACTTTTTATCTAAACGAGGCAACACTGGGGAGATCGTAGAAGGATTCAGCATGATTTTAATGCCTTGATCCCAGATGTAGCATATAATCAGCACAGATCTTAGATTTTTTTTACAAGGTTCCTTGAAGTCACACAAAAAACAGTCCTGCTGGTAAGAAGGCATAGGGGGATTTGGAAACGTTGTGCAGCCCTTTCAAAAAATGTTGAAAACCCCCCCATATGTTCAGGAGGCGAATCTGCATGAGGAGGCACTGGAGAGGCCGGAAAAGGGATGACGTAGTCGTCCCACTCATCATGAGTGGATTGGGAATCATGAACCTCTCCCTCCTCTTGTCGGTCATCCTCATCATCCGTGGAAGGGGGAAGTGGTAACGTAAAAGGTATAGTCGGTGGAGGCGGAGGTGGAACCTGCAACCGTGGAGGCAGAGAGAGTACTGGAGTAGAAGACTGAGAAGAAGTAGGAAACCTCGGATTGTAGTCCGAAATCAAAAATTGGAGGTCAGAAACCAAAGACGCAGGGAGACAAACCATGGGTTGTTGGCGAAGATGGCTGTCGTCCAGATAATATGCCTGATCTTCTGAGTCTTGCTCGCCATAGTCCGAGTACTCCTGGTACTTTACATGAAGTTCAGAGGGACTTGTTACAGCCCTGAACATGCTGCCCTCATCTGAATCCTCCTCCTCGTCCAAAAGGTGAGACGGAGGTAACGGCTGGACCCTGCTTGGTGATGTAAGGGAAGGAGTCAGCTTTCTTTTTGTAACCTTGAGGTGAACATATGCACTGTCCACTGTTGATTTTGGTGTCGTCGACGAGGCTGTCGTCGGTGTAGTCGTCGACGACGAGGAAACACCAATGGACACCACCAAAGTCCCCGTCGACGAAGGTAGCGTCGACGAAGTCCCCGTCGGAGTCACCATCATAGACTATGGAAGAGACGTCGATGGAACACCCCTCGTCGACGTATTCGTCAATGCGCTAGTCGACGAGCGCAGCGTCGACATGGTCTTGGACATAGACGATTTTTTAATTTTGACCGTCAACAATGGAACAGCCGTCGACGATGACGTCGACAAGTTCGATGCCGACGACGCCAAGAGTGTAGAGACTGTTGTCGTCGACGAGGTTACTCCCACAGCTGTAGATGGAGATTTCGTTGTCATCGAGGCCAGCGTCGACTAGGTGGTTGTCGACGGGGCTGAAGCAGGCTTTTTAAAGGTGTGTACAAACCTCAGCGAAGTATACTTGTGTGGCAAAGCCTTAAGTGGCGCCTCTGAAGACTTTTTCTGTGTCTTCTTTTGAGGGGGCTGTGAAGAAGGACCTGGAGAAGCACCTCTGGACCTTTTCTGTGAGGTTCTTGAAGACTTTGTTGAGCCCGCTCTCCTCAGAGGACAAGGGGTATTCTTTGTCCTTAAGCCTCTACAGCTAAATTAAAAGCCGTCCCTCGCAGTCTTTAAGAGTCTTAGTGAAAAGGTACGACATACCTTACAGTCTTTGGAGGAATGGTCCGGATAGAGACAGTAGAGGCAGTCTTTATGTTGGTCGTCGACATGCAGTCTCTTCTTATTGCAGGAAGCACAGGGCCTAAAAAAGCCTGTCTTAGGAGTGTCTGACATGAAGACATAGTAGACTTCACTCAGAAGTAGTAATTGTGAAGAAAAATCCACTTGAATTCCAGAAGCAAGGAAAAACTGAGCAGAGCTCATTGGAGACTCCCTTAGCACGACGTGCGGTAGAAAAGCTTAGGGACTAGAGCTCCTTCCAGGAAGGTTCCAGAGGGTGGTGATAGCCGATTGGTTGTTCTCTAGAGTTTGGTCCTCATTACAAAAGGACCTAGATATGTTACTAATGTGAGGCCTTTGGCCTATCTCTCTATATGTCTAGTGAGAAATTACTTTTCTTATATACCGGGGACTCCCATCCCGACGACGGGGAATGATTCAGGCATGCGAATCTATGAAAGATACCCTAATACTGGATAACATCAAGAATGTATCATGAAATTGTTGACTCAAAGTCAATAATGAAACCACTTGTCAACTTAAGACTTTCTTTTCTTTTATCTCACGGTGTTCTATGTATTATGTTGTGGGTGTCTGTGTGTGATGCGGTCAGGTTTCATTCAAAGACTAAAAGAAGTATTCACTGAAAGAAAGCAACCACCAAATACCTTAATCAGGCTAACACAATTTGCAAGCTTTTGTGACCAGGAAATGATCAGGCTCTAGGGATATCTACTCCATACTGTCATTTAAAGTTTTGGGCAATATGGCATGTATGTACCTTCACACTTGGGGGTCTCTTATTGATCTCTCCCCTAAAAAAAGCATTTACTACTACCATAGATTGATAGTGCCATCTTCCTTTCCCAGCAAACTCTGTTCACTAAAATGGAACACATCTGAATACAGGTCATTTTTCACCTGGTAATGGTTGCCTGTGAAGTGACTGCCTTTGTGCTGTCAGATAAATAAGAAATAATCGTGTAATTGAGATCTTGCATGGATACAATAATAATGCTCACGTCATAGCAAATGCATATTTCATAGCCTTTTCTTCAACTTAGTGGCATGTGAGCGGCAGATGGAATAGTGCATATGTTTTATCGGGTATATGTATCCTTATGAGGAGTTGGAGTAAAGATGCTATAAACGCCTATTTATTTTCCTGATGAAAATATTTACAAGTCTACTGGTTCAACAATTATATTTCCCTGTACACTTGTTCAAAGCCTGTTTTATCCCCCCCAATGCTTTTCATAGATTAGCAGCCTTGAGAGAAAACTGTAAATGAAATAAATGGTGTGCCTGACAACGCAACGCAACTGTCCCTTTAAGGCTTTCCACCACAAAACTGGAGTAATGGTATTGTAATTGCATTTATTATAGCGTTTACTACCACGGACAAGGCATCAAATCGCTTTTTCGGCGAATAGCACGCTTCTCCGGAACACAAAGGATTAGTGGCGAGTTAGTATAGTGAAAATATGTAAATAATTTGAGTGGTGGCTATGTTAGTTATTTGGATTGAGAAGGACAGTGGCAGGATAGAAGAGGGAAAAAGGTTAGCATTTATATAGCGCTTGCAACCCCTGATGAGGTGTTAAAGTGCTTTTTCGGCAAGTAGCACGCTACTCCAGAACCCATAAAGGATTAGTGGTGAATTAGTATAGTCAAATATGAAATTATTTTGAGTGGTGGAGATATTAGTCTGTTATTTGGATTGAAAGAGAGATAGAAGGGATGGATTTAAAATTGTTTTTGTTTGGAGCTCATAGTAGGAGGAGGTGGCATGGGATGACTAAAAGGGAGATGGAGGGAGAGGAGTAAAAGGGTGGTGGAGGGGGAGGAGTCAGAGGGAGGGTTTAGAAAGGCTTGTTTTAGGAGGGGTTCTGAATAGTAAAATTATGTAGTTGTCTGTGGTTACTTTGTTGAAAGAATCCCCTGTTTAATTGAATTGGTGACAACCAATTTTCTCCCCTCTACGCTGCCATGCTGTGAAAAAGAACCCTTGGATTGGGGGTCTACTTTTGAATGGCTCGGCCCATAAGTTCTAATCTAAACAAGTGTTAAAAAAAAAAATCTTTAAAGATTTAAAATACACATTAGAACTAGCAGCATGGGTAAAAACCACATAGTACCTCATGCCCTTATGGCATGTTAAAACAAGAACCTACCTGTAAACTAACCATCATCAGGTAATTGCAGGGCAAATGTAAATGCAACTCTAGACTGCCTGATATTATAGCATTTCTTGTTAAATAATAGAATTAAAAACAACCTGGTATACATTTAATAAAATTTAGAAAAAAACTAAACGCATCACATGGAAATGGAATAGTAGCAAGGTTTGATTGATAATCAAGAGGGAATCAGAGCAAATATTTAACAGTGGCAGCTCTAAACAGCATAATGAAGAGCCCCATGGCTGCCAAAGATGGATAGAAGGGCAGTTGTGAGCTCTCATGGATTTGTAGGACATGATCTGTGGGTTTCCCTTCCAGTTTCTATAAGCAAAATTCCTTCTCAGAATCATTAAAGGCAGATGCTAGTTTTTTCTTATTAATACTGGGACATATATCTGGCTCTACAAAAGCCTTCTGCATACCAATTTTACCCAATAATTTTTAACATATCGCAGCCATGGAATTTAGAGGCCGTTATCACAAGAGAGGCCGTCAAATATGATGATTCTAGTTAGGGCCGCCTTCTCATTCTTCCAAATTGACAACCAGAGCATTGACGGTCTAGCTCTCATAATCAATTATGTAGTGCAAATTAAATTCTTAGTGGCAAATAAATTGAAAAGTAGAAATTGGAACTGCGAGGAGCCATCTACAGGATCTATTTTCTTCATATTGTAGGGCCTTCCAATTCGCGATAGTTGAGCTTCATAATCTGCAGTAGGGACACATAGGGATTTATATATCTGTAGATTGTGCCCCTCCCTGAGATTGAGAAAGACTAAAAAGAGCGCCAATTGCCTGGGACAATTGCATTCAGAATAGCAAGGATGCCACGGGGCACAATGCAGGCAAGGAAAATAGGCCCTGACTGAGTAGTATAGTAAAATGCAGCCATAAGGGTCTAATGCAATCCTTACCTTGCTGAGCCTTGGTGCCACTCAACCTGCTGCACTAATAGTAAATATGCCCCTGGCTGAAGGAATGTCTTTCATAGCCTCCCATCCCTTCTGCGGCAGGATGTTTTCAGTCCAGCATAGTAAAACCCATTACTAACTTAACCATTCAGGTTGACATCAGATAATAATCGTTACCAGTTAGGAACATACTTGCATGTAACTACCTGCCCAAAAAAACTGACAATACATTATCTCACCACTGCAGAAAAATGAACTAATTCGAAGGTTAGACTTTGGTTGGTATGCAAATACGGACAGTGGCCAGCAAAAAGATGGCGACCACACACAGACTTCAAGGAGTGCCTATGAGGTCAATGGGAATACTGAATACTGCTCGATGCTCAGGAAAGGGTGAATACATTTACGTTCAAGACTGAACCACCAGATGCCAGAACACTGCTCTGAACCACCAGATTCCAGAACACTGCTCAGCATGTGAATCCAGAAAACAATTATTCCACAAAACTGTGCTTATTTGACTTTTATTGGACTATGCACACCAATATCGAGTGGTGTGTGTAAAAAATGTGGCTTTGCTTGCTGTTGTTTCGTTGAGACTGGATTGAAGTCTTAAGATTGGGACTAGTTTAAGTAAATTGCTGTTGTGATTGTAGTGGGAGACAAGATGTTGCACTGCCAGGAGGTAAGAACAGCTTAACCCTAACATCCCAGAAAGATCTGAAACAGACACAGACGATTGGCAATATTTATAGAGGCTGCTCTCAACACCACTAATCACCCAGGAACTGGGAGATTATGGCAGTCTGGCTAGGTTTAAACAAAGACAAAGCACCACCAGAGGTTGAGGAGCTTCACCATATCATGCCATGATACCACCTCTGGTCAGACACTCATTAATTGTGGGTCCCCATGTCTGCCATCAACCAGTCTAGAGGCACATGGTCTTTCCTCTTCATCCCCATTCTCTTGGCTTTGATTGGTCACCTGGATTGTAAAAATTTTTTAACATGGTTCAGGAGCTACTAGACTTTGCAGTCCTGATTTCAACTTATCACTAAAAGCCATTTTATTGTTGGGGAGTACTGGGACACGTGGCCACCATCCTGTGTGAGCCCCTGCCACTGGGAAATATGGTCCCTAAACTGTGGTACCCAGGTGACTTTACAGTGGATTCTGACCCCTTCTACATATAACCCTGTGAACAATGCTCTGGAGACCAAGACCAATTGAGTCCTTAGCTCATCTCCTACTACGCTACAAAAGGACACATGCTGCTGGATATTTGTAAGCACTGTTGAACTGGGAAATGAGAAAGAACAAAATGACATCATTGCACCTAATATATTCAGACTGAACACTTTGCTGAAATGACGGGAATTTATGCAAGAGCGAATATATTCCTAGGCAAAGAACAATGTCACTAATCTAGACTTAATCATACAGCACAGATTTATAAAAAATTCTCATTGTGACAAATATGAATTACATTTATATATACATTTTTATTTCCAAATGAACAAGATTTGACAATATAAAACCATTTTTAAAAAAGGACCTCAAATTATTGACACCCTTATTTTCGTAAAAAATGAATTGCTACATCCACAATTACTCAATCTTACAGAACTCTCTCAATACAATGGTACATGATATGACAAAAGATTTTTTTATATAACATTTATCCGTGGCAAAGGATACATTTTCAACGTGCATTTTGGCGATCTTTGCGCCTTCGTCAGGAATGCCACAATTTACCTCAAAAAAATGATATTCAATGCAAGTCACACTGAGATAGATACTTTTTATACAATGAGTTAACTATATGCTTATTTCAAAGGATTCCAAAGAAGTCAGTATCAAAAAATTGGGGAATAATGCTCAGTTAGAGAGAGAAAAGATGAAGACAGAAGTGATTTCACAACAGTATGTGGATTATAGTGAAGGGAAGTTTGAATAGTCCCCTTTCCAACTTCGTAACACCTCGTGAACAAGTTAATAAATGCTTACTAAATGATTTTATCGTTGGCTTTCCGTTCGATATAAGCTAAACGATGCGCTTAGGTTTGCTTGGGTAGATTCAATCTGTAACGACCCATACATTTTAGGAGTATAGTTTTAAATGATCAATGGTTATAAGGAAAATGCTACTTACCAGTATGCATCTGTTCTTGGCATGTAGAGCTGCAGATCCACACACTATGCATAGATCGCCATCTGGTGTTTGGCCCGGATGTTTGCACTTGTTTTTGTCTTAGAAAAAGTCTTTGGAAGTCACGAGATAGGTGACTCCTCCTTTGGATGATAGTGCGCATGGGCATCGGCTCCATCTTCAGATTGGTTTGCCAGGAGGGAAATGATGGAGTTTTGTGAGAAACTCATAAGATGCCCATGTATGCTGTATCTAAATAATATAATACTGGAACAGATAAAGGTAGCCTGGGAGGTGGGTGGGCGTGTGTGGATCTACAGCTCTACATGCATAACGTTAAGTAGCATTTTCCGTTCGAGGCATAGGAGCTGCAGATCACACACTATGCATAGATTGTATAGCAGTACCCCTCCATAGAGGTGACCACCAGTATCTGTTGCAGTAGTTTGAAATAATGTTTTGAGTACAGCCTGGCTCACACAAGATTGCCGTTTTGTTTGCACATCTACACAATAGTGCTGTGTGAAAGTGTGCGGTGTAGACCATGTAGCTGCTTTGCATAGGTAATCTAAGGGAATGTTCCCTAAAAATGCCATTGAAGCCCAAATCTTTCGGGTACAGTGGGCTTTAGGGGGAACGGATCATGTATGTTTTGCTTTGTGATAGCAAATCTGTATGCATTTGACAATCCACCTTGCTATCCCAGATTTTGATATGGGGCTGCCTTTATGTGGTGGTGAGAAGGACACGAAAAGTTGTTTTGTATTGCGAAAAGGTTTTGTTCTTTCAACATAATAAAGCAGTGCTCTTTTAACATCTAGAGTGTGAAGAGCTCTTTCTGCGACTGTTTGTGGCTGCGAGAAGAATACTGGCAACTCCACAGACTGGTTGAGGTGGAAGGGAGAAATAACCTTAGGGAGGAATTTTGGATTGGTCTTGAGAATCACTTTGTTATGATGGCGTTGTAAAAAAGGTTCTTGAATAGTCAGTGCCTGTAGCTCACCGACTCGGAGGGAATGGCCACTAGGAAAGCGACTTTCCATGTTAGAAAGTGCAGCTCACATTTGTGCAGAGGTTCAAAAGGAGGGCCCATTAGTCTTGTGAGTACTATGTTTAAATTCCACACCGGTGAGGGTGGTACCCTGAGAGGAATTATTCTTTTGAGGCCTTCTATAAATGCTTTGATGGCAGGTACCCTGAATAGTGTTGTCTATTTTGTAAGTAGGCTGCTATGGCAGCGAGGTGTAACCTAATAGATGTATATGCTAAGTTACACATTTGGAGATGTAGTAGATAACCTATGATGTGTTGAATAGACACATCTTAAGGATTGATGGTGTTGACAATATATCACAAATCGTTTCCATTTGGCTACATAGCAGGCTCTAGTGGCGGGGCTTCTAGCTTCTTTGATAATGTTCATACAGTCAGGGGGAAGGTTAAGATAACCGAACTCTAAGACTTCAGGAGCCAGATAGCTAGGTTGAGCTGTGCTGGGTCCGGGTGTCTGATCTCTCCATGGTTCTGGGTTAAGAGGCGTGGGGAGAGGTGTAGTTTTTGGTGCGGGACTACGGATAGTTCCAGTAATGTGGTGTGCCACGGTTGTCTGGCCCATGTTGGAGCAACTAGGATGAGAATCAGTGAGTGTTGCTGTAGTTTGCGCACCACCAGTGGAATAAGTGGGAGGGGCAGAAAAGCGTATGCAAATTTTCCTGACCAATTTATCCATATCGCATTTCCTTTGGACAATTGGTGTAGATATTCTTGGCGAAGCTTGAGATAAGCAAGTGCTTTTGAGGTGTTTATTGTGGCACCGAGGTACTGTTGTATGTGGGACGGTTGTAGGTGAGACTTTGCGAGGCTTATTGTAAACCCTAAGTCGTGGAGTAGTTGGATTGGGGCATGAGTGATGTACACACTGATGGTATGACTTGGCTTTTATGAACCAGTCGTCTAAGTGTGGGAAGACGTGGATGTGCTGTCTACTTAGGTGAGCCGTAACTACCACCAGACACTTGGTGAACACTCTGGGTGCTGTGGTGACTCCAAATGGGAGGACCTTGAATTGGTAGTGCTGACCGCCCACTACAAACCTGAGATATTTCCTGTGAGAGGTGTGAATGGGAATATGAAAGTAGGCGTCCTTGAGATCTAGAGTGGCAAGGAAATCGCCTTGTGAGAGAAGAGGAAGGACCTGTTGAAGCGTGACCATGTGAAAATGGCTTGAGTGTATGTACAGGTTTAAGGGTCTGAGGTCCAGGATTGGTCTCAGAGAGCCGTCCTTCAAGATGAGGAAGTACAGGAAGTAAACGCCTGTGTTTTGCTGATGCAGGGGGACTGGTTCTATTGCATGTTTTTGTAGGAGGGAGATTACCTCCTGCTTTAGCAGCGATAAATGTTCTGGTGACGTTGGGCGCTATCTGGGTGGTATGTTTGGTGGGGTAGAAGTGAGTTCTTGACAGTAACCTGATTGAACAATTTGTCTCACCCACCTGTCTGTGGTGATGTTCCAGACAGGTAGGAAATGTAGCAATCTTCCCCCAAACAGAGTGAAATGGTCCCGGGGGGGGGGGGGGGGGGGGGGGAGGGGAAAGTCATTGGGAAGGGATTGAGGGAGAGCAGGTATTGTTGGTCTTGCCTCTACCTTTGTTATTATTGCCTCTGTAGCCTCCTCTTTGATAACCTCTGGTGAATGTGGTCTGGGTGGGAGTTTTATAGGATGTGACATCACTACTTACGACCCGCAGCCCAGGAGTGATATCTTCGAGGTCTGAGTCATCGGCTTCGGAGGCGCTAACTGTACCTTCTTCGACCCGTTCCTGTTCTGGCACATCAACGCCCTCCTGGAAGATGTCATCGGGAATGGATGCCGACGAGCGAGCCATTGTTCTTCGAGCTAGACGATCCCGAATGGTTTTCTTGGAACGGAAGGAGGCACAAGCTGGACAGTCTTTGGCCTCGTGCTCCGGTTAGAGGCAGAGGTTACACACCTCATGAAGATCTGTGTGTGGGAACTTCGACCCACATTGAGGACACTTCTTAAAAGGAGTCCTTTCCATGAGCCAGATCGAATGGCCTAAGTAGGCCCGAAGGACTTAGTCGACGACCGGAATCAAGGACTTCGAAATTGGAGAGATACGGGACGACTAGGGATCGCGATAGAAACAATACCGGAGAAAGGGCGAGTATTGCGCGTCAAAAGTTGGATCGGTAACGGCCCTGAACGGGAGCGCGATAAACACATCCGAGCCCGATGGCGGAAAAAAACAATATGAAGATGGAGCCAATGCCCATGCGCACTATCAGCCAAAGGAGGACTCACCTATCTTCGGACTTCCAAAGAATTTTCCAAGACAAAATAAAGTGCAAAGATCCGGGCCCAACACCAGATGGCGATCTATGCATAGTGTGTGATCTGCAGCTCATATGCCTCGAACATAGAGTTCATGAGGAGATATAATAATTACCATAAATTTCCTATTTTTCAAATATATTAAAATTATTTTCCAGGCAGCCTTTGTTGCTCCAGATCTTTATTTCTTTTTTATGGTGCGTTCCTAGTTATTAACCACATGGGTCTCTAGAAGGACAGAAAATGAAAAAGAGCAGACGAAATGAATTGTAATCGCTCTATAATATCTGTCAAAATCTCTATATACATCCTGGAAAACTCTAATATCACAGAATGCTTATCTGATATGCTTATTGTCAAATTGGCAGTGATAAGCCAAACCAGTTAAAAACGCTTATTTTTCTTATAAAAAACGATTTCTATGGATAAACGAAAAAAACAGGGAGAGGGGACACAGTCATCAGAATAAACTTCTTAAGTTTCAGCATTCTGAATGGCGGTCTCTATATTAGAGTTCCACTTACCTCTTTTACCGCGTTGGCGAGGGTGTCGTCCATACCGGTTTCGAGCACTTCTTCAATACGTGCACATTTTATAAAGGGTCGCCACCGTGTTTGCTGTTTAAATATCGGTGGATCTCTTCTTTTACCGGTCAGCTGATGTTCACGGGCCGTAATGACGTACTAGTTACGTACGTTTAGTCTGCAAGAAGTTTTCTACTACCAGACACTAGAATGCTAACTTCTGGTTGTGTCATAGTAGCGGTTTTTACTACTTTGACTTCTTTGTGTCCCCTCTCCCTGTTTTTTTCGTTTATCCACAGAAATCGTTTTTTATAAGAAAAATAAGAAGCGTTTTTAACTGGTTTGGCTTATCACTGCCAATTTGATGATAAACATTAGGTAAGCATTCTATATTAGAGTTTTGCAGGATGTATATAGAGGTTGTGACAGATATTATAGAGCGATTACAATAAATTTAAAAATCAACAGCTTTTTCATTTTCTGTCCATCTAGAGACCCATGTGGTTAATAACTAGGAAAGCACCATAAAAAAAGAAATAAAGATTTGGAACAAAGGCTGCCTGGAAAATAATTTTAATATGTTTGAAAACTAGGAGATTTATGGTAATTATTATATCTCCTCAAACTATTTTTAACCATTGATCATGTGAAACTATACTCATAAAACGTATGGGTCGTTACAGATTGAATCTACCGAGCAAACCTAAGCGCATCATTTGGCTTATATCGCACAAAGCCAACCATAAAATCAATTAGTAAGCATTTATTAACTTTCTCACGAGGTGTTACGAAGTTGGAAAGGGGACTATCCACACTTCCCTTCACTATAATCCACATTCTGTTGTGAAATCACTTCTGTCTTCATCTTTTTTCTCTGTAACTGAGCATTCTGCCCCAATTTCTTGATACGGACTTCTCTTTGGAATCCTTTGAAATAAGCATATAGTTAACTCATTGTATAAAAAGTATATCCGTGTGACTTGCATTGATTGTTATTGTTTTTAGGTAAATTGTGGCATTCCTGCCGAAGGCGCAAATAGCACTGAAACACGCGTTGAAGATTTATCCTTTGCCACGGATTGATGTTATATAAAAAATCTTTTATTGTCATTTGATGTACCATTGTATTGAGATAATTCTGTAAGATTGAGTAATTGTTGATGTAACAATACATTTATGAAAATTAGGTTGTCAATATTTGAGGTCCTTTTTTAAAATTGGTTTTAGATTGCCAAATCTTCATTTGGGAAAAAAAAGGTATTTATAAATGTAATTCATGTTTTTTTACAAATCTGTGCTGTATGATTAAGTCGATATTAGTGAAATTGTTCTTTGACTTTTTTGCCCTGTCCTAGGAATTGTGAAATCAATTTTACAGGGGGTTCTTGATATTTACATATGATGAGAATTTATAACAGATGTTTTGAACTGACAGGCCTGCAGCAGGTCATGGAATCACAGGGCTAGACGCATCAGAACTTCAGGTACAATGTAAGTCTCTCAAAAACATTTGATATTGTTAAAGACAAAGACGCCCATGTAGAATAGGGCCTTGGCAACCACAGAGTGTTCCAAGACACCGTGATAAGAATCTAAAGCAATACTGAAATTAATCTGTTTTTTCTGAACCTTCCCCAATACAGACATTTTGGTGCAAGGGATAATGAATAAACAGTATAGAAATACCCTGCACCCCTCCCCCAATATAACAAACTTGTTTTGCAAGGAAGATCAATCTATGGCCACATAGAAGGCAAAAGGAATATGCTACTTACCAGTATGCATCTGTTCTTGGCATGTAGAGCTGCAGAGTTGTACACTTAGCATAGGTCGCCATCTGGTGTTGGGCCCGGATGTTTGCAGTTTGTTTTTCTTCTTGGACAGTCTTTGGAAGTCACGAGTTTGGTGACTCCTCCTTCGGTCCGTACTGCGCATGGGCTTCGGCTCCATCCTCAGATTGTTTTTCGCCAACAGGGAAATGATGGAGCGTAGTAATAACAGTGAGAAACCCATGTGTTGTATCTAAATAAGATGTACTGGAACGGATACAGGTAGCCGGGGAGGCGGGTGGGCGTGTACAACTCTGCAGCTCTACATGCCAAGAACAGATGCATACTGGTAAGTAGCATATTCCGTTCGAGGCATATGAGCTGCAGATTGTACACTTAGCATAGATTATATAGCAGTACCCAACCTTAGCGGCGACCACCGGTATCCGTTGCAGCTGTTTGAAAAAGTGTCTTTAGTACAGCCTGGCCCACCCTAGCTTGCTGCTTGGAATGCACATCTACACAGTAGTGTTTTGTGAAGGTGTGCGGTGTAGACCATGTGGCTGCCTTGCAGATGTCATCTAAGGGTATATTCCCTAGAAAAGCCATAGAAGCCCCTAACTTTCTTGTAGAGTGGGCTTTAGGGGGAACAGATAATGTTCTCTTTGCCTTTTGATAGCAAATTTGTATGCATTTTACAATCCACCTAGCTATCCCTGATTTTGAAATGGGGTTGCCTTTATGTGGTGGAGAGAAGGAAACGAACAATTGTTTAGTCTTCCTGAAGGGTTGCGTTCTTTGTATGTAGTATAGTAACGCCCTTTTTACATCAAGTGTGTGTAAGGCCCTTTCTGCAACAGATTGGGGTTGCGAAAAGAAGACAGGTAATTCCACTGATTGATTGAGGTGGAAGGGGGAAATGACTTTGGGCAGAAACTTCGGATTTGTGCGAAGTATGACCTTGCTGTGATGAATTTGTATGTAGGGTTCCTGTATGGTGAACGCTTGTATTTCACCAACCCTTCTAAGGGAAGTGATAGCTACAAGGAAAGCTGTTTTCCAGGTGAGAAACTGTAGCTCACATTTGTGCATTGGTTCGAAGGGCGGACCCATTAGTCGTGTAAGAACTAAATTTAGATTCCATACAGGGGAAGGGGGTGCCCTGGGAGGAATTACTCGTTTAAGGCCTTCCATGAAGGCTTTAATAGCGGGCACTCTGAAGAGTGATAAATGCTGCCTGTTTTGTAGATAAGCAGCGATCGCTGCTAGGTGTAGGCGTATGGATGAATATGCCAGGTTACACCTGTGAAGATGGAGCAGATAGTATATGATGTGCTGTATGGATGCATCTAGGGGGTTGATTGTATTGTTACGGCAGTAAATTACAAATCTTTTCCACTTTGCGGCATAGCATGCTCTAGTGGTAGGACGTCTGGCTTCCATGATGATGTTCATGCAATCAGGGGGAAGGTTAAGGTATCCGAATTCTAAGATTTCAGGAGCCAGATCGCCAGGTTGAGCTGAGCTGGGTCCGGGTGCCTGATTTCTCCATGGTTCTGGGTTAGGAGGCATGGGGAAAGGTGCAGTTTTTGATGTGGTACCACTGATAGTTGTAGTAGCGTGGTGTACCACTGCTGCCTGGCCCACGTTGGAGCTACCAGAATGAGTGTGAGGGAGTGCTGTTGTAGCTTCCTGACCACTAATGGAATTAGTGGGAGAGGTGGAAAGGCGTATGCAAATCTGCCTGACCAGTTCATCCATATCGCATTGCCCTTGGACAATGGGTGTGGGTATCTGGCGGCGAAGCTTGGGCATTTTTTGTTTTCGTGGGTGGCGAAGAGGTCTATTTGAGGATGCCCCCACTGTTTGAAGAATGGGTGAAGAACTTGTGGATGCAGTTCCCATTCGTGTAGTTGTTGCGTTTGTCTGCTGAGCAGATCTGCTATGGTGTTTTGTACTCCTGGAACGTGCTGTGCCAGGAGAAAGATGTTTTGGGGAATTGCCCATCTCCATATGCTCTGGGCTAAGCGGGAGAGCTGGGGAGAGTGTGTCCCCCCCTGTTTTTGTATATAATACATCGCAGTCATGTTGTCTGTGCGAATGAGGACTGCTTTGCCAGAAATTTGTTTTTGGAAAGATTTTAGGGCTAGAAAGATCGCCAAGAGCTCCAGATGGATGATGTGGAGCGATTTTTGCTGTGGCGTCCATAGACCTTGCATTGTGAGGTGTAGGAGGTGCGCTCCCCAGCCGGAGAGCGATGCGTCCGCTGTTAGAATCACCTGAGGAACCGGGTCCAGGAACGGCCGCCCTTTGGAAAGGTTTGTGGTGTTCCACCACTGCAGAGAGTGATGTGTGCGGCCGTCCACCAACACCAGATCCGTCAGCTGACCCTGGGCCTGGTTCCACTGTTGTGCTAGGCACTCTTGAAGTGGACGCATGTGGAGTCTTGCATGGGGCACTATAAATATGCAAGACGCCATCATTCCTATGAGCTTCATGAACACTCTTGCTGGAAGAGAGTGTTGGGGAAGGAATGTTTTGCGTAAGGCTTGAATGCTTGTGATTCTGGCTGAGTTTGGATAGGCAATACCTTTGGAGGTGTCTATAGTGGCCCCGAGATATTGCTTTGTGTGAGATGGTATGAGGTGGGACTTTTGGTAGTTCACCGTGAAGCCTAGCTGGTGGAGCAGTTGGATGGTGCTGTTTGTATGTTGCACACATTGGTGGTAGGACGTGGCTTTTATCAGCCAGTCGTCTAAGTAAGGGAAGACGTGAATGTGTTGACGTCTGAGGTGTGCTGCTACTACTGCTAGGCATTTGGTAAACACTCGTGGTGCAGTGGTGACCCCGAAGGGGAGAACCGTGAATTGGTAATGTTGCCCGTCCACCACGAACCTGAGGTATTTCCTGTGAGAGGGGTGTATTGGAATGTGAAAGTATGCGTCTTTCAGATCCAAGGTTGTGAGAAAGTCTCCCTGGCAGAGGAGTGGGAGGACTTGTTGTAGAGTGACCATGTGAAAATGGTCTGAATGTATGTAGGCATTTAGAGGCCGGAGGTCCAGAATGGGTCTGAGGGTCTCGTCTTTCTTTGGTATTAAGAAATATAGAGAGTAGACCCCTAGATTTCGTTGATTGACGGGGACCTGCTCTATAGCGTGTTTTTGCAGGAGTGAGAGTACCTCTTGTTTGAGCAGTGTGGAATGTTCTTGAGACATTGGACGGTGCCTTGGTGGGATATTGGGTGGGGTAGATGTTAGCTCTAGACAGTACCCTGACCGAATGATTTGGGTCACCCATTTGTCCGATGTTATGGACTCCCATACGTGGATAAAGTTTTGTAGTCTGCCCCCGACCGGAGTGGAATGGTCTGGGGGGAGCGGAGGGGAGTCATTGTGCAGGGGGGGGTGGCAGAACGGGTGTTGTTGGTTTTGCCCCTGCCCTTATTGTTGTTACCCCTGTAACCACCTCTCTGATTGCCCTTTGAAAAGGTATTTTGAGGAGGGGACTTGTAGGAGGTAGAGGCGTTATAGGTGGAGGAGCCTCTGCCTGTGCCACGAAAGGACGAGCGTCGAAAGGAACGTTTGGAGGCTTGTGTTTGGAGTGCCCCCATAGACTTTGCTGTGTCTTTCTTCATCTTTTCGAGCGCTTCGTCTACCTTTGGCCCAAAGAGTGTTTCCTGGTCAAAGGGGTGATTGAGTATGGATGCCTGGACTTCAGGCTTGAACCCTGAGATCCTGAGCCAGGCGTGGCGACGAAGCAGGACACTGATATTTATGGCCCTAGAAGCAGTGTCGGCTGCATCGAGGGCACACTTAATGGAGGTGTTTGTAATTAGTTTACCCTCCTGTATCAGGTCATGAGCCTTGTGCTTGTATTTTTCTGGAAGGTGCTGCATAAGAGCCTCTAGTTCGTCATAGTGTGCTCTATCATATCGCGCAAGCAGTGCTTGTGTGTTTGCAATGCGCCACATGTTTGCAGCTTGGGAGGCGGTGCGTTTACCAGACCCGTCCAGAAGTTTAGATTCTTTGTCTGGCGGTGGGGCATCTCCTGAGGATTGGGAGTTAGCCCGCTTTCTAGCTGTGGAGACAACTAGGGAATCTAGGGGAGCAGGGCCCTTGATGTAAGCAGGGTCTGTGGGTGCCGCCTTGTACTTCTTCTCTATTCTAGGGTTCAGTACTCTGGCTCTGACAGGGTCTTTGAACACCTCTGTAGCGTGCTTGGTGACACCCTTAAGCATGGGTAAAATGGAAGTAGATTTGTCTTGTATATCAAATGTATCCAGTAGGAAGTCTTCTTCTACTGGTTCACTGTGCATGTCCACCCCATGGTAGTGTGCTGCTCTCTGCACTAAATGATGAAACCCTAAGGAGTCCTCTGGAGGAGACGGCCTTGATGGGTATAGGTCGCCCTGAGGTACATTGGGTATATCAGGGTTATTGTAATCCTCCCATGGATCTGGGGTCCCTGGTGGAGTGGGATCCATTGGGGCGTCCGCCGGGTAATTGTCCGGATCCCCATCATCCGGATCTGGGGATGGGGCCGGATCGTAGTGAGGTAAAGGTGGCGGAGACCTGTAAGGTGGAGGGGGTGGAGGAGGTGGAGGGGGTGGAGGAGGTGGAGGGGGTAGGGGAGGCGGTGGTGAGGGCACTCTGAGGGGAGAAGTAGCAGAGTCCTTCCTTTTGGGTGGAGGAGGAGGAGCATCAAGGCGTCTTTTCTTGGTAGTTAAAGTCAAAAGCCCAGTCTTTGGATCTTTGGACAAAGTCTTTTGTAAAGGGTCTGGTGTAAACAGAGCCAATGGTGTCGAGTCGTCTGTCGGCACCGGTGATTTCGGAACCGGGGGTTTCGATGGTCTGTGTGCGCCATGCTTTTTTGAGGTCTCCGGGTGTTTCGGCGTCGAATGATGTTTCGGCGCCGGAGCGTCGGTGCCGACAGATTTGTGTTTGTGTTTGGTCGGCACCGAGTGTCCAGGCTTCGGCACCGGTGGTTTCGGAGTCGAGCTGGATTTTGCAGTCTTCGGTGCCGGATGCTGTTTTTCGGCACCGGGTGTCGGCTGGCTCGATCCCGAGCTGCCATGAGACTTTGGGGGCTTCGACACCGGGCCCGAAAGTGGGGGTGATCGAAGTTTTGGTTTTGGTTTTGCCCAGGCCGGCAGGCGAGGGAGTAACCTGAGTCTCTTTGGTTTTCGGCGCGGGGGTGGGAGGGGGCATAGTACTCACGGCCCACTGCGCTGGTGTAACGTCCTCCACGTCGGAGTCGTCGGCCTCGGAAGCGCTGACGACGTCTTCCTCCTGCGCGGTGTGTGTTTGCCCCGAAGCCTCGGCGTCGTCTCCGAAGATGTCCGGTGGAGCTGCAGAGGATGAGTGCGCCATGGTGCGTCGAGCTCTTCGATCTCGGATGGTCTTCTTCGATCGAAAAGACTTGCAGGCGGGGCAGTCTCTAGCCTCGTGTTCCGGAGAGAGGCAAAGGTTACACACCTGATGGAGGTCGGTGTGGGGAAATTTAGACCCACATTTTGGGCACTTTTTGAACGGAGTCCTTTCCATCGGCCGGGACCGGAGTCGCGGAGGGCCCGAAGGCCGGGATGGAGAAAGTGCCGCTTCGAGAGATGAAGATGATGAAGGAACTCGAAGAATCGAGGATTTTCCGTCGAGGCTGGAACCGTAGAAGTTCGAAGCCGGAGCACGAAGTATCACATCCGAGCCCGATGGCGGAAAAAAACAATCTGAGGATGGAGCCGAAGCCCATGCGCAGTACGGACCGAAGGAGGAGTCACCAAACTCGTGACTTCCAAAGACTGTCCAAGAAGAAAAACAAACTGCAAACATCCGGGCCCAACACCAGATGGCGACCTATGCTAAGTGTACAATCTGCAGCTCATATGCCTCGAACAGATTGTTTTTCTTGGATGTGAGTTCCTTATTTCTGGACACTTTTTTTGTGGAAAAGGAAAGCCACCACTTCGATGTGCAGAATGAGTATGGCGCAAGCCTGCTGATAAATTATACCGTTGTGTCCTTAAAGCTTCGCTAAGACAAATCAACATTTACACTGCTAACATGATAACTTAAAGGGAATGACAAATGTAGGCATACAACCAGCTCTGGTGTCAGTATTGCACACCCTTTTGCCTTTCAGAGTTGACGCATCAAAATTGAGGAACGCTGAATGAAAATCTGAAAGGTCTTGAATTTGGGAAGCCTTTTCCTGAAAAGTGCCTCCACTCACTGCTTACAGATACTTTTCATACAAGTGCTTCTGTTACCTGAAATCTAATACTATTCATTACTACATCTAGTATTGTTGCTTCCATGTATTGCATAAAAAGTTTTCTCCCCCAGCAGGGCCTCTAGAACACTACGGTTTGGTTGGTTACTACAGAGAGTCATTACCATACTAAAACCAGTCTTGCATAAGTACAGTGGTTAATGATAAAGTGCAGAATTCATTTTAAATATTCAACTTGTTCATTAAATAGAACAGTTTTGCAGCTTCAGATGGTACAGTTTCATGTGGTATGTAGTTGTGTATATTCCTATCCTCTAGTGGATTTGAAAAATCTTTACAATGTATACTATAAATTTCATGGACATGGTGGAATCCACTGAGAAAAGACCTATACTTGGGTAAATGTGTATGTTGAGACAGAGGTCCATTTCCTTAAGTTTGTGTCACATTTATCGATGAGTTGCTTTTTGAGCGTTTGCATGCCCACTGATATTTCAAATTCTGGTTAAGGCCAAGTGGGTGAAACAATATACATCAAATGTTGCAAAACTGAATTATCTATTTTGCTTATGCAGTCTGCATATGGAAAACACACAATGCATGCATTTCAAATTCCTTAAAGATGACCTTGAAGTTAACTTCCACAGGGCATCTGCGGACTCCCTGAGACTGACCCCCCTAAAACAAGTTCTAAACTTCTACCCCGCAAACCAACTAACAGTCGAGCCATTACTAATCTCCCTATTTTTGAATTATAGCTGCTTGTTGTGAGAAAGTGCCATCTTTCTTGCATGGTATGCCCCCACTTTTTGCTAAATTGCTGAATGAACTTCGATTGAGTGTACCCTGGGTTCCTGCCAATCAGGTGCCCAGGGCCTATGTTCCTTCCTTGAATTTGAATTTAAAAACATTTCTATAGCGCACTTTTACCAAGCGGTTTCTTGGCGCTGTTGGATTGCGAGAAGCAAGCAGGAGCAGAGGGGAATTTAAGCATTGTAAGCACGGGAAAAGAGAAAAGTTTTAAGACCCTTCCGGAACTCAATGTAGGAAGATGACATACGGAGTTCCGGGGGGAGGGAGTTCCAAAATGCAGGAGCAAGCACTGCGAATTTCGTACCGCCAGTCTTTTTCTTGCTGAAGCGGGGGATGGTTAACAAAGCCTGATGAGTAGACCTAAGCTCTCGTCCAGGTATGTAGGGGGTGATGGCAGAACAGATAAATTCCGGGGCAGTGCCTGTTTTGGCCTGGAAAGTAGTGCAGCCAAGCTTGAACAGAGCACGCTCTTTCACCGGCAGCCAGTGCAAGGCCTGCAGTAGGGGAGTAGCTCTATGGTATTTGGGCAGGCCGTGGATCAGGCGGGCAGCCTGATTCTGCACTAGCTGCAAACGGCGAGTGGCGTAGGCTGGAGCGCCATTATAGATGATGTTCCCATAATCGAGGCGCGAAAGCACCATGGCCATCACTATAATTTTTAGGGCAGGTAAAGAAAAAAAACGAGAAATCTTCCTAATGATTCGAAGGGAAAAAAAACAGGAGGAAACAACTAAATTGACCTGAGAGTGAACAGAAAGTGAGGGATCCAGGAGGATGCCAAGGGTCTTGACCTTAGGAACTGGGAGCGGGGGAACACCAAGTGAGGTTGGCCAATGGGAGGGGGACCAGGGACTGCAACCACCTCTGGTCAAGACTAATTCCGTCTTGTCCGGGTTGAGTTTGAGGTGGTTGCAGTTCATCCAATCCTGGATGAACAGCATGACGGATTGGACATTTGAAGCAGAGGAAGTGGAGTGGGAAAGGTCAAAAATTAGCTGGAGGTCATCGGCGTAATTGAACACCGTGACCTCGAGCTGCTGTAACATAAAAATGAGGGGGTAAATGTATAAATTAAACAAAAGAGGGGAGAGGGAGGAGCCTTGGGGAACTCCACATGCAACCTTACGAGAGGCAGCGGTGAAGCCAGCAAGGTGGACTGCCTGAGCCCTGTCACTCAGGAAGGACTTAAGCCAGGTGAGGGCCAAGCCCTCTATACCCGCCGCCTTGACACGGGTGAGAAGGATAGAGTGGTCCACCGTGTCAAATGCGGCGGATAGGTCTAAAAGAATGAGGGCCTGGGGGACGTTGGTATCAATGCCCTCACGTAGGCTGTCCATCACTGAGATCACTACCTTCTCCGTCGAGTGGAGGGGGCGAAAGCCCGCCTGCCGGGGGGAGAGGCAGTGGTTGGCTTCCACATAGGTGCTCAGGGTGCTGGTTACATGGGTCTCCAAAACCTTGGCCAGGTAGGGTAACAGGGAAATGGGACGGTAATTGGAAGGGGATGAAGGGTCGGCACCGGGTTTTTTTAGAATGGGAATGACTGCCGCAAATTTATGGGCAGTGGGGACCACTCCGGATTTGAGTGAGTCATTTAAAAGTGTAAGGGAAGGGGTAGGGCAGTGTAGGAAGACTTCTCGCAAGATACGAGCAGGGGCAAAGTCTAGGGGGGAACCTGACTTTACCTTTTGGAGCAGGAGAGGAAGTGTAACTGTGGTCAGAGGGGGGAAGGAAGTGAGTTTGGAAGTGATAGCAGGGGGGGAGGGATTAGTGAAGGTGAGGGAAGGGGGGGGAGATATTAGCCTTGATCGTTGCGACCTTATCAACGAAGAAGTCGTTGAGGGAGTCGCAAAGCGGTTGAGAAGGGGGGATCGAGGCCGTGGCTCTATTAGACGAGGCAAGCTCATGTACTGTGGCAAAAATCTCTTTAGATTGAGATTCAGCTGCTAGTATCCTGTTTGAGTAAAACAGGGTCTTGGCGTCAAGTATGCTTTGTTTGTATACTTTGAGCACAGAGAGGTAGATGATTTTTTTGGCGGGACTATATTCTCTTCTCCATGCGCGCTCTGCTCTGCGTGCGGCTAATTTCTTCTCCTTGAGATCGGGGGTAAACCAGCGATTGGCAGCATGGGCACGCTTCACCGTGATCCGTCTCAGGGGAGCAAAATCATCGCCTGCCCGGGTCAGCCAGCCATCGATGATAGTCAGCTGGTCCGGGGCGGCGAGACCCGAGAGGTCAGGGCAGGAATTGGCCAGGGATGAGCAAAACGAAGGCATGTCTGCCTTACCCCATTTTCTAGCCCAGATGTTCTTTGGGAGAAGAGGTATAGGCACTGGGGCTAACGCGAGGGAGAAGGAGATTGAAAAATGGTCCGACCAAGAACAGGGGGAGATGACAGGAGAAGTGGTGGGGATATTTAGGGTCCAAACCTGGTCGAGCGAGTGGCCATGAACATGGGTGGGGCTGTGAACGAGGGGACAAAAGTTAAGACTGGTCATGAAGCTGGTGAATTCTTTGGAAAGGGGGGTTTCGACGGGATCGTTGGGCCAAAAATTGAAGTCACCCAGCACCAACACTGAGGAGTTGTTAATAACCAGTGTGGCGAGGATGTCCTGAAGGCAGGAAACAAAATTGGAAGTTGTGTGCGGGGGTCGATAGATAAGAACAGCAGTAAGGGGGGTAGAGTAAGAGCTAGCGCGAATTATTAGGCAGTCTACCTCGGGGATAAGAGGAGAGGGGAGTATTTGAAAGGGGGAGTCAGTATGTGTTATCAGGGCTACTCCGCCGCCTCTCCTGCCCTCCGGGCGATCCGCACGAATGATGGAATAAGAGGGGGGGAGTGCGGCTAAGACGTTGGGGAGGGAGTCTGCCTTAAGCCAGGTCTCTGTTAAGAACAAGAGGTCCGGGTTGTGGCTGTCAAGAAAATCGTGTAGCTCATGCTGATGGCTAACGACAGATCTGGTATTGAGGAGTATGGCAGTGGTATTATAGGACGGCGTGTGGGGAACAGGCAAGATGGAATGAATAGGCGCAGCGGCCCGAGGCCGAGGAAGACAACTTTGAATAACGGCGGGGGGTGCAGCGGGGGGGCTCGTAAGGAGATTTAAATGTTGTACTGAGTTAGACACAATAGGACTAATAGTGCCAGGGATCCAGTGAGAAAGAAGCTCGGAGGAAGTGTATGACAGCGGGAGGGCATAAGGGAGAGCCCCCAGCCCCGGCCTGCCGCGGACGGGCGCAGACGGGCAGGACTCTGGCTTGACTCCGGCGAGCCTACGGCGCGCCCGCTGCGCTCGTCCGCTGCGCTGACACATGGGGGACGTTTAAATAGAGGAGCAGCGTGGGGGGAGTGGCGTGGGTGGGGTCGGGCGAGCCAGCCCGATCCAAGATGGCGGCCACTACCGCTAGGCGCCTGAGGTGGAATCAGCTGCCAGCCAGCCTCGCTGGGCCCCAGAAAAAGCAGGGTGGGGGTTAAAAGGTACCTGTTAATTTTCAGTACAGGTTAAACAACAGAAACAAGCAATTTAAAAACGAGTGCGTGTCGCCGCTTTCGATCGGCGTGACAACGCGCTAAAAGCACTTAGAAGCTCAATCGCAGCCCTCAGCTCCCACGAGCAAGCCCACTGCCACCGGACTGCTCGCAATCGCTGGGGAAACTGTGAAGCACTCCTAAATAGAGGAGCAGCGTGGGGGGAGTGGCGTGGGTGGGGTCGGGCGAGCCAGCCCGATCCAAGATGGCGGCCACTACCGCTAGGCGCCTGAGGTGGAATCAGCTGCCAGCCAGCCTCGCTGGGCCCCAGAAAAAGCAGGGTGGGGGTTAAAAGGTACACACACAAAACTCCAAATTGGCAAACCCTAGCCACATGTCAGCCCCTAGTAAATGGTACCCTAGGTACCCAGGGCCTTGTGGCCAGGGAAGGCCTCTAAGGGCTGCAGCACTCATTGTGCCACCCTCAGAGGCCCTGTACCCTTACACACACACTGCCCTTGCAGGCAGAGTGTCTGGGTGCAGGACAAAACAAAGTCGACATGGCACACATCACTGTGTACCATGCCCATCACCTACACTGCCAAGGCATATGTCAGCCACCCCTCTAGCTGGGTGCATTACGCCTATGGTGTGGGCACAGGAGCAGGAGCCCTGTGCCCCTACAGTACCCGGGTCCATTCCTGGGCACTGTAAGTGCAGTGCTGTCATTTAAGAGTACATGGTGCTGAGAGCTTGTCAAACACGAGCTCCACAGCACCATATTGGCACCACTGAAGCCTGGGAAGTTTGGTATCAAACTTCTCAGCACATTGAACCCACACTGATGCCAGTGTAGGATTTAATGTACTAAGCACCCCAGAGGGCATCTTAGAGATGCCCCCTTACAGCTAACTTACAATCCACGTCTGCTCTGAGGCTGCCCAGGCTGCCACACAGCAGACACGTTGCTGGACCCCTGGGTGGGAGAGCCCCTGCTCTCCCGGGCCTGCAACAATGCACATCCTGGGTGAGGTGAGAAATCTCCTCCCCCAGGATGAGCAAAGGGAAGCTTCAAAGGCAGGCCGCCATTTGGAGTTTCCCCAGGCCACTGCAACCCCCCACTCTGGCGGGAAGCTTGGCCGGAAACCCCATACAAGGACAGGGGATGTGCCAGCCTGCCCACCCCACCCCTCAGGTGGGGGAGGCGAGGTGAAGCACATCTCCGGGCTCTCGCCATCTTGAAGATGGGAGGCCCTACCCTATCAGGATTAGGCTACTGCCCCCCTCCCACAGGAGAGAGGCAGGATAGGGGGTGTACCCACCCCAGGACAAGGACCCATTGGTCCCTGGCCTTCACCTACCCATAACGCCCCTAAATCTAGTATTTAGGGGCACCCTGAACCTTCCTTCCTTAGATTCCAGATAGAAAACTACAAGAAGAGCAAGAAGAACAAGGACCTGCCCTGCAGCTGCTAAAAAGAGAAGAAGACACCAACTGCTTTGGCCCCAGCCCTACAGGCCTGTCGACTCTCGAACCTGCACCAGCGCGGCATCCCTCGTGGCCAGCAACCTCACCAACCCCGGAGGACCTGGCTACCTTTTAGCTCTAAGCCCCTGGGACTCCCACGAGTAGAGGCTCTACTCAAGAAACCTATTTGCTATCCCTGGCACCAGCCCGGGACCGCGGACCCAACACACTCTGCACCAGCCAAGCCTGGCCAGTGCCGGAGTGGACAAAGACCCAGAGGACGACCCCACGGCGACTGTGACCCAGAGTCCGGCACCCAAGGACCCCCCTCGACATCCCGGAAGAAGCCTGCAGCCTCAGAACCAAGTGCCACCCCAGCCGCGATCAACCAGAGGGTAAGATTCCCGACGTCAAAAGGCACCCCTGCACCCGGCGCCCTGCGGCTCCCTGTGCCCAATCCCGGGGTACCCACCTAACCTACAACTACCCAACTTACCTCTCGAAGTGGTGGTGGCACCTGAAACATCCTCGTCCCCGAGCCTGCAGCCTTTTTCCAAACCGGAACATTCCCATTGATTTCCATTGAGCGCCCGAAGGCTCAAAAGCACCCTGCACCCAGCCGCCCGAGAGGCCCTGGCAGTGCCCTCTCTACACTAACCTACTTCCCCACTTGCCCTGAGTAAGTGACCAGGAGTCCAGCTCCCACAGCCGCGTGGCTTGCCAGACAGCAGCCACCAACCAAGGCCCCCCTATCCCTCATAGGATAACATTGGGCCTAACTCTCTCTGCACCCGGCCGTCCTGAAACCGCTGAGGGTGAACCAACTGTACCTACTTGACACTGGGGGACCCCTGAGTCCATGCCCGGAATTTCAACTCTGCCAGTCGAGTACTTACCCTTAAACCGCTAACTTCATTTTCCTCATAGGGTAACATTGACTGGCTTTTTCTTCAAAAATCTTCTAAGTGTGAACTTTTCAAAACTGCAAAAATTCACCAAAAATCAGCCAAGTGACAAAAACGAATTTACTCACCTGCTCCTAGGTGAGCTCCCAGTGCTGGATCTTGGTGCCCAGCCCTGACCCTGAAAAGTGTTTACAACTATACTTACCCCTAACTCATTTTTCTCCCATAGGAAACCATTGTCTGCTTTTCTGTGAAATTTCTTCTAAGTGTCTATTTTTGTAAATTTGAAATATTCTTTTAAAATCGTACCATTTCTGCAAACGAAATTACTTACCTGCTTTTGATAAGGACCCCAGTCCTGGGTCTAGGCACCCAGTCCTGGATTACTAAAGTAACGATAAAGTACTCTACCTGTAATGTGAATTTCTTGCCATAGAGATCCATTGAATGTTTTCTTTGAAATATTTTCTAAGTGCTCACTTTTGAAATAGCTAAATATTATTTAAAAATCATTACAGTTATTAAGTCGACTTTCATCACTTGATTCTGAATACTGACCCAAGGCTGGTTCTAGGAGCCAGGCCTGGAATTCCAAAAGTAATCTGAAAAGTAATTTATTACAAATAACCTGAATTTACCATTGAGCTCAATGCATTGTTATGTTTAGGAAATAGGATTGTTTATTGCAACCAACTGTGACTGGTTACACAAATTTATTGCTTAAGACAAAAGTATTTATATTCAACCTCTCATTCTGAGAAAGTATATTTTTACCCCGTGTGGTTCTAAAAATAAAACAAGCATATATTTTATATATATAAACCATTGGCCTAGAGTTCAGTTATTGAGTGTGTGAAACCATTTGCTGACTGAGTGTGTACAATAAATGCTTTACACTGTCCTCTGGTACTGCCTTACTGCTCGACCAAGCTACCACTTTTGAGAGTAAGGTCATACCTAACTTTGACCTCTATCAGCCTCTGGAGGACTGTGGACTCTGTACACCCTGTACCTATTAGGGAACAGTATATACAGAGCCACTTTCTCACACTTGTTCTCTCCAGCTAGTGGTTAAATCCCTGGGATTCCGCATCTACAATAAGCTCTGCCCTAAACCCCACATCTGCAAGATAGCCCAAACAGCTTAAAACAGCCAAGTCGGGAAACTTTGTTCAAATGTTACCTTTATGTCAGACTTAAGTGGCATTATGTACAGTCTCAATGTTGAGGGAAGCACACACTGTGATAAAAGTTATCTACATGGCTTTGAGAAAACAATCCCCATGCACTAAACATTTCTCGCTCACTGTATTATTTCTTCAAGCTGACTTGGTGGTCATGCAAGCACAATGAATGCATCCCTATTTGTGATTTTGGTAGGTGTCAATGTGCCAGTGTTATGAAACCAAGTAAACCAGGACATCATGACCAAGACCAATGGGAGCATAACATTTTGCTGGGTGGCATCCTAGTTGGTATGGGGGTGTTTTGGGGCAACAGTTTTTAAGGATTACTCCTTTTATTCTGCTCTACCTTTATTTTGGTGTAAGAATTACAACCACTGCTGCCAGGGTGGCTGCCAAGAATAACATCAGAGTATAGAGGTCTTCACTTGTAAAATCTGGTCATCCTTTTGTAGCATTTCGTAAGAAATAGAGACCACAGAACTCCCTCAGAATTTCAAAGTTGACCCAAAACAAGCCTGATAAGATACGGTGATTGTGAGAAAGTGCCATCTTTCTTGCATGGTATACACCCACTTTCTGCTGAATTGCAGATGTACTTTGACTAAGTGTGCCCTGGGCTCCTGCCAATCAGGTGCCCAGGGCCTGTGTTCCTTCCCTAAAACTGCATGACAGCCTAAACCCAATTGGCATCTCTGGCCACAGGTCAGACCCTGGTAAATGGTACCATTGGTACCCAGGGCACTGTGACCAGAGAACGCCCCTAAGGGCTGCAGCACTTATTATGCCACCCTTAGAAGCCCTGTACCCTGACACACACACTGCCTTTGCAGGCTGAGTGTCGGTGCAGAACAAAACAGTCTATATGGAACATATCCCTGTGTGCCATGCCCACAACCACACTGCCCTGGCATACCTCAGTCACCCCTCTAGCTGGGGGCACTATGCCAGTGGTGAGGGTACAGGTGCATGAGCCCTGAACCCCTACAGTACCCAGATCCATTCCTGGGCACTAAGTGCAGTGCTGCCATTAAGAGTATATGGTGCTGGGAGGTTGTCAACACGAACTCCACAGCACCATGATGGCAACACTGAAGACTAAGAAGTTTGGTATCAATTCAGCACATTAAACCCACACTGATGCCAGTGTGGGATTTAATGTAAGATGCCCCCTGAACCTAACCTACAATCCACGTCCTGCCTGAGAGGCTGCTTAGGCTGCCACCGAGCAGACATGATGCTGGACCCCTGGGTGGAGAGCCATCCGCTCTCCTGGGCCTGCAACAATGTACGTCCTGGGCAAGGTGCTAGGTCTCCTTCCCCAGGATGGGCAGGGAGAAGTTTCAAAGGCATGCTGCCTTTGTGAGCCACCCCAGACCACTTGCTGTACTCAGCAACTGGTCCCCACCAGTTATAGCCCGCACTCTGGCGGGAAACCCCAAGGAAGGAAAGGGGGTGTGCCAGCCTCTGCCAACCCCACCCCTCAGGTGGGGGAGACTAGGTGAAGCACATCTCCGGGCTCTCGCCATCTTGAAGATGGGGAGCCCTGCCCAATCAGGACTAGGCCACTGCCCTCCTCCCACAGGAGAATGGCAGGATAGGGGGTGTACCCACCCCATGGAAGGGACTCATTGCTCCCTGCCCTTTACCTACCTGTAACACCCCTAAATTTAGTATTTAGGGGCACCCTGAACCTTCCTTCCTTAGATACAGATTCCGAAACAGCAAAGAAGATCAAGAAGCAAGAAGACCTGCCGTGCAGCTGTTAACAAGAGGAAGACAAGAGGAAGACAAGAGGAAGACTGTCTGTCGACCCTCGAACCTGCTCCTGCTAAATCCCAGCATCTCCTGTGGCCAGCAACCCCACAATCCCCAGAGGACCTGGCTACCTTGTGTCTCTGAGCATCAAGGACTCCCACGAGCAGTGGTACTGCTCAAAGCAAGTAACTGACCCCTGGCATCAGCCAGGAACCGCGAACCCTGCACACTATGCACCCGCGAAGCCTGGCCTGTGTTGGAGAAGACAAAGACCACAAGGAAGTCCCCCCGGCGACTGTGACCCCGAATCCGCCACCCAAGGGCCCACCTCGACGCTCCGGACGCCTGCAGCCTCGGAACCAGGGACACCCCCCAACCGCTATCAACAGAGGGTAAGATTTCCCGACACCAAAAGGCACCCATGCACCCGGCGGCCCCCTGTGCCCAAATCCTGGGTACCTACCTATCCTCCAACTACCCAACTTACCTCTCGAAGTGGTGGTCGCACCTGAAGAATCATCGTCCCCGAGCTTGCAGCCTTTGCTCGTTCTTGATCTTCTCCATTGCAATCCAATGAGCGCCCGACTGCTCAAAAGCACCCTGCACCCAGCTGCCCAAGTGTCCCTGGCAGTGCAACTCCTACTCTAACCTACTTCCCCAGATGCCCTGAGCAAGTGACCAGGAGCCCAGCTCCGACAGCCATGTGGCCTGCTAGCCAGCAGCCACCAACCACAGGCCCCCCCTACCTCCCATAGGATAACATTGGGCCCAACTCACTCTGCAACCGGCTGCCTCTGCGCCGCTCAGGGTGTAACAACTGTACTTACCCAACCCTGGGAGACAGGGGCAATCCCAAGGTGCTCTGTTATGGGGTAGTGTGGTCGAGCAGCCTTAGGCTTAACACAGAGGAGTGCAAGACATCTGAAAATACACACAATGGTCAATAAATGTGACGCCTCAAAAAGGAGGATGTTTAAACATCAGAAGAAAATCGTTGAGGCAAGTACTTTTTTAAATAGGAATATTTTTCAGTCCAAAAGGTTGACAGGGCAATTTCTACAATGTTAACCTATGGGAGGAAAATCTCATGTGGTTTATCTGTTCTTGTCTGCGACTTATGGACCCTTCTCCAGGAGCAACGGTGAGTGGTGGACAAGGTGCAAGGTACCACCAGCAGAACTCAAACATCGGCACTAGAGCAGGCGGGTACTGAGGTGCAAAACAATTGGGTGCCCAATGTCCAATGTAGAACGGCCTAGTAGAAAGTCTGCAGAAGGGGACTATGTGAGCAGTGCGTTAAACAAGTAGCTTTGGTTTGTGCGATGTTGAGGGATGTGGAGACACTTTTCGTCCTCTTATCCTTGGGACAGGCGTCCGGGTTCAGAGGGTCCTTGGGGTGTTGGGTTTCTCTGTCCGGTAACCCTCATGATTGAGGGAGGCCTGCCAACAGAGGCTGCAGGTGACGGGGAATTCACAAAGAGTCACTACACAGTGGATTCGGTACCTTGAGGGCTTTGGGACCACGCTGATATTTTTGGCCCACTTCGACACAGCTTTGGGGGCTCAGTGCACTGGTGCTTGGCGGCGTCTGGTTTTGGCGGAGCCAGAGTCCTCTTGGTCTTTCTTTGGCTGTTCTGCAAGATGGAGACTGGAATGCTATCCCTCAGAAGGTCTTGGCTCCTGGGTGAAGGCTGGCAGGTCTACCATACTTTGAGGACTGAGCTACAGGACAAGTCTGCTTTTAGTGCAATAGGCGAAGTCAGCATGCAGGCTGGCAGGGATGGCAACTCGGTTGCTGGGTCTTTTGTTCTTACTGTGCGATTAGTCTATCTTCTTTCTTCAGTTCATGGGTATCTGCTCTTCTGGAGTCAGGGGCTCCCCAAATTCTGAATTTAGGGGTGTGAGGGTAGTAGCCAATGGTTCACCACGCCCCGTATATGACCACCTTTTGTGAAGTGGGCATAACCTTGTCCCAGAATTCCAAAGTATGCCATCACAAAGATGGCTACTTTGAAAAATGGTGTCCATCTAAGACTGCGATTAGCCAACCTTCGGGGTGGTACTAGCCTGGGAGTGACACTCCTGAATGGCACCCGGACAGGTGGGGAAAAATAGCTAAAGTGGATTGGCTTCCTCTCCTGTGAGGGGGAGCCAGAATCATATTTCAAAGGCAGCAGTTCTTTGAAACTTACCGGCCTAGCAAGGCTAATCAGCAGGGATCTCTCCTGATAGCAAAGACTATAGAAGGACAGAACAGCATCTTGGGTGGCAGGCAGAAACCAGTAACGAGGTTGGTAGTTTTTCAGGCGGCAGCAGCAAGGTGCCCTCTTGGTGCATGTATAGGTGAATCCAACACTGGAATCAGTATGGGTTTACCAATATGAGAAGTTTGATACCAAACATCCCAATCTTTAGTGAAGCCATCATGTACCTAGGGAACTCGTTTTAAGCAGTGTCCAGCACGTATTTTAAAATGGCTTCCGAGGTTCACTTGTACTGGCAGTAATAGGACTGACCAGCACATGGGGCATATTTGCTCATGCAGGTATGCCCTCATGTAATATTCAGCACCCTGCCTTAAGGCAGTCAGGCCTGCTGTAGGGGTGACTTAGAAATATTACATGCAGTGTAGGGGACATGGCACACAGATGTATGGCATGTCGTGTTTTTTTTTTTGTCTGCACCAAGACACGTAGCCTGCAACGGCAGCATTCCATGCGCTTGGTGAGGGTTCCCTTAGGGTGACAAAATTTAAGCTGCTGGCCTTAAGGACTCTTTAGTACCTCAGGCCCTAGGTACTAGGGGTACCATTTACTAGGGACTTCGAGGGTGCTAAACGTTTTGCCAATTGGGGAATCAATTGTACAGTTTTGGGTGAGAGCTGTGTAGGAAAGTGGGTTTCTGTTGCAGTAACCCCCCCCCCCCCACACACACTTTTTGCCTGGCTACTGATGCATTTTTTGTTGGTGTGCCATGGGTCCCTGCCATTCAGGTTCCCAGGGCCTGTGTTCTTTCCCCAAAATAAACCCAATTGCTACCTCTGGCCACAGGTCAGCCCATGGTAAATGGTACCGCAAGTACCCAGGGCACTGTGACCAGAGAAGGCCTCTAAGGGCTGCAGCACTTATTGTGCCACCCTTAGAGGTCCTATACCTTGGCACTCACACCCTGCCTTTGCAGGCTGTGTGTCTCAGTGCAGGTTACAGTTAAGAGTCGACATGGCACACATCCCTGTGTGCCATGCTCACAAACCACTGCCCTGGCATACATCAGTCACCCCTCTAGCTGGGTGCCCTATGCCAGTGGTGAGGGTATAGGTGCATGAGCCCTGTACCCCTACAGTGCCTAAGTGCAGTGCTGCCATTAAGAGTATATAGTGCTGGGAGGTTGTCATTACAAACTCCATAGCACCATAATGGCTACACTGAAGACTGGGATGTTTGGTATCAAACGTCTCAGCACATTAAACCCACACTGATGCCAGTGTGGTACTGAATGTAAAATGCACAACAGAGGGCATCTTAGAGATGCCCCCTGAAATTCGACCAACTCCTAGTGACCTGAGTGAGCTGCTTAGGCTGCTACCACCATACAGCTCGCTGCTCTCGGGGGACTGAAACACTGCATATCCTGGGACGAGGTGCCAAGCCTCCTCCCCCAGGATGGGCAGGGTTCACGTAGGAGAGATTTCAAAGGCCTGCTGCCTTTGTGAGCCTCTCCAGATCATTTGCTGCTTTCAGCAACTGGTAACCCACTGGTTCCCCCCTCCTTTTGGGCAGGAGAACCGGCAGGAAAAACAAGTGATGAAAGGAGGAAGCGAGGTGAAGCACAACCTCGAACCCCTGCCATCTTGAGGATGGGGGACCCAGCCAACCAGGGACAGGCTCCTGCCCCCCTCCCTGCAGGAGAGTGGCAGAATAGAGGGTGTACCCACCCCAGGGAAGGGACCCATTGGTCCCTGTCCTTTACCTACCTGTAACGCCCCTAAATTTAGTATTTAGGAGCACCCTGAACCTGCCGCTGAGGGTGCACCTTTGGTGTTACTTTGGTCCCCAACTTGCCCTGAGCTAAACCCCACATGGCTCCCACAGCCGTGTGGCCTGCTAGCAAGCAGCCACCAACCGGAAGCCCCCTAGCCTCCATAGGATAACACTGGACCTCAACACTCTGCACCCAGCCGCCCTAGTGCCACTGAGGGTACAATCTCAGTGTATCACTGACCCTGGGGGACCCCTGAGTCTAACCCCAGAAGGATAAGTTACTTACCTGCAAATCGACAACCTGTTTTCTTTCCATAAAATAACATTGACAATTTTCCTTCGAAAAAACGACTGGAGTTTGGAAAACTTGAAATATTCCTTAAAAATCGAAACAACCAAAACGCATTATCCCAACTGTTTTCAGGAAATGTCCCAGTGCTGAATCTAGGCATCCAGCACGGAGTTAGAAAAAGTATCGTATAAGTAACTTGGATGCAATTTGTTGGAAAAGCCTATTCATTTCAATGTACTGCATTTGCTAAATGTTGCATACTACTGCTCCCCTGTAAATCAAGTACAATTCCCATTGCATTTTTCAACTGTTCTATTGAAAAGTATTTAATGCTTACCTGTACCAGGCTTGCTTGGTTCTAAAAATAAACAGTATATTTTTATACAACAACAACCGGCCTAGAGTTCAGTTCATGAGTGCGTGAATTCATTTGCTGACTGAGTGTGGTCGAGAGGTGCTGCTCTAAGGGGCGTGAAACAATGCACATCCTGGGATGAGGTGCCAGGCCTCCTCCCCAGGGATGGGCAGTGTTCACGGAGGAGAAGCTTCAAAGGCATGCCGCCTTTGTGAGCCTCTACAGACCATTTGCTGTTTTCAGCAACTGGTCCCCATTGGTTCTAGCCTCCACTTTAGGCGGGAGAACCGTCAGGAAAGACTAGTGAGGAAGAGAGGTGTGCCCACCTCTGCCAACTCAACCCCTCAGGTGGGGGAGGTGAGGCGAAGCACAACTTCAAGTATCCGCCATCTTGAGGATGGGGGGACCCAGCCAACCAGGGACAGAGTGGCAGAATAGGGGGTGTACCCACACCAGGGTAGGGACCTATTGGTTCCTGCTCTTTACCTACCTGTAACTTCCCTAAATTTAGTATTTAGGGGGCACCCTGAACCTTGCTTCCTCAGATCCAGCAACAACAAGAAGGAATATGCTACTTACCAGTATGCATCTGTTCTTGGCATGTAGAGCTGAAGATCTACACACTTTTGCATAGATCGCCATCTGGTGTTGGGCCCGGATGTTTGCAGTTTGTTTTTCCTCTCGGAAAGTCTTTGGAAGTCAAGAGGTCGGTGACTCCTCCTTTGGATCGTATTGCGCATGGGCTTCGGCTCCATCCTCAGATTGTTTTTCGCCAGCAGGGAAAAAATGGAGCGTAGTAACAGTGAAGAAACCCATGTGTGTTGTATCTAATTAAGATAGACTGGAACAGATACAGGTAGCCGGGGAGGCGGGTGGGCGTGTGTAGATCTGCAGCTCTACATGCCAAGAACAGATGCATACTGGTAAGTAGCATATTACGTTCGAGGCATATGAGCTGCAGATTACACACTTTTGCATAGACTATATAGCAGTTCCCAACCTTAGCGGCTACCACCGTTATATCTGTTGCAGTTGTTTGAAATAATGTTTTGAGTACAGCCTGGCCCACACTAGCTTGTTGCTTGGTTTGCACATCTACACAATAGTGTTTAGTGAAAGTGTGTGGTGTTCACTATGTAGCTGCTTTGCAGATATCATCTAGTGGGATGTTCCCTAGAAAAGCCATGGAAGCCCCTATCTTCCGTGTAGAATGGGCTTTAGGGGGAACGGAAAGCGTTCGTTTTGCTTTGTGGTAGCAAATCTGGATGCATTTTACAATCCACCTATCCCTGATTTTGAGATGGGGTTGCCCTTGTGTGGTGGAGAGAAAGAGACAAACAGTTGTTTGGTCTTTCTGAAAGGTTGTGTTCTTTGGATATAGTAAAGTAAGGCTCGTTTGACATCTAGCGTGTGCAGAGCCCTTTCTGCAACGGTCTGAGGTTGCGAGAAAAATACTGGTAATTCTACAGATTGGTTTAGGTGAAAAGGGGAAATGACTTTAGGTAGGAATTTTGGGTTGGTACGGAGAACAACCTTGTTGTGGTGCATTTGAAGAAAAGGTTCTTGTATGGTAAGTGCTTGTATCTCACTGACCCTTCTAAGGGAAGTGATGGCTACAAGGAAAGCTGTTTTCCATCTGAGGAATTGCAGTTCGCATTTATGCAAAGGTTTGAAAGGAGGCCCCATCAGCCTTGTGAGAACGATATTTACGTTCCACACAGGTGAGGGTGGTACTCTGGGGGGAATTATTCTTTTGAGGCTTTCCATGAAGGCTTTAATGGCAGGTACTCTGAAAAGTGATAGGTGCTGCCTGTTTTGTAGGTAAGCTGCAATTGCTGCGAGGTGTAGCCGAATGGAGGTAAAGGCTAGATTACACCTTTGTAGGTGGAGTAAGTAGCATATGATGTGTTGTATAGACCAGTCTAGAGGATTGATTGTGTTGTTATGGCAATAAACAACAAATCTTTTCCACTTGGCAGCGTAGCAGGCTCTAGTGGTAGGGTGTCTAGCTTCTCTGATGACGTTCATATAGTCAGGGGGAAGGTTTAGGTACCCGAATTCTAGGATTTCAGGAGCCAGATCGCAAGGTTGAGCTGAGCTGGGTCCGGGTGCCTGATCTCTCCATGGTTCTGGGTTAGGAGGCATAGTGAGAGGTGTAGCTTTTGGTGTGGTACTACCGAGAGTTCCAGCAGCGTGGTGTACCACGGTTGTCTGGCCCCCGTTGGAGCTACTAGGATCAGTGTGAGGGAGTGCTGTTGTAGCTTTCGCACTACTAATGGAATGAGTGGGAGAGGCGGAAAAGCGTACGCAAATTTGCCTGACCAGTTCATCCACATCGCATTTCCTTTGGACAATGGATGTGGGTATCTCGCGGCGAAGCTTGGGCATTTTGTGTTTGTGGGTGGCGAAGAGGTCTATCTGTGGATGCCCCCACATTTGAAATAAGGGATGAAGAACCTGTGGGTGAAGTTCCCACTCGTGGATCTGTTGTGTCTGTCTGCTGAGCAGATCTGCCACGGTGTTTGACTCCTGGGAAATGTTGAGCTAGGAGAAAGATTTTGTGGGGAATTGCCCATCTCCATATGCTCTGTACTAATTGAGACAGCTGTGGAGTGTGTGTGCCGCCTTGTTTTTGAATATAATACATGGCCGTCATGTTGTCTGTGTGAATAAGGACTGCCTTGCCTGAAATCCGTGGTTGAAAGGATTTCAGGGCTAGAAAGATTGCTAGTAACTCCAGATGGTTGATATGGAGTATCTTTTGTTGCGGCGTCCATCTGCCCTGCACTGTGAGGTGTAATAGATGAGATCCCCAGCCGGAGAGGGATGCGTCCGATGTTAGTATTATTTGGGGAACCGGGTCCAGGAACGTTCGACCTTTGGAAAGGTTTGTGGTGTTCCACCACTGCAGAGAGCGATGGGTGCGACCGTCTACCAACACCAGATCTGTCAGTTGCCCCTGGGCCTGGTTCCATTGGCGCGCTAAGCACTCTTGGAGTGGACGCATCTGGAGTCTTGCGTGAGGCACTATGAAAATGCAAGAGGCCATCATCTCCATCAGTTGCATAAACACTCGTGCTGGAAGGGAGTGTTGAAGTACGAATTTGTCGCAAAGCCTGAATGCTTGCAATCCTGGCCGGATTGGGGTAGGCTATTGCTTTTGAGTTGTCTATGGTGGCACTGAGGTATTGTTTTATGTGGGATGGTGTTAGCTTGGACTTTTGGTGGTTCACCGTGAAGCCTAGTTGGTGAAGTAGTTGGATTGTGATGGCGGTGTGGTGTACACATTGGTTGTATGAAGTGGCTTTTATCAGCCAATCGTCCAAGTATGGGAAGACGTGAATGTGCTGTCTTCTGAGGTGTGCCGCCACCACCGCTAGGCACGTGGTGAATACCCGTGGTGCTGTTGTGACTCCGAACGGGAGCACTTTGAATTGGTAGTGTTGTCCGTCCACTACAAATCTGAGGTACTTTCTGTGAGCATGGTTTACTGAAATGTGGAAGTATGCGTCTTTCAAGTCCAGTGTGGTGAGAAAGTTGTTCTGGGAGAGGAGCGGAAGTACCTGCTGAAGCGTTACATATATCCAGACCATTTTGACATGGTATGTGTTTAGGGGCCGGAGATCCAGAATAGGTCGTAGTATCGTCCCTTTTTGGTATTAGAAAATGGAGTAAACCCCCCAAATTTTGTTGATTGACAGGAACGTGTTCTATTGCCTGTTTTTGTAGGAGGGAGATTACCTCCTGCTTTAGCAATGTGGAATGTTCTTGTGACATTGGGCGTTGCCTGGGTGGCATGTTTGCGGGAGTAGATGTTAATTCCAGGCAGTATCCTGACCGTCACCCATTTGTCTGAGGTGATGGTCTCCCAGACATGAAGGAAATTTGTGAGTCTGCCCCCGACTGGAGTGGAATGGTCTGGGGGAAGCGGGGGGGGGGGGGGGGGGGGGGGGGGGGGGTTAAACGGGCGTGGTTTGTTTTGCCTCTGCCCTTGTTGTTGTTACCCCTGTAGCCGCCTCTTTGGTAACCTTTTGTAAAGGTGGTCTGAGTAGGGCACTTGTACAATGTGGACGCTGTGTCTGAGGAGTAGCCTCTGGATGCACTCCGAAAGGATGAGCGGCGAAAGGAGCGTCTGGGCGGGTGAGACTGTAAGGCCTCCATGGATGTTGCTGTATCCGTGTCCTTTTTCATCTTTTCTAAGGCCTCATCCACCTTTAAGCCGAATAGATGTTCCTGGTCAAAGGAATGGTTAAGGATAGAGGCTTGTACTTCTGGTTTAAACCCAGATACCCTTAACCAAGCATGACGACGGAGAAGGACGCTGGTGTTAATAGCCCTGGAGGCTGTGTCTGCTGCGTCTAGGGCACAACGTATTGGTTTTTCTGATTGTTTTACCCTCTTGAATAAACTCGTTGGCTTTAGTTTTATATTTTTAAGGGAGATGTTGCATTATGCTCTCTAATTCGTCATAATGAGCCCTGTCATATCTGGCCAGCAGTGCCTGAGTGTTTGCTATACGCCATATATTGGCAGCCTGGGATGCTGTGCGTTTGCCTGAAGCATCTAGCAGTTTTGATTCCTTGTCAGGTGGTGGTGCATCGCCTGACGCTTGTGAGTTTGCCCTTTTATGTGCCGTAGAGACCACTAAGGAATCTAGTGGCGCTGGTCCTCTAATGTAGGAGGGATCTGAGGGAGCAGATTTGTACTTCTTTTCGATACGTGGGTTAAGGACCCTGGCTCTAACTGGGTCTTTAAAAACTTCTGCTGCATGCTTTACAACTCCTTTGAGCATGGGCAGTATGGAGGTGGACCTCTGTGTAGTATCGAATGTGTCTAGGAGGAAATCTTCCTGCACAGGGTCATTATACATGTCCACCCCATGATAATGTGCTGCTCTTTGCAGAAGATGGTTAAACCCTAGTGAATCTTCAGGTGGAGATGGTCTAGAAGGGTAAATATCGTCTTGTGGGACGTTGGAGATATCTGGTATATGGTAATCGTCCCATTGATCTGGAGATCCTGTAGGGGTGGGGTCTTGTGGCACATCCCCTGTATCATAATATGGGTCCCCATGATCATCGTCTGGAGATGGAGTAGGAGAACGATGAGGTGGGGGTGGAGGTGGGAAGGAGGATGAGGTGGAGGATGAGGTTGGGAAGGTATTCTGAATGGAGAGGTAGCAGAGTCTTTCCTCTTTGGAGGTGGAGCAGGCTTCTCCAAATGTCTCTTCTTAGTAGAGAGCGTCAAATGTCCAGTTTTTGGATCCTTGGTAAGAGTTTTTTGCAAGGGATCCGGTGTAAATAACTCTGGTGAGGTAATTTGGTCCGTCGGCGCCAGGGCCGATGATTTTTTAGGTTTTTCCATGCCGGTTTAATGTTTAGAACCTGGCTTGGGACCCTCCGGTCTCTTGGTCGGCGCCGAGATGTGCTTCGGCTTGGAAGTGTCGGTGGCCTTGTGTGGTTTGGTCGGCACCGAAGATGGCATCAGTACCGAAGGGCTGGGTTTCGACCCCGAGGGTTTCGGTGCTGAGCTCGGTGTCGAGGTGGAGGCCGTCTTCTTTTTCGGTGCCGAAGTGTGTTTCTCGGCACCGCTGGCAGGCTGGCTCGAGCCCAAGCCGCCGGAAGGCTTACTTGGCTTCTTCACCGGGTCCGAAGGTGGGGTGTGTGCAGCAGTGTCTCTGGTCTTGCCTATGGCCGGATGCGAAGGCGTGACCGAAGCCTTTTTGGGTGTCGGCGCGGGTGTGGGAGGGGGTAGATTGGTACTCACGACCCTCTGCGCCGGGGTGATGTCCTCCACATCTGACTCGTCAGCCTCGGAAGCGCTGACTAGGTCCTCTTCGGTACGATGATGTTCCGGATCGATGTAGTCTCCGAAGATGTCGACTGGAATGGACGTCGAGGAGTGTGCCATGTAACTTCTGGCTCTTCGGTCCCGAATAGTCTTTTTGGATCGGAAAGACTTACAGGCCGGACAGTCTCGAGCCTCGTGTTCCGGGGAGAGGCAAAGGTTGCATACCTCATGAAGATCGGTGTGGGGAAATTTGGACCCACATTGAGGGCACTTTTTAAATGGAGTTCTTTCCATGAGCCGGGACCGGAGCCTGGGTAGGCCCGAAGGCCGCCCTCGACGACTGGAACCAAAGGTTTGTGTCGATGAGAAGGCACGTTGATTGAAGAGATCGTGATCGAAAACAATACAGCGATTGGGGTGAGGATTGCGCGTCGAACTGGAAGCTGTTCGGAACCGGAGCGCGAAGATCACATCCGAGCCCGATGGCGGAAAAAAAACAATCTGAGAATGGAGCCGAAGCCCATGCGCAATACGATCCAAAGGAGAAGTCACAGACCTTGTGACTTCCAAAGACTTTCCAAGAGGAAAAACAAACTGCAAACATCCGGGCCCAACACCAGATGGCGATCTATGCAAAAGGGTGTAATCTGCAGCTCATATGCCTCGAACAAGAAGATAAGAAGGACCGAAGAGATGTGCAGAGCTAACAAGAGTACGACGCCCACTGACTTGGCCCCAGCCCTACAGGCCTGTCTCTCCTCGAACCTGCTCTTGCGAAATCCCAGTGTGTCCTGCAGCCAGCAAGCTCAAAAACCCCGGAGGACATGCATGTCTTCAAGTCAAAAACTGAATCTCCCGTGAACACCGGACTTGTTCAAACTGCAGCTTATGGCTCCAGCCGGACACCGCAAACCCAGCCCACTCTGCACCCGCCGAACCAGGTCCGAGCTAGAGTGGAAAAACACCACGAGGTCGTCACCCCGGCGATACTGTCCTGAGATACGGCGCCTCCTGACCTGCCTCAAGCGACCAGACGACACCTGCAGCCTCAATCCAGAGGATCCCCTCTACCGCGACCAGAGCAGGTAAGACTTTCCGACATCCCAAGGCACCCCTGCACCAGACGCCCCACGGCTTTGTGTGCCCAAACAGACGGTGCCTAACCAACCCACGACATCCCAACTAACCCCTCGTAGTGGTGTTCGCACCCAGAAGATCCTCGTCCCCGAGCCTGCAGTGTTTTTGTACCTGCGGTTCTCCGTTGGAAACAGGGCACCCGACCTCAAAACAGCACCCTACACCCGGCCGCCCTAGGGCCTCTGAGGGTGCATATTTGGTGCTACTTTGGTCCCCTACTTGCCGTGAGCGAAACCCTAGGAGCGTTGCTCTCACAACCCCGTGGCCTGCTTGCCAGCAGCCACCAACCGGAGACCCCTATCCTCCATAGGACAACATTGGGTCTCAACACTCTGCACCCAGCTGCCCTAGTGCCGCTGAGGGTGCAACAGTGCTTCACTGACCCTGGGGGACCCCTGAGTCTAACCCCAGAACCTTAACTCCCAGTCCAATACTTTAAGAACCGATAACCTGTTTCTCTTCCATAGGACAACATTGACACTTTCCTGAAAAAGTTTCTACGTGTGAAGTTTTTAAACCTAAAGAAATGCTTTAAAATTGTACGATTTAACCAAAACGCTTTTACTCACCTGTTTTCAGGAAATGTCCCAGTGCTGCATCCAGCACTGAGTAAGAAAGTAATCCAAAAAGTAACTTATCTGCCATTTTACTGAAAATCCTATTGAAGTCTATGTACTGTATTTACAAGTGATTGCATTTCCCTGAAACAATACTGTAAGTCAAACAAAAGTACATTTACAATTGCAATACAACTGTATAACATTTAGCATTTATTACTGCAAAGTATTTATTGCTTAGCTGTGCCAGGCTTGCTTGGTTCTAGAAATAAAATACCTAAAAGAATATTTTTTATACAAAAACAATTGGCCTGGAGTTCAGTTATTGAGTGTGTGAATTCATTTGCTGACGGAGTGTGTACATCAAATGCTTAACACTGTCCTCTGATACTGCCTTACTGCTCGACCACTACCACAAACAGAGAAAGGTTCAATCTAACTTTAACCTCTGCGTACCTCTGGGGACTCGAAACTCTACACACTATACCTCATTTTGATGTAGTATATGTAGAACCAGTTTCCTACTTAAGGTGAGAAGCTTTTTCTTATGGATACTTCTACATGTAGATTCCTCAGCTGTTGAATATTCCCAGATGCCACACTGGATCCAGAAACTTTCCACACGTCTCCTGCACTTCGAGGCAGCTCGTGATCGCTCTTGAACTCACAAACTATCAGGACATAAGTTGCAACTTAGATTGAGTTTTTCCCCATTTGTGTGAAAGTTGGTGTAGAGATGCAAAACCGAAAGGTTTATGTGCACTGAAATACAAATATGTAGTTAAATATTTTTTTATTGTTAGAAACCTCATGCTATCATCTCAAATCCTGGGAGGTGTGAGGGTGCATGTGAATCTACAATACTACTGGCAGCAACCAGGTTGTTACAGGAAAACATTATGTTACTTACCCAGTAAGCATCTGTTGTTGGTTAGTAGAGCTGTAGATTCATATGTATTGCATACTCCTGCCATTTGGTGTTGGGTCTGGATGTTTGCAAGTTATTTTTCTTCGAAGAAGTCTTTCTAGTCACGAGGAAAGGGGACTCATTTCGGTGATAATGTGCATGGGCATCGACTCCATTGTTAGATTGTTTTTCAGCAAGAGAGTGAGAATGGAGTAAGTGAGTGTAATAAAGACATGTCCATGCGTAGATAATGAGAACTACAACAACTACAGGTGCCAGGGGAGCAGGGTGGGTGCATGTGTGTTAGAAATGGGGGTCCCTAGTTTGCAGAGGTACGTACCCTTGTCCAAATAGGGACCCTTGCTTTTAGTCGGGGTAAGGGGGATACACACTTCAGATAACCCCTGCTCACCCCCTTGGTAGCTTGGCACGAGCAGGCAGGCTTATTCCAAAGCCAATGTTTTAAGTATTTGTACCAACAGTAACAGTGAAAACAATACAAAAGGACACCACACCAGTTTAGAAAAAAATATATCTTTATCAAAACTAAACAAGACCAAAACACGCTAAGCAAATACAGTCCAACAAACTTGACCGGTACACACTTCCCAGAAGCTCACCATCTGACCTGTGTCTGGCTCCCAAAGCAGCGGAAGACCCCGAGAACACCACCACAGAGAACGCTGCAAGATGTCCTGGCAGCAATTAATGGGCATCCCTGAGCACAAGATGGACACAATCTCCATTGACGTTAATCTTATTCAGGCGGACCTTACCAAAATGAATGAGAAAGTCAAAACACTGGACATCAAGACTGCCAGTCTGATCGCAGATGTGTCCTTGCTCCAGCAAGAAATTTGAGATCAGATCCTCCTGTGAGACGGCCGAACGCAAACTGGATGAGTATGAAGGTCGTTTCCGGCTCAACAATCTCCGCATTCTTGGAGTGCCTGAAAAATCACAGGGACCTGCACCAGACCTGTTTGTGGAGGACCTCATTTTGAACCATCTCAAACCCAAGGGCCTGGGGAAATTTTTCACAATCGAACGTGCGCACAGAATTCCGGGCAGACGACCCAAGCCGGGTGCACCGTCGCGCCCTCTAATTGACCGCGTCCTGAATTTCAGAGACAAGGACGCAATACTTCAGCACGCGAGATCCGCGACCCCTCTGTCTTATGAGAGTGCAACACTGACTTTCTTTCCGGACTTCACGCAGATGGTACAAAGACAGCGCCGAACGTTTATGGCAGTCAAGAAGCAGCTTAGGGCGAAGGGGTTCAAGTACGCCATGATGCTCCCTTCTAGCCTCCGTGTGGAATCTGGCGGGTGGGCCTGGTTGTTTGTTAACCCGGACGTGGTCTCGGACTGGCTGGCCAGTCGGATCAGCAGTGACCCAGGTGGAGGTGACAGGGATGGTGCTTCGGAGTCGCAGGACCGGGGCTGAGAACCATTGGATACCTCAGCCCTTCACTCAATCTTGGTCAGGTAACGGGGCCCTGAGAACTGGCGGCCGGACAGGGGTTCCTCTTTTCTACCTTTAGTTGTTTTGTAGTATTAGTTTTTGGGCGACAGGCACTCTGCTAGTTTGGTATGGGCAGTTCTAAGTCCAGAGGGCAGGGCAGGGCAGCAGGGGGGGGGGGGGTGGAGGGGGGGATAGTATTACATGCCCTGTGAAGGCACACGTATCACAATACCAATGCACACACACTGGGATAAAAGTATTCAAATCTTAAGTTGGAATGTCAACGGGCTTGGGGACAAAATCAAGCGGCGTATCGTTTAGCAATACATCAAAAAATTGGGTCCTGATATTGTGTTTCTTCAAGAGACACATCTGATGGGTCGCTCATGTAGGGGGTGGGCATTATGGCTAAGAATACATTCCCTTTTAATCTAGACTCCACATGGGTCAACGAAAGGGGTAGGTATGTGGGTGTCTCTGGGACCTAAGAGGGTCGGGTTCTCACATTGCTATCAGTTTATGTTCCTCCTGGCCTTCAAACGGCAACATTCCAGGACCTCCGTACTTCCCTTCTTTCTCTTCCGGAGGGGTTGATGGTGCTAGGGGGAGATTTTAATTCTGTATGCTCAGGTGAGCTGGACCAACACCCTCCTTGTGAATTGGGGCCCGCTTTCAGCTGGTTGCCTGGCTTCCTAGAGGCCATGGGACTTGTAGATACGTGGTGTACGCTTAACCCCGAGACAAAGCAATATACATTCCATTCTGGTGCCCACCACAGCTTTTCCCGCCTAGACTATATTTTGGTCCCTAGCTCTCAAACCTCGCACATTCACGAGGCCCGCCATTTAGCGAGGGGCATATCCGATCACTCCCCGCTGTGGGTACATATACTTCTGGATCACATCCGGGTGGGTCAGATCACGCCTAATAACCCGTGGCACCTACTGTGAGAAAGTGGCTCTGTATATACTGTTCCTTAATAGGTACAGGGTGTACAGAGTCCACAGACCCCAAGGGTTTAACTGAGGTTAAAGTTAGATATAACCTTACTCTCCAAAGTGGTAGCCTGGTCGAGCAGTAGGTCAGTATCAGAGGACAGTGTAAAGCACTTGTTGTACACACTCAGTCAGTAAATAGTTCCACACACTCAATAACTGAACTCTAGGACAATGGTTTGTATATAAAAAAATATATGCTTGTTTTATTTTAGAACCAACACTTGGAATTAAAATATACTTTCCCGACAGGAGATGTTTCATAAAAATACTTTTATATATGTAATAGACTTTTCAGTAAACAGTTACAAGTAGTTGCAGTAGGCAACTATTTCTAAACACAATACATTGAGCTCAATGATAAATTCAAATTATATGCAACAGATTACTTTTTAGATTGCTTTTGTAATTCCAGGCTTGGATCCTAGATCCAGTCCTGGGTCAGTTCTCAGAATCAGCTGTTGAAAGTCGACTTTGGTACTGTAATGATTTTTAACTAATATTTAGCCATTTCAAAAGTTAGCACTTAGAAAATATTTCAGAGCAAACAATCAATGATTCCCTATGGAAGGAAATGTAGGTTACAGGTACAGTAGGTTATCGTTACTTTTGTAATCCAGTACTGGGTGTCTAGACTCAGTACTGGGACATTTATCCAAAACAGGTAAGTAATTACGTTTTCAGATGTAATACGATTTTTGATGAATATTTAGAAATTGCAGAAATCAACACTTAGAAGAAATTTCATAGAAAAACAGTCAATGGTTTCCTATGGAAGAAAAATGAGTTAAAAGGTAAGTATAGTTGTGGGTACTTTTCAGAGTCAGTGCTGGGCACCAAGATCCAGCACTGGGAGCTCACCTAAGAACAGGTGAGTAAATACGTTTTTGGTACTCTGCTGATTTTTGGTGAATATTTTGAGTTTTGAAAAGTCCACACTTAGCAGAATTTCCAAGAAAATGCCAGTCAATGTTACCCTATGAGGGAAATGAAGTTAGCGGTTTAAGGGTAAGTACTCAACTGGCCGAGTTGAAGTTCTGGGCATAGACTCAGGGGTCCCCCAGTGTCAGGTAGGTACAGTCAGTTCACCCTCAGCGGTTTCAGGATGGCCGGGTGCAGAGAGAGTTAGGCCCAATTTATCCTATGAGGGATAGGGGGGCCTGGGTTGGTGGCTGCTGTCGGGCAAGCCACGCGGCTGTGGGAGCTGGGCTCCTGTTCACTTACTCAGGGCAAGTGGGGAAGTAGGTTAGTGTAGAGTTTTCACTGCCAGGGCCACTCGGGCGGCTGGGTGCAGGGTGCTTTTGAGCCGTCGGGCGCTCAATTGATTTCTATGGGAAATCTCCGGTTTGGAAAAAGACTGCAGGCTCGGGGACGAGGACTCTTCAGGTGCCACCACCACTTCGAGAGGTAAGTTGGGGAGTTGGAGGATAGGTAGGTACCCCGGGATTGGGCACAGAGGGCCGTGGGGCGCCGGGTGCAGGGGTGCCTTTTGGTGTCGGGAAATCTTACCCTCTGTTGATCGCGGTTGGGGTGGCACTCTGTTCTGAGGCTGCAGGCTTCCCCAGGATTGTCGAGGGGGGTCCTTGGGTGCCGGACTCGGGGTCACAGTCGTCGTGGGGTCGTCCTCGTGGGTTTAGTTCACTCCGGCACCGGCCAGACTTGGCGGGTGCAGAGTGGGCTGGGATCGCGGTTCCGGGCTGCTGCCAGGGGTGAAAGGTAGGTTCTGAGTAGAGCCTCTACTCATGGGAGTCCCAGGGAATCAGAGTTCAAAGGTAGCCAGGTCCTCCGGGGTTTCTGAGGTTGCTGGCCACAAGAGATGCCGCGCAGGAGCAGGTTCGAGGGTCGACAGGCCGGTAGGGCTGGGGCCAAAGCAGTTGGTGTCTTCCTCTTTTTAGCAGCAGCAGGGCAGGTCTTTGTTCTTGCTCTTCTTGTAGTTTTGAATCTGGGATCTGGGGAAGGAAGGTTCAGGGTGCCCCTAAATACTAGATTTAGGGGCGTTACAGGTAGGTGAAGGCCAGGGACCCCTATGGGAGGGGGGCAGTAGCCTAATCCTGATAGGGTAGGGCCTTCCATCTTCAAGATGGCGAGAGCCCGGAGATGTGCTTCACCTCGCCTCCCCCACCTGAAGGGTGGGGTGGGCAGGCTGGCACATCCCCTGTCCTTGTATGGGGTTTCCGGCCAAGCTTCCCGCCAGAGTGGGGGGTTGCAGTGGCCTGGGGAAACTCCTAGAGGCGGCAGGCCTTTGAAGCTTCCCTTTGCTCATCCTGGGGGAGGAGATTTATCACCTCACCCAGGATGTGCATTGTTGCAGGCCCGGGAGAGCAGGGGCTCTCCCACCCAGGGGTCCAGCAACATGTCTGCTGTGTAGCAGCCTGGGCAGCCTCAGAGCAGACGTGGATTGTAGGTTAGTTGTAAGGGGGCATCTCTAAGATGCCCTCTGGGGTGATTGGTACATTAAATCCCACACTGGCATCAGTGTGGGTTTAATGTGTTGAGAAGTTTGATACCAAGTGTTTAGTGTTGCCATTATTGTGCTGTGGAGCTCGTGTTTGACGAGCTCTCAGCACCATGTACTCTTAAATGGCAGCACTGCACTTACAGGGCTCAGGAATTGACCTGGGCACTGTAGGGGCACAGGGCTCCTGCTCCTGTGCCCACACCATGGGCATAAGGCACCCAGCCAGAGGGGTGGCTGACATATGCCTTGGCAGTGTAGGTAATGGGCATGGCACACAGATGTGTGCCATGTCGACTCTTCATTTTTGTCCTGCACCCAGACACTCAGCCTGCAAAGGCAGTGTGTGTGTGTGTAAGAGTACAGGGCCTCTAAGGGTGGCACAATGAGTGCTGCAGCCCTTAGGGGCCTTCCCTGGTCACAAGGCCCTGGGTACCCAGGGTACCATTTACCTGGGGCTGACATGTGGCCAGGGTTTGCCAATTTAGAGTTTGTGTGTTTTAAGGAAGGAACATAGGCCCTGGGCACCTGATTGGCAGGAGTCCAGGGTACACTCAGTCAAAGTACATTCAGCAATTTAGCAAAAAGTGGGGGCATACCATACAAGAAAGATGGCACTTTCTAACACCTACGTAATCCCAAAATCCGCAAGGGCATTTTAATCTCCACGAACAACTATTTCACGGAGAATTCTGGCACTGTGACCTCTGGCCAAACGCTCTAGGAGGCCTTTAAAATCGTGATATGGGGAGAAGCCGTCTTTAATAGCAGGTCACAATCGGAAGCGGCAGAGGGCAATATCCGACATAGAAGTTGACATTCAATAGCTTGTGGAGGAACTGGAGGGACAAGACTCTCCTGCTACCCTCCACTTGCTAAAACTTAAACGGGACAAATATGGTCTCGGATGCGGCTCAATCTCTTGAGTGTGAAAAACATGGGAGAATTATGATGTAGGCGATAAGGCCAGGAAACTGATTGCCTGGGTAGATAGACGGGAATGGGCAAGTAGGCTGGTTCCGGTCCTCCATGACGCCTCAAATGCCAAAATCGTAGACCCTCAGGCAATAGCTAATCACTTTGCCACATATTTCGGCGCAGTGTATAGGGCAGACGTCTTATGCTGAAGACGACTCCATTGAGTTCCTCACGGACGTTGCCAAACCCACCCTCACTATGGCAGATAAGCAGCTAATGGACAGTCCGCCGACCACAGATGAAATCGCCCAGGCCATCAGATCGCTCCAATTGGGCAAGGCTTCTGGCCCGAACGGAATCCCCATAGAATTATATAAACTCCATCCGGACGCTATGGCAACCCAGCTTAAAATCATGTTCGAGAGTAGGGAATTGGGTGAACTTCCACCAGATCAACGCATCTCTAACAATGTGGTCATTCACAAAGATGGCAAATCAAAAACAGACTGCGCATCTTACCGATCTATTTCCCTTCTCAATGCCGAGCCTAAAATTCTCGCCAAGGCCCTGGCCAACCGCCTGGTCAAAATTATATCAACACGTGTTCACCCCGACCAGTCCGGCTTCATCACACATCGAAATACGGCGCTAAATCTGCGTCGTGTCCACGGAGTGCTCGGCAGGGTGGACACCATATGCGAACCGGCTGTCCTGGTCTCCCTAGACGGCACTATGGCGTTCGACATGGTCGAATGGCCTTATCGCTTCGCAGTACTCCAAAAGCTGGGATTCGGCTCAGATGTTATCTCCTTTAAGCAGCACCGCTGGCGAAAGTGGTAGTCAATAACAAACAATTTGACACCTTTACTTTGAGCAGAGGCACAGCGCAGCAGCACAGCGATGCGTGGAAATTCTTCTTGTGCCGTGGAGATGCGTCGCAAAAACTGCCGCAAGAAGAGCGACGCGTCTATTTTTGCAGTTCAAGTTCCTTCTCTCTCCCAGCCTCCAAACAGCAACAACCTCCAGAGGCCCAAACTGGCACAGGCGCCTCCTGGAACATCAGAACTCACAGCAGCAGAGTTCAGGAGAGCTGGGGGTGAAGTCTTTGCGTCTGAGACTTCACAACAGGAGGACAGCACTCACAGGCCCTTGGAGATCTGATTCAAGCAGGGGACATAGCACACAGCAAAGCCATCTTCCTTTCCTTGGCAGAAACAGCAACTGCAGGCCATCCCTATACAGCACACAGCAACGGGGGCAGTACTTCTCAGTCTCCCCAGCTCTTCTCCTTGGCAAAGAGTCCTCTTGAATTCTAGGGTTGATCTGAAGTTCCAGGGTCTGGCCCCAATATTTGTACTTCAAAATCCTTTGTTCTATGGTGGCAAAGAAGCCCTGTGCTCAGTCAGAACCAGTTCTGTCCTCTCTGGTGGAGCTTCCTGGCAGGAGGCGGAGACAGCATTGTGGAAGGGAGACCAGGCCTATTCAGGTGAAAGGAAATCTCCTCCCCCTACTCTAAATGCAGCCTAGGTCTATTCAGCACAGCCCTGACTCATCTGGACTCTGTAGCCACTGCACATCCCCAGCCCCCGTCACTCCGAAGCCAGACAGTCAATACACATCCTAGCAGAGGCACACTGGATGGCTAAGAAAGAAAATACCTACTTTCTAGAAGTGGTATTTTCAAATACAGAATGCAAAAATCACCCTCACTAAAGATGCATTTTAACATTCTGAGTCTAGGCATACTAAACTTTATTTTCCTACTTTGTTCCCGGAGGGAGTTGTGCTTATAAGATTTTATAAGCAAACTCCACATTCTATCCTATGGGAACAGGGAGCCTTTCAATAGTGAAAAACTACATTGGCAGTAGCTCACTATCAGGACATGCCATACACACCAGGGCATGTCCTACCTTTCACATAGAGTGCACCCTGCCCACAGGGGTACCTTGGGCCTAGCTTAGGGAGGACTAACATGTAAGAAAAAGGAAAGGTTAGGGCCTGGCATGTGGGTGCACTTGCCAGGTCGACTTGACAGTTAAACCGCGAGCAGGTACTGCAGTAGCAGGCCTGCAACATCTTTCCAGGGCTACTCATGTGGGTGGCACAATTAGTGCTGCATGCCCACTAGTAGCATTTGATTTACCAGCCCTGGCACAATTAGTGCACTTTACTAGGGATAGACTAGTAAATCAAATATGCCAATCGGGGAGAACCCATTAAAATAACAATTTACACAGGGACTCCTTGCACTTTGACACTGATCAGCAGTGGCAAAGTGCCCAAACCAGCTAAGCCAGCAAAAACGAAATCCAGCACAGCATCAAAAATATAGAGGGTAGAGGCAAAAAGCCTGGGGGAACCACGCCAAGGATGCCAGGTCCAACAATGTGAATCTACAGCTCTACAAGCCAAGAACAGATGCTTACTCTGTAAGTAACACAATTCGTTCGAGGTATGTGTGGTGTAGATACACATGCTTTACATAGGCTATATATCAGTATTCTCCCAATGCGGTGGCTTACAAGTAGATGTTGCAGTTGTCTGGAAAAGTGTTTTTAGCATTGCCTGCCCTTCATTGGCTTGTTGGCGTGCTAGTACATCCACACAATAGTGTTTGGTAAATGTGTGTGGTGAAGACCATGTTGCTGATTTACAAATGTCAGCTATAGGAATGTTACCTAAAAAGGCCGTAGATGCCCCTATTTTGCGGGTGTAATGCGCACTAGGAGGATATTAATAAAGTTATTTTAGCTTTTGTGTAGCAAGTTTGAATGCATTTAACAATCCATCTTGAAATGCCAGATTTAGAAATAGGACTTGCCAATGTGAATTGGTGTACACGAAACTAACAGTTGCTTTGTTTTACGAAAATCTTTTGTTCTATCGATATAATACAATAAAGCTCTTTTAACATCAAGTGTGTGAAGAGCTCGATCTGCTACTGAATCAGGTTGAGGACAGAAAACCGTTAATTCAACTGACTGGTTAATATGAAAAGCAGAAACCACTTTGTGAAGGAATTTGGGATTGGTGCAAAGAACTACCCTATCTTTATGGAGCAGAAAGAAGGTTTCTTCTAAGATAAATGCCTGTAGCTCACCAACTCTTCTTAATTGAGTGATTGCAGTTGGAAATGCAACTTTCCATGAGAGAAACTGTAAAGGACACCTATTTAGTCGTTCAAAGGGTGGACCCATAAGTCTTGTGAGTACAACATTAAGGGTCTGCACTGGTGCTGGTGGAATTCTTGGTGGTACAACTCCAAGCCCTCCATAAAGACTTTGATGACAGGAACTCTGAACATAGACAAATGTCTGTTTTGCAAATACGCAGCTACTGCTGCAAGCTGCAACCGAATAGTTGCGCAAGCTGGCACACATTGCTGTAGGTTTAAAAGGTAACCGAATGTTTTGAACAGAAGCATCTAGAGGTAGAATTTTGTTATTGCAGACAACTCGATTCTATGTTGCTGCATAGCAAGCTCTGGTAATAGGTTTTCTAACATTTTTCAGAATAGTCATACAGTCTGGTGGCAAATGTAAATATCCAAACTATGACTTCAGGAGCCAAATTGCTAAGTTGAGCTCCTTGGGATTTGGATACTTGACTTCTCCATGGTTCTGAGTGAGGAGACTGGAGGTGAGATGTAGCGTCTAATGTGGAATACTGAGAGCTCTAACAGGGTGGTTTACCACAGTTGACGGGCCCATGTGAGAGCTACCAAAATCAGTGTGAGTGATGTTTGCCTGAGTTTCCGAACCAGAAACGGAAGTAGTTGGAGAGGCAGAAAAGCATAGGCAAATATCCCAGAATAATTCATCCATAGGGCATTGCCACTGAAGAGAGGGTGTGGGAACCTGGAGGCGAAGTTTGGGCATTGTGCATGGTCTACTGTAGCGAACATATCTATTTGTGGGTATCCCCATTGTAGAAAGTATGGAAGGAGAACTTGGGGATGAAGTTCCCACTCGTGTATTTGCGGTCTCCTTCTGCTAAAGAGGTCAACAGTTTGATTAACTCCCGGGAGGTGTTCTGCAAGAAGGTGAATCTTGTGATGGATTACGCCCTTGTTTTTGTACATAGCACATTGCTGTCATGTCTATGCGGACTAGGATAACTTTGCCTGTGAGATGAGAAACACTTTCAGCGCTAGAAACACTGCTAGAAGCTCTAGATAGTTGATGTGGGGACGTTTGTATTGGTCATCCCAGAGAACTTGTATTGTGCAATAATGAGATGTGCACCCAAACCCGTGAGTGGTGAGTCTGCTGTTAGTAAGACTTGTGGAACAGGGTCAATGAAAGGCTGACCTTTTGATACATTTTGTGGGTTCCACCATGGCAGATTGATGGGTGGGGGGTGTCCAGCAACACTTGATCTGTTAATTGACCCTGTGACTGATTCCATTGACGTGCTAAGCATTCTTGTAATGGATTCATATGTAGTCTTGCATGAGGTACTATTGCAATGCATAATTCCATCATTACCAGTAGCCGCATGAAAGTACTGGCTGGCAAGGTTTGGCTGGTTTTGAACTGCAGCTTGGATTGGAACAGTTTGGATATAGGAAATTCTGGCTGCATTGGGGAAGGCTAGGGCCAAGTGAGTGTTGACACTGGCTCCTTGATAGGATTGTATCTGTGAAGACTGTAGGTGAGACTTTTGAATGTTGACCGTGAAACCCAATTGGTGGGGTAGGTGTAGCGTGGTCTGAGTGTCTTGTAAACACTTTTGGTGTGCTGGCTTTGATGAGCTAGTCCTCTAGATACGGGAAGACATGAATTTGTTGTCTTCTGAGATGAGCTGCTACTACTGTTAGGCCCTGGGAGCAGTAGTTGCCCCAAATGGAAGTACTTTGAACTGATAGTGTTTGCCTGCTATCACAAATCTGAGATATTTACGATGAGCTGCATGAATGGGAAAATACGAGTCTTAAGTCCAGTGTGGACAAAAAAGCAGCTTGCTGTAGGAGAGTAAGAACCTGTTGAAGTGTTACCATATGGAAATATTCCGACAGTATGTACTGGTTTAACTCTGAGATCCAAAATTTGTCTTAAGAAACCGTCCTTTTTGGGAATTAGTAAATGGAGAGTAAACCCCTGAACTTAGTACTTAAACGGAACTGGTTCTATAGCCATCTTTCGTAAGAGATTGCACCTCTTGTTTGAGTAACAGCAAATGGTGTGAGGACAGTTTGTGAAAGCAAGGTGGAATGTTTGGTGGACCAGAGGTGAGCTCCAGGCAATAACCATGTTGGATATGGTCGAGCACCCATTTGTCGGTCGTAATAGATTGCCATATGGGGAGAGACTGTTGGTCTTCCCCCGACAGGTGCTGAGTGATGGGGGGGCGGTCACTATTTATTAGGGGAAGGGGTGTTATGTGGTGTGGCACCTTTACCCCAACATTTATAATGGTTTCCTCTATATTCTCTGTAGAAATCTCCAGAGGGAAAGGATTGGTTGTTGCCTATGTAATATGAAGCATTTGGGTCTGAGGTTGGGGTTTTGGACCCGGCTCTGTAAAATGAGCAGCGAAAAGAGCCTCTATTGGATGGGGACTGGAGCGCTTCCATAGATTTTACCACTTCAGTGTCCTTTTTCATCTTTAAGGATTGGTCGACTACAGGACTAAGCAGGTGTTCCTTGTCAAGGGGGTGTTCAAAATGAACTGTTGAACTTCAGGCTTAAACCCCGAGATCCTAAGCCATGCATGCCTTCAAAGGAGAATTCTGGTATTGATATCCCTAGCTGCAGTGTCAGCTTCGTATAAAGCACATCTGATTGATGAGTTAGAGATGAGTTTCTCTTCAACTAACTGCTGTGCCTTAGTTTTGTGCTCGTCTGGGAGATATTGGAGCAGTTTCTCCATTTCATCCCAGTGTGTTTGCGATGCGCCAATGATTAGCAGCTTAAACAGCCACTCGTTTTCCAGAGGCATCTACAAGTTTGGATTCTTTGTCTGGGGGAGGTGCATCCCCAGAGATTCGCGAGTTAGCTCTTTTGTGAGCATTGGACACTATTAGGGAGTCAAGAGATAATTGTCCCTCAAACACAGGATCTGATGGTGAGGGTTAATATGTTTTATATACTCTTGGAGTTAAAATACGTGCTCTGACAGGGTCTTTTAAGATATCTGCATGCTTCATCATGCTTTTGAGCATAGGGAGTGCTTGACTTGACCCATGTGTGGACTCAAATGTTTCGAATAAAAAGTCCTCCTCCTCTAATCTTTATGTAATGGTACCACATGATACTCTGCTGTTCCAGCAATGAGCTGTTGAGGAGCCATATCATCTGGTGGCGATGGCTTTGCAGGATAGAGGTCAAGCTCATTGTCAACGGGAGGATCAATGGAGTAATAATTCCATGGGTCTGCAGGCAAGTGAGTATCTTTATCACCCTGATCAACATCTGGATCTGTATGTGGAGATACCAGAGGAGTCCAGTGTAATGGATCTACAACTATTAACTGTGAAGAAGATGGTGGAGAGGGTTGTGAGGTAGGCTAAACCAGTATGGTAGCCATGTGCTCCTTCTTTAAAGGAATGTTATCAGCAGTGTCTTTTGCAGGGCGCTTGCGTTTTGCCGGAGTTTTTGCCAAACAATTTCCAGTATCAGGATTAATATAAATATTTTTCTGTTTGGGATCCAATATGGCTTTAAGAACGTCTAAAATTGGTTCTAGAGGCTCTATAACATGGTCCTTAGATTTTGGCTTTGAAATAGATTTTTCTTCGGTAGCAGAATGTTTCGGTTCCTATGCATGTTTGTGTTTCGAAGCAGAGTTTCGGCTCTGAACCAGATTTGTCTTTGGAGGTTGATTTTGGATCTGAAGTTAATTTCGGCTGACTCGGTCCCGAGCCGGAAGGCTTGGCGGTTTGTTTCCGAGCCGAGGAGGGGTTTGGAAACATTATCTCAGCGCTGATCTTGGCCAGAAGGCAGATGTGGTGCTGTAGCCTTATGAGTTTTGGGAGATGATTTAGGGGATAGGGGGTCTTCTGTACTCACCGCACCCTGTCCCGGAGTCGATCTCAAGCTCGGAATCAAAGTCTGGAACAGAGAGGGCCTCTTCTTCTGTGGAGGACAGTTCCATCTCTTCTTGATCTAATTCTTCCCTGAAGATATCCGGAGTGTGTTGGATGCTTTGGCGCTCCATCTCTCGTCAGAGCCCTACGATCGCGTAGTCTCTTCTTGGACCGAAACGACTTACAAGCGTCGCAGTCTTCCTCCTTGTGCTCCGGGGACAGGCACAAATTACACACTTGTCAGAGGTCAGTGCGAGGATATTTGGCGTGGCAGAGAGGACAGAATTGAAATGGAGTCCGATCCATTTGCAGAAGGCTGGACTGACCCGGCTAGACCCAACGGCCGCCCGCCAGGTTTTCTATTGAAATAGAGTTGGTCAAACAAATCAGTAAGTGGAAAAACATGGAAACGCGTAGGGAAACAGTTCTGTTGAGGGTAGAGTGGATTGCGCACTGAGGGGAACCCGAAGAACGGTTTTCGAACCGGAGCGCAGCAATAAACTTTCAAACCCAATGGCGGGAAAAAAAAATAAAGGAGTCGATGCTCATGTGCACCATCACCGAAAGGAGGAGTCACCTTACCTCGTGACTGGAAAAACGTATTCTAAGAAAAACTTGCAAACTTCCGGACCCAACATTAGATGGCAGGAGTATGCAAAGCATGTGCATCTATAGCACACATGTCTCGAACGCAACATTTTCAATTTGCAGCACGTGCTGCTTTTTTCACATACTCTGCATAAACTGAAAAGCATTGTCTTTCTCCCTAAAGCGTTATCTGGCACAGTTAAGGCGGAAAATATTTGGAACAAAGATGTGGTTCTGAATTACACAATATTGCTTACTGAAAGTGTGGAAAGTAGGCAATGTTGCAGCTTTAGATAAGACTGTCTGCAAGTGGGATGTTGCCCAAGAAAAAAATCCAGTGACCCTTTTCCACGGGGAAAGTGGGTTTTGCGCTGGCATAGCAAATCTGAAAACATTTGACATTCCATCGGGCAAGGGCCTTCTTTTAAATGGTTTTCTAAGTGGGAACAACTAAACAATACAAAATCTGCTCGGTCTTTCTCGAGGTTTAGGGAGAGTCTATGTATTAGTACATTAGAACTCTTATCACGTAAAGCGTTAATAGAACTTTTCCGCAACCAACTGAGGTTGTTTTGGGGGGAAAATAGTGGCAAAATCAATAGATTGACATAAATAATGGGAGACTGCCTTAGGCGAAAAAAGAAAAAAAAAAAAAAGGTTGTGTTCAAAGGATGAGCCGAACGTTGCACAATTGCATAAATGGCTACTTTACTGGTAGGGTTTGCAGTTCGCTAACTCTACAAGTGAAAGTGACTAATGCGAAAGGTCGTGTTACAAGAAATTAACTGCAGTGGGGCAAGAGAGTAGAAGCGCATAAGGCAGCCCCAAAATTCAGAGTAAGTACAATGTTGAGGTCCCATGAGACCTGACAGTGCTTGGGGGAGGTGCGGGGGAATCACGCATTTTAAAAGCCCACAGCCACTATCCTGAAGATTGACTGGCAAACTCCTACAACAGCTAGTATGTGCCACAAATCACATCTTGCACCAAGGCCTGTAAGAATTGCTTGTGGACAGTGGTACAGTAGGGGACACATCTTTTCCATCAAGCCTCACACCAAGCCCTTGTAGTAGGCTTACATGCTTCCATAAGAATTTGTATGCACTTCTGAAAGTGGGTGGAATATACCTAAATTCTAAGACTTCTGGTGCGAAATCGCAAGGTTCAGTGTTCTAATGTTGGGATGATGTAGCTGACCCGGATGATTTGTGATATGTCCAAGGGCAGAGATAGCATTTCCTGATGATGTATGTAGACTAATAGAAGTAGATTACCATGGCAGCCTTGCCCAAGTGGGTTCTATCAAGATCAGCCTCATTTCCTCACTACTTAATTAGTGGAAGTAGCAGAAAAACAAACATGCCTAACAAACTCAAAGACAGAACAGTGCCGATGGACTGTGGGTCTGGGTACCTGGAGGCACAAATTTAGCATTTTCTGTAGCAAACAGGATGACCACTGGAGGTATTGTTATATCATCTGGGCATTCTGCCATTGATGTGTTTGTGGCCCTCCTGAGCTGGAGGCGTTAAAAACAAATGGTCTTCCACAGCTGGTAGATATCTCGCCCGGAGAACTTGATGTAAGGACCCAATGACGAATTGTTTGAGGTAGTCTGTACACCTGTACATAGTGGCTGCATATAGTGGTTATGGTGTCAGTGCAAATGATCCTGGTTCTGTTGCAAATGAGGTTCCATTACTCACAGCGCTAGCTGAATTCATCAGTTCTAGCTCATACATTTGTAGGCATTGTTGCTGCAGAAACTACTGGCCCTGGATTTTAAGCGGGCGGCACATGTCCAGGGGGGGAAACCTATGTGCATTAGTGGCTAGGTGTTGACTAACTACCTTTCTAGTAAAAAGGTAGTATCCCAACAATGCAGTTTGTGCTGCACACTGGGCTCCACCAAGACTAACTCCTCACAATGACAAATTACTTGTGACCATTTTCTAGCAAGGCACTTTGCAGAGTTAACACATGCAGTTGAGCATTTGGTACTATCTCAATACAATTTATAATTCAAGAGTTTCATAATCAGTCTTCCAGTCATAGGACATGACTTCTGGTAAAGGAGAAGCAGGCTTTGAAATGCCATCACACTTTTTTATGGGGTAGGTCTTGCCTGTTACTGTACTTAGTATGGCTACCACAAATGATTGTTTCTGGGTGGTGGGGGGTGACTTATGGACATTAATATGAACTGCATGTGTGAATGAGTGAGACTGCTTGCAGAGTGTGAATGAGGCATTGTGGCAGACTGCTGCTCTTTACCAGCCATTCATCCAGGTACAGAAATGGACAAACTGCATTGCACCACAAACGTGCAGCTACTACTGCCAGACACTTGAGAAGCTATTGCGAGTCCAAAAAACGGTATTTGGAACTAATAATGCTTGAAACGTACACACAAACCTGAGGAAATGGTGATGAGCTGGGTGAATGGTGGATGCGGATGTAGAAGTCATTGGGGTTTGCCATGTAGCTTCCGACAGCAGCAAAATGAGGTTTTAGAAGGTTGTCATTCTGAAGAACTCCAAGTTGATGTAATGTAATGTAAAGGAGGTTGTAGTGATAGTGGCTGATGCTGTGCCAATGTGGCGGGATATGAAACCACAGGCCATATTTATGGCCAACAATGGAAGTTACTAGCTTGTCCAAGTTTATCTTCCGATACAGGTGAAAATATAATCTTAAGCTTCCCCAAGAGGTGTTAAGTGACCAGGAGGCGGCGTGCTAGGTCACTGTTTGAAGGCAGAGGTGCTCTTGCTTGGATATCTATGGCCTTAGCATGGTTATTGCTCTGAAGGCCGCTATTAAAGTACATCTTAGCTTACAGATTCTCCTGAGAGGTCTTTTGTGGAGGGTACAGAAGACACTGGGAGGTGGCTGACTACCTGCTCTCATAGGCTAGAACTGGAGGGCCCCTATTGCCTTTGCAGTGTAAATATCCTTTATCTTCTCCAACATGGATTCCATGTGTGGACTGAAAAAGGTGTCCAACATCTAAAGGACACTGAGAAAGTGCTGGGTTTTGTGTCAGAAATCAGATACTCACAGCCAGGAATGACATCTTCGGAGAATAATAGTGTTGGCTTATCTGAAGGCAGTGTCAGTTTCATCTAAGGCAGATGGGATATTGGTGCTCAAGACCATTTTCCCTTCCTATAAAAACTCATTTTCACGCTTTCCGTATGCAACCAGGTCCTTCACTAACTCTATCTCCTTCCAATGACACACCTTGTCAGCATCCCGACAGAGTTGGCTATGGACAATTTTGTGTTTCCCCCAGAGCTACCCGTTTGCCAGAGCATCAATTCCCTTACTTTTATTCTCAATTGGAGGAGCATCTTTTTTAGTATGGTGTACCCTTCTATTTTTTTCTCGTCCATGGGCTTGACCACTCAGAATATGACTGGGTCGTCAGTTTTCTACTTAACATTGGAGCACACTCTTTAACATGGGCAGAAAGTCTACAGAGTGCTTGGTCTTTTGACAGTGTCTCAACGAGGAAGACATCTTCATCTACACATGAAGCTTGACCTTGTGATGGTCCTCCATCTGCTGGATAATTGCGGGAGTGCAGTGAGATCAGGTATCGCTGGTTTGAGAGGATGAAGTTCCTAAGTAGTCGTTTTAGTGATCAAAAGTACTGCCACAGGTTGCCTCAGTCATCTGTAGGTATTGGTTCTCAATAATGGTCTGATTGACTTGCAGTGTCATGGTTTGAATCAGTATTAACTGAAGGTGGTGGAAATGGGGGACTGCGGCTGGTGGTGTGAGCTCAGGCAGTAAATAATGTCACACTCAGACCAATTTGTTTGTACCAAAAATATGATAACGTTATTTTAGAACCAAGCCAAGCCTGGTGCAGGTAAGTGATATACAACAGACCGGGCTTTGTAGTCTCCGACCACCCACGGCAGACCGAGTTAAATACCGCCATGCCACAATTCAGGACACAGATTTGGCGTCTCAAAGAGACTGGACAAGAAGTTTATATTTAGTGTACGGGGACGTAAATGTGATTTAGTGGTTACATCAGTAATTGTGGAACTCTAGGCCTGTGGCTGTAACCCTGGGTTACCCTCTGACTCAAACAATTTAATCACGGGACAACTCAAGCACTTCTCTCCGTGAAGCCCAGGTCCATTCTGTGCCGCTCAGTGATACGAGCACATCACAACTGTCGCTGTGACCTCTAGGTGGGTCACTAAGCAGCTGACATTGTACCGCACACTTTACCAGCAAGATGTCTCAAGGCGCTGATTATTTATCCCATTGGATTCATTAGGCGCTTTAGCACGCGACAACTGCGTTCATTGATGGAACCAAGAAGAGGGTACATGAGCAGTTCACTCAGGTTGCTGTGATTCCCGTCTTTGCATTCTTCTGTCGTGCTGCAATTATAACGGGAGAAAGGGAAGTGTATGTACATGCCTGTCACGGGATGTACCACTTCCATACATTTCACAGGGCAGCGTGAGATCTTCAGACCGACACAGAAGTGCATACGATTCCTGCTCTGCAACAGGCGTCTAAAGAAAGCAGGAGGAAGGGCTTAAAGTGGGATGAAAAAACAGGGAGGGGGGGCCGCGGGGCGGGGGGTGTCTCTCAAAGGGACGTGGCCAGTGTAATTAAGAACGTGTCTTAAAACACATACACTAAAAAACTGTGTTTACAATAGTGTGCCACCCGACTTGTATTTTGCGGTATCTGTCATTGCATTCAGATATGTGATACAACAACATCATACCTACAAGAAGGCAGGATTATTGGCTGTCAATGGTTGTTAGTTGCATAAGACAAATAAGCGGCAACTATCAGCGTAGGATTGGTAACGCAATTGCCCGAGGGGCCGGTGTCCAGTTTCAGCTGTGGGCTGCTTTTTTGAGCAGCCTGGGGGCCGATTTGGCAGTTTCTGCGTTGTTCGATGCCACCAGCAACCCAGTGGGTGCCTGAGTGGCCTTTACGGAAGCAGATGGGCGGAGGTATCACCCCCTTTCTCTCGCTGTGCTGGCCCATTAGTGTATGCATATTGTCGCGGGGGAGGGGGCCGGAGCAAAAGTGGCCTCACATGTTTTCAGGTGTGTTGCACCAGTGTAAACTAATCAGTGCATTTTATTTCTCCCCCCCTCCCCTTATTTTTTTAATAAAGTTTCGCAGAAACAGTGTTTTGCAGAAGGGATGTATGCAAATGAGGGCCACTTTTTTTTTAGCGTGCCCGGGCCGATTTTTAATCCCAATCCAACCCTGGCAACTATGGCTTGTTGTATATAATATTGAAAAAGCTTCCACTTAAAGCCCTGACACCATGACGATGTTACTGCTCCCGAGTTTCAAAAAGAGAATGGAAATCCAGAGAGAAAATGACTCTTTAAAGTATTTCCCATCTCCTACAAAGCTCACCTTGCATGACGTCATGCCTCATGCCGTAACTTCTCCACTAGTGAGAAGTGACCAGTGTGAGCAGCACACATCGATGTGCCTGCGGTCACTGCAGTCCGGAAAAAAACAGACTGCTTGTGCCAAGGCACAAAACAGAGACCCGTTTCGAGGCCCCCTTAAAACAAGCATTGGCATAGCCAATAGGTCTCGTCTTTGGGATCTTATAAGTGTTTAGCCATGCAACAGTTAATGTTGTTGTAGTAAGGATATTGTGCTGCAAAACTAAATACTTATAAGGTCCCAAAGGCGAGACCTATTGGCTATGCCAATGCATGTTAATATTCCTTGATGCACATCGCACATCTTGGTTCTTTCTATTTGTATGAGGTTTTACTCAGGGCGCTCTATGGCACCACTGACACACCCTACTCTTCGGGAAGGTCTTACCTTCTTTAGGTTATGTATAATTGCTGACGACAACGCTGTACAGCGCTCCGCCCTTTGGGTCTTGTTCGCGCTCTATAAAACTTTCAAAATAAAATTAATCCAACAACGTATAGTACCACATCGTTCCAGCATCAAAAACAAAAGTAATAACTGCACCAATGGTCAATCATTCCATTGATTCAAAATATGAGGATGTGGACTTCAAATGGACAGTGTAGTTAGTCATTAAATCTTCACCTCGGGGCGGCGACACTGAATCATTACTACGAAGGAAAGAGGTTTACATGACAGCAAGATTTAACAGCATCACTAAAGGGCTCAATGAAATGCCAGAATTGAGCAGACATTAAGGCCACAGTGCATTCTTCCTAATGACGCTGTTCGTCAAAACTCCAATGCCAAGAATGCAATTTGCTGGACATCAGGTATACCGGAGAGACAAAATACAGTAAGGGGGATACCGCAATCCTCATTCAAAGAAGTACATTGGTGCACTCAATGCCAAATGCCAAAAAAGTATGGTCCAGTGAGTTCGTAATTCATTGAACTCATAACCCAAGCAGTTAGCAATAGCCCCATAGTAGCAAACCAGCTAAAATCTAGCCCATTGTCCATCCCTCACACACCTCGGGTGAATACATCTAATACTCTGCAAAGCGAGGATATCTCGGATGCAGCTTCCTGCAGTCAGAACCTCCTAAGGTTAGATCACTATATTTTTTTGTATTTTTTTTGCAGAGTTTTATATAGTGCAAACTTGACCTGAATCCAATCAGGTATCAGATCGCTTTACATCGCACCAGTTACGTTACATGAGGACACACATTCCTTTTTTTTGTTAGGCATTAGTTCAGATCTATCCTTCCAGTGGAAGGAAAAATCATCTGAAGATACGGTAAATAGCCACACTGACGCAGAACTAGATACATCTAGCGCTCAGATCTCCATGACTACAGACAACCTGCAACTTCCACTTCCACTCCTCATGAATTGAGCTGGAATCACTCAATGCCCAGACTGATAGGATAGCATTAGACATGCAAAACGCCCTCAGAAACATGAAGAATATTTTACTTCTCTCAGAAGGCTCTCTCTCTAAAATCATCCAGATTAAATAAATAGTACACTCATTACACAACAAACTTGACATGATCAACACGACCCCATTGCCTCTGTCAAATAACAATCTTCGTCCTCGCAAAATCCTCAGTTATCTGACGGATTCCAAAACACAATCCTTAATGCTATCGTACGAGTTGTCATCTGGTCCCACCCCTAAGAGAAATGATCAACAAATTAGAGCAGTTCCGATCAATGTAAACAGAATAATACAGGTGAAGCCTAGAAAGCTAAATGCTAACAACTCAAAAGAAATAACAATAATCCCTTTAAGGCAAGACTATTTTAAATATCCCTCTGAAACAGCTTTTGTGCTTACTACGGAATTGCCGATCAGCAATGAAACATGCAGAGGACATTGCTGACCTAATCCTGAACCAGGGTATTGACGTAGCTATTTTAACAGAAACATGGCTCAATAATGCATCGTCCCCATGCCTACACCTACTGGTTCCATCAAACTACAATATTGTGAGACTAGACAGGCTAAACAAAACAGGTGGAGTGGCCTGTATCCACAGATCAAACATCTCCATCTCTAAAGCTCACTCTGACTCTAGAGTCCTGTGAATACCTGGGGCTCTCTGTATCTCAGATAACACTTTAAACTACAGCCGTTCTACCACTCCCAGGTAACAACGCAATGTTCATAGACACACAAACGGAAATTACTACAGCAAATTCTGATCCACAATCCAACAATATCTTTCATGGGGACTATAATCTACATTGAAATGACCTAGATAATTAGGTCAATATTTTCAAAAACTTCCTAGCTGATCATTCTCTAGTGCAGGCATGTGGTCTTCCAACTTACTTTAGAGGCGCTATATTAGACTGGATCATCTCCAAAGAAAATGAGGTAGATTCAATCTATATTGTACCCTGCGACTGATCAGATCACCACATCACCTTCCAAATCATGTCCTTAAGGAAGAAAAGAGCTGCACAAGCAGTCAAGCATAAGCAATGGGTCAGGGATACTAAAGGCCTGAACAAGGAGTTGATAACAGCAAGTTGCAAGAACGAACTTCAACCTCCTCCTGGAGTGCTGGACGTCAGCGAGCTTACGGATCATTACAAAAGTACGATGTCTAGAACAATTATTAACTTAGCCCCTTTAAAACTCAAAAGAAGTCAAAGATAAAAACCCATGGTTCAACGGTTCTCTAAATGAAGAAAGACAGATACTCAATCACAGAAAGGAAATGGACAGCTCCCATCATCCTCTCATCTAAATCAGCTAAGAAAGATTAGGAAAGCCTACAATAAAAGCGTACTTCAGTCAAAAAAAAGATTTTTTTTAGAAATTAACTTGATAATGCGAAGAACAGACCGAGAAAACTCATCGATCTACTAAAGGATCAGTCGAACAAATAGGCCAAATCCTCTCAACTAACACCTCAATCAGCTCTGAGCTGTGAAGATTTTTCAGCATTTTTTTACTATCAAAGCTAGCTCCATGGATAATGAACTCAAGGTTACTGATGATAATCTTGTGACTCAAAAGAGCACTCAAGTGAAGCAGCCAACCCAGCCTGCACAAACTGTGCCCAAAAATAATGCCCATTGGTCAACCTTCAAACTTTATGATCAGGAAGACACTGCCAAACCTTATTGGATTTAAAACAGAACAACCACTACAATGATACGCTTCCTGCAGAATGTTAGCCTACGGTCAACCACATGGTCATCCCTAGCTGGAATAAAATTATTAATGCCTCGCTTTCCCAAGGTTCCTTTCCTGAATGTGACATCAGTTCAGGTCATTACTCTACTGAAAAAACCTACCAAGAATCATTCGGACCCAAACAACTTTAGGCCAGTAATAAACATTCACTTACTGGCTACGGTGTTGGAAAAATGTGCTCAACAACAACTGAACCTTCGCATCACTGAATATAAGCTACTAAACGACTGCCAATCAGGGTTTAGGCCAGACCACAGCACGGCTAAAGCAATTATGCACATAGCTGATGATGGTTTATTTGCTCTAGACCGTAACAAAACCCATCTACTAGTCCTTGACCTATCTTCAGCATTTGACACCATAAATCATGGCAAATTATTAGACCGATTGGAGAATAGGATGGGTTTCTCTGGGACAGTCCTGAAATGGTTGTATTGCCTCTTAGAGAAAAGATCGCAAAGATTCTTGGTGAACCACAATCTATCCCTTCCATCCCAGAGTCATACTGGAGTCCCTCAAGGCTCAACTCTAACCCATCCCTATTCAATATGTACTTTGAGCCACTCACTCAAATACCCGGCATGCTAACATCCCCTTCCTCATGTACACAGACTACACTCCGCTGTATATGAAGATCACATCGCTTGAAGATATCAACAAATATGAACCAAGCACTACAAAAGACTGTCCACTGGCTTTCTAGTAATCATCAAACTCAAATCACAGAAAACAGAATTCCTTCTGATCTCCCCCACTAAATCCTCCTCTATGATCCAGGAATGGACCAAACTGATTTCAGCACTAAATGGTACTCCGATTCTAGTTTATTCTACCAAGTCTCTTGGAATCACGCTGGATAAAGATTTAAACATGCCACCTCACATCAACACTATGGCAAAAAACACCCAATTCCATTTGAGCAATCTCTGAAAATTGAAACCGTTCATTGACGCTGCTGACCTCAAAACGGCTGTCCAAGCTTTTATCTCGAGGATTGAGTATGGATGCACAACTCTAGCTGGGCTTCCTAAGATTTCAACAGCCCCACTAAAAGTCTGCCTCAATGCTGCAGCAAGACTCGTAACGGGTACAAGAGAACATGACCACATAACTCCACATATAAAAGCGCTCAAATGGCTACAGTACGAGGTAAGAATTCAGCAAAAGATGGCGTGCATTACACACAAAGCTTTACACCACAAAACACCACTTTACCATGCCCAGAAAATTACGATATTTGGAGGACTTAGATCGAGGGGGGGGGGGGGGGCACGGATTTCTATCTGAAACCAGCAATTTTCTGTCAGAAAAGAACCTACAATAGAGCATTCTCTGGAGCGGCACCAAGAATTTGGAATGCGATTCCACCGAATATCAGAGGAATCACCTGTCTCGCAATTCAAAAAAGATGCTAGGTCCTCTCATGAGTACATTTCTCCCGTAACTAACTATGGCCCTCTTGCGGCAACTTTGAGAACTTTAATCATACCTGAATCTACTATTTTAAGATGTGTTCATAGGTGGAGATAAACAGGATGACTGTACTGCTAATATCAGAGTAATAGCTCCGGGGATAGCCAAAGTCAGTGTGTTTTCATCGAGTCACACCTATGGACACCAGTCAGACCTGCTTGGATACCCAAATCCATAACTGAACACAAAAAACGGAAACTGGGGGTCTAGTAACAAAACAGCACGAAAGTGATGAGCAAGAAGGAGCCAAAGTGCACTAAACCAACACTAACCATGAGCAGAGCATGGATAACCATCAATAGTGCTCAGCGAGTCGAGCAAATAGTGAGAGAAAGATGACTCATGATCATTAATCTCATTTGGTGATCCAACTATTGGCAGAGATATATCCCTTGATCATGGGGATTGTCTCGCAAATTAGAAGCTCTGTTGCTCAAGCTGGCTAGTAAATATTGACCAGCAGCACACCAGGTGTGAAGGATACAGAAAGAGGAAAATATCCTATGAAGTGCAGTGCAAAAAAAGAGTTGGTGAAAGCTAAAAAAGGTTATGTAGAAGGGATAGTTCTCAATATTCCAAGCAATCTACACACCTTGATTAAAAGGGTGTAACAAGGTTATAGCAGTGCTGACAAGTAACTGCTATGTTAAGGTCAACATGTTTCAGCCAGCAGGGTTTACCTGCCTCCGGCTTTCGTCAGGACCTATGTTGCACAAACACAAGCTACTGCAAAAAGACACATTGATAAGTGTGAAATGTGACTAACATATATAAGGTTGAAAAAAGAGATAAATACAACCTTCAGTAATCTAAATCCTCTAGATCAATGGGTGTAGTCATCACCTAGAAAATAAAACAATTAATGCACCATGTGCAACCATCCAAACCAATCAAAAACGTGCTGTAAATTAAGGCAAGAGTCATACTTTGCATTAATGATAAAGCATGAGAACATTGCTTACCCCACGTAATCTGGGATTATACCTCACCTACCCGGGCACCATGCTCGTGTGGAAGAGGCCCCGCTCTATATCAAGGGTGACAAAAAATCACAACAAAAACAACATTTTTACTGAGTTTTGCACTTTTTTACTGTTTGTTATGATTTTGAATATTTTAGAATTTTTTTATTATTTTAATTATTTTAAAAGAAATTATTTGAAAATACTTTCAAGTATTCTGGGTTCGAGAGAAGTCTTCTCGTATTCCGTAATGTGGTACTGGCTAAACATCCAGAATAGAATTGCATCACTATTCTCTATCAAACAGGACTTCACCCCCTGCACCCACTAAGAAACGCCAGGTAAACCTCAATCATAGTTACAAAAACTAGGTCTCAAAGAAGACGGCCGCGCTCTGATGACAGTCACCAAACTTTGACTGTAATGTTTGCACAGACTCGTGGGGCCCGTTATTAAGAGCTCCACGCTCGACAAGACACGTGTCAGCAATCCCCAAAAGCAACATGTATTTTAAAGTTAATTTCGGCCAAAACAAGAGCGCTTACCTGTCCGTCGTTGCCCCGAGGCTAAAACGAGCTGGATGGGAGGCAGCGACGGACATGGTACGGGCGTTTAAGAAGTAGTGTCCAACACAGCTGAAGCCCATTGACACTCTAGGACCCGCCCCTGCAGGTGACTCGCCGTTACGTCTACGTCGCGTCTACCAAAAACTACAAAATAGCGTCATCCTTGCTGGGAACTGTAGTTTATCGATGTCAGCATGTGTACAATATGAGTGGCATTTATATATATATATGTAAGACGCTACATCCACAACCAAACAGTATCTAATGGGTAAATAGCAGATCGTAGCTGTAACCATTTGCCAAACAAAAACTCTCGATTCGCTCAAGGCACCCAACAGGTCATTGGCTCCTAAGAACTACAAAATGATGTTGACAGACTTGGGAAATGTAGTTCCATCGATGTCTAGGTGTGCAGATAGAAAAGAATCGAGCAGAGGAGATGATGGCTCCCATGGTCGCCTGTCCGCATTTGTATGTTTGGGACTATATGGAAAGTATAATTCCAATAGGTATCACTGTGTATCTAGTATAGCGATATCTATGGTATCGAAGTGAATCGTAATTAGATGGATAGAGTCACATATCAGAATTGCAGTAGGCTGACAAGTACAGCTGCACCTATGACTAATGTATCTTGAGCAACTAAGAACAAGATACTGTTGGGTATTCGTGTAGAAGGGACAGGATAAGTTTCTGTGGGGGTGCATCTACTCGTGAACTGCTGTTGATATTATAATAGTCCATTACTACTGTAAACAGGTCATTGTACACTAGCAAGAGACTTAGTAATATATCGCTAGAATGGTCTTGTAAATCAATTGTCGCGACACTGAAATGTACAATCAAAAATCTGGGAAGAATAATATATCTCCAGACAACACCTGGTTAAGTCAATGGAGAAACCCTTAATGATGATGCTCATGGGTCTCCTAGATCTTATTGTAAGCCCAATGTCTACAGATTAGTCCAGGGTATATCATCGTTTAGACCATGGCTATCACTTTGAAGCTTATGTACCCATTTCTGTTCTTTAATGAACAAGTATCTGGAGATGTCGCTCGTATGTGGTGGTATGGTGGGTTTCTCTAGTACTGTCCAATGAAAGTCTTCTGCAGCGTGATTGGCCTCTGCAAAATGTCTAGTGAGTCTTGTGGTGAGTTTTTTGCACCTGAACGTGCTCTTGTGTTCAAGCATGCGTGCCCTCACTTTACGAGTGGTCATCCCTACATATCGGGTTTGGCATGGGCATGTGAGAAGATAGATGAGGTTACTACTATTGCAATTGGTGAACTGTGTTTGAATCCAAGGCCTATTGGAACCTATGTCACTAGTCGTAGTGTGAGTAGTTTGTGGGCAAACAGAGCACGCCCCACACGGATGATGTCCAGTGACTGGCGGTAAATCCCAAAGTCTACCCACTGGCCTTACAAGGCCCGCCTGAGGGCGTGTGTGTACCAGTCTGTCTCTCAGGTTGCCTGATCTTTTGAAGGCGAACAGCGGTAGGGCAATTTTCTCCTCACAACTGTTAAGAATCCGCCAGTGTTTTTTAATACTCTTCTTGATTTTATTAGAGAGGGTACTGAATGTGTTGACAAACGTCAACCGTTCGAGTGGCGGTTTGGGCACAGGTGGGTCTAACAAGGCTTCCCGGTTGTTATTGGAAGCTCTCTTGTAAGAACGTCTGATCAATTTGTGTGGATAAAGTCTCTTTTAATTGTTCTGTCAAGTGGTTGGAGTGCTTGACAAACCCCTCTGTGGTGGAGCAGTTCCTTCGAACCCTCAGAAACTGGCCATAGGGCAGATTGTCCCTGAGAGCTTTCGGATGTTGGCTGTCATATCGTAAGAGTGAGTTGCGAGCCATGGGTTTTCGGTATAGTTCGCTCGCAAGGCCCTGTGATGTCACAAAGATGGATAAATCCAAAAAGGACAGGCGCATCTTATCACTCTCTACTGTGAATTTCAAATAGTCATTGCGTGTATTTAACCATTGATGAAATAAGCCAATGGAATCTTGATCTCCCCGCCACACCACCAGAACATCATCAATATAACGCTTCCATAAGCGAATAGATGCAAGGAAGGGGTTGGTGGGGGTCAATACATGTTCTTGCTCGAAGGAATGGACATAAAGATTCGCTAAGCTGGGCGCGAAGACACTGCCCATGCTGATCCCCGAGATCTGTAAGTAGATGGTACTCTCAAACTTAAAAAAGTTTTCTTTCATCGCTATTTGAGCCAATGACATTGGCTCAAATAGCGATGAAAGAAAAGCATGGGCAGTGTCTTCGCGCCCAGCTTAGCGAATCTTTATGTCCATTCCTTCGAGCAAGAACATGTATTGACCCCCACCAACCCCTTCCTTGCATCTACTCGCTTATGGAAGCGTTATATTGACAATGTTCTGGTGGTGTGGCGGGGAGATCAAGATTCCATTGGCTTATTTAATCAATGGTTAAATACACGCAATGACTATTTGAAATTCACAGTAGAGAGTGATAAGATGCGCCTGTCCTTTTTGGATTTATCCATCTTTGTGACATCACAGGGCCTTGCGAGCGAACTATACCGGAAACCCATGGCTCGCAACTCACTCTTACGATATGACAGCCAACATCCGAAAGCTCTCAGGGACAATCTGCCCTATGGCCAGTTTCTGAGGGTTCGAAGGAACTGCTCCACCACAGAGGGGTTTGTCAAGCACTCCAACCACTTGACAGAACAATTAAAAGAGAGACTTTATCCACACAAATTGATCAGACGTTCTTACAAGAGAGCTTCCAATAACAACTGGGAAGCCTTGTTAGACCCACCTGTGCCCAAACCGCCACTCGAACGGTTGACGTTTGTCAACACATTCAGTACCCTCTCTAATAAAATCAAGAAGAGTATTAAAAAACACTGGCGGATTCTTAACAGTTGTGAGGAGAAAATTGCCCTACCGCTGTTCGCCTTCAAAAGATCAGGCAACCTGAGAGACAGACTGGTACACACACGCCCTCAGGCGGGCCTTGTAAGGCCAGTGGGTAGACTTTGGGATTTACCGCCAGTCACTGGACATCATCCGTGTGGGGCGTGCTCTGTTTGCCCACAAACTACTCACACTACGACTATTGACATAGGTTCCAATAGGCCTTGGATTCAAACACAGTTCACCAATTGCAATAGTAGTAACCTCATCTATCTTCTCACATGCCCATGCCAAACCAGATATGTAGGGATGACCACTCGTAAAGTGAGGGCACGCATGCTTGAACACAAGAGCACGTTCAGGTGCAAAAAACTTACCACAAGACTCACTAGACATTTTGCAGAGGCCAATCACGCTGCAGAAGACTTTCATTGGACAGTACTAGAGAAACCCACCATACCACCACATACGAGCGACATCTCCAGATACTTGTTCATTAAAGAACAGAAATGGGTACATAAGCTTCAAAGTGATAGCCATGGTCTAAATGATGATATACCCTGGACTAATCTGTAGACATTGGGCTTACAATAAGATCTAGGAGACCCATGAGCATCATCATTAAGGGTTTCTCCATTGACTTAACCAGGTGTTGTCTGGAGATATATTATTCTTCCCAGATTTTTGATTGTACATTTCAGTGTCGCGACAATTGATTTACAAGACCATTCTAGCGATATATTACTAACTAAGTCTCTTGCTATTGTACAATGACCTGTTTACAGTAGTAATGGACTATTATAATATCAACAGCAGTTCACGAGTAGATGCACCCCCACAGAAACTTATCCTGTCCCTTCTACACGAATACCCAACAGTATCTTGTTCTTAGTTGCTCAAGATACATTAGTCATAGGTGCAGCTGTACTTGTCAGCCTACTGCAATTCTGATATGTGACTCTATCCATCTAATTACGATTCACTTCGATACCATAGATATCGCTATACTAGATACACAGTGATACCTATTGGAATTATACTTTCCATATAGTCCCAAACATACAAATGCGGACAGGCGACCATGGGAGCCATCATCTCCTCTGCTCGATTCTTTTCTATATGCACACCTAGACATCGATGGAACTACATTTCCCAAGTCTGTCGACATCATTTTGTAGTTCTTAGGAGCCAATGACCTGTTGGGTGCCTTGAGCGAATCGAGAGTTTTTGTTTGGCAAATGGTTACAGCTATGATCTGCTATTTACCCATTAGATACTGTTTGGTTGTGGATGTAGCGTCTTACATATATATATATATATATATATATATATATATATAAATGCCACTCATATTGTACACATGCCGACATCGATAAACTACAGTTCCAAGCAAGGATGACGCTATTTTGTAGTTTTTGGTAGACGCGACGTCGACGTAACGGCGAGTCACCTGCAGGGGCGGGTCCTAGAGTGTCAAAGGGCTTCAGCTGTGTTGGACACTACTTCTTAAACGCCCGTACCATATCCGTCGCTGCCTCCCATCCAGCTCGTTTTAGCCTCGGGGCAACGACGGACAGGTAAGCGCTCTTGTTTTGGCCGAAATTAACTTTAAAATACATGTTGCTTTTGGGGATTGCTGACACGTGTCTTGTCGAGCGTGGAGCTCTTAATAACAGGCCCCACGAGTCTGTGCAAACATTACAGTCAAAGTTTGGTGACTCATCAGAGCGCGGCCGTCTTCTTTGAGACCTAGTTTTTGTAACTATGATTGAGGTTTACCTGGCGTTTTAGTGGGTGCAGGGGGTGAAGTCCTGTTTGATAGAGAATAGTGATGCAATTCTATTCTGGATGTTTAGCCAGTACCACATTACGGAATACAAGACTTCTCCCGAACCCAGAATACTTGAAAGTATTTTCAAATAATTTCTTTTAAAATAATTAAAATAAAAAAATTATAAAATATTCAAAATCATAACAAACAGTAAAAAAGTGCAAAAGTCAGTAAAAATGTTTTTGTTGTGATTTTTTGTCACCCTTGATATAGAGCGGGGCCTCTTCCACACGAGCATGGTGCCCGGGTAGGTGAGGTATAATCCCAGATTACGTGGGGTAAGCAATGTTCTCATGCTTTATCATTAATGCAAAGTATGACTCTTGCCTTAATTTACAGCACGTTATTGATTGGTTTGGATGGTTGCACATGGTGCATTAATTGTTTTATTTTCTAGGTGATGACTACACCCATTGATCTAGAGGATTTAGATTACTGAAGGTTGTATTTATCTCTTTTTTCAACCTTATATATGTTAGTCACATTTCACACTTATCAATGTGTCTTTTTGCAGTAGCTTGTGTTTGTGCAACATAGGTCCTGACGAAAGCCGGAGGCAGGTAAACCCTGCTGGCTGAAACATGTTGACCTTAACATAGCAGTTACTTGTCAGCACTGCTATAACCTTGTTACACCCTTTTAATCAAGGTGTGTAGATTGCTTGGAATATTGAGAACTATCCCTTCTACATAACCTTTAGCTTTCACCAACTCTTTTTTTGCACTGCACTTCATAGGATATTTTCCTCTTTCTGTATCCTTCACACCTGGTGTGCTGCTGGTCAATATTTACTAGCCAGCTTGAGCAACAGAGCTTCTAACTTGCGAGACAATCCCCATGATCAAGGGATATATCTCTGCCAATAGTTGGATCACCAAATGAGATTAATGATCATGAGAGTCATCTTTCTCTCACTATTTGCTCGACTCGCTGAGCACTATTGATGGTTATCCATGCTCTGCTCATGGTTAGTGTTGGTTTAGTGCACTTTGGCTCCTTCTTGCTCATCACTTTCGTGCTGTTTTGTTACTAGACACCCAGTTTCCATTTGTGTTCAGTTTAGTATTAGGGGATTGGAACTTGGGCAGGTCTATAAATATTGTTTTCCCTTAGACCCACTGTTCACCAGATTTATTGATACCCAAATCCATATGCAAGATTCAGGGACGATAGCCAATAACGATCTCTATCAAGCCACATGGTTTTTGGTCTGTACTTGTAACTGTGCATCCAGTTCTGAATCCAGGTTTTCTTTAGAAAGGATATTACATTTTATATTACATTTTATATGCAAGTAAGTCATGACATGTACTGCTATAACCCTAGTGGTCGCCTAGTAAGATTTAATATGTTTATTAGTTGTAAATTTGTGAACTGTGAACGAAACTGATTGCTGCTGAATTGTAAAGCGCTATGACACCCAGGATTGGGTCATGTTCGTGCTATAGAAAACACTAAAAAATAAATCAACTCCAACATACAGAAGGCTCTCCGCTGGATAAGGCAACCTGATGTCAGACGCCCAGAAGTGAATTGTTACTTCGACGAGACAACGGGACCAAGTGTATCGCTCCCATCCTTTTCGATTGAAGTAAGTCCGTGCAGAGCTCTGATCAAATTTAACCTCAACTGCTCCAGCTTTGAAAACAAAACCACAAGCTTATTGTTTCCTCTTTTTTCTGATACAGCGCGTGAACATCCTGCGATTAATACACCGTTTCACAACAAGCTGAAACATTCTGGGAACACAAGTAAGCCGGAATTAATGCACAATAAGATTCTAGTACATCACAAACCCGGGTGGGCTGCTTCTTCATTGGAATAATTTGTTGCCATTAGAGCGTAGGTGACCTGATACATTAATGAATGCCAGCCATCCGTGTAAAGTCACATTAAAGCTCCAGCAAGTTTGGCTTAAGGAACCTTGAACAGAAGTGCCATCATGGGGTGCTCTGCAATGTTTCTTGTTTAGCACTACTTGAGCACATATTGAAACACTTTGTTGTATTTCAGACTGAGCCTCACAAAAGCCGCTTTGGCCCCATTAACACATTCCCTTGGGATTCATGCCTTCCACACTACCAGGTACTTGAATAAGACGACAAGCTTGAATGCTTTTAATTCAAGAGAAGTACAGATACATTTTTTCTAATCATACACAATCCTTTCTTCCTAGATAATCCAGTCCATGCCCTGAAGAGAATTCCCTAAATTACTGTGGGAATGAAACGCGTCAGCACCATACAACACAGGAATTGCTTTATTAAACTAAATTAGCCTCAGTAGAAATGCTGTAAAACTTAACTACTAGGCGCAACCACTGCTCTCCGTGCGTAGCAGCACCTTGAACATATTAGACAACCCGACTGCCAAAGATTGTCGAGTTGCTGCTTTTGCCTTTCAAATTAAGATTGGTGTTTAAATCTAGACTGGTTTCATCGTACATAATCATTCTGGTGCATTATTGTTTGCAATTTAATGGTTTCTGTTTAAGTGTTGATTCATGTTGAATATGCTACTTACCAGTATGCATCTGTTCTTGGCATGTAGGGCTGCTGACATTCATATCTGTGCATAGATCGCCGCCTAGTGTTGGGTCCGGATGTTTGCACGTTGTTGTCCTGGAAGAGTCTTCGAAGTATCCTTGGATAGGTGACTCCTCCCCTGGACTACAGTGCGCATGGGCATCCTCTCCATCCTCAGATTGTTTTTCGCCATTGTGGCAGTGATGGAGTAGATACAGAAAGTGATGACCATGCTTGCAATAATTCTGAGAGCTGCAGCTGCGACAGGCGCCGGGGAGGAGGGAGGGCGATATGAATGTCAGCAGCCCTACATGCCAAGAACAGATGCATACTGGTAAGTAGCATATTCAGTTCGAGGCATGTGGGCTGCTGAATTCATATCTGTGCATAGAATACATAGCAGTGCCCTCTATTGGCGGCGGCTACCCGTGCCAGCTGCAGCGGTCTGAAAAAGTGTTTTGAGAACAGCCTGTCCTACAGCTGCCTGCTGTTTTGACTGCACATCTACGCAATAGTGTTTTGTAAATGTGTGTGTAGTGGACCATGTGGCTGCTCTGCATATATCATGCAGGGGAATATTTCCTAGGAAGGCCATGGAAGCCCCCAACTTGCGTGTTGAGTGGGCTCGTGGTGGAATAGTTAATGTGTGTTTTGCCTTTTGATAACAGATTTGAATACACTTAACTATCCATCTGGCTATCCCTGCTTTGGAGATGGCGTTACCTTTGTGGTGTGGGGCAAAGGCAACGAATAGTTGTTTTGTCTTCCTGAAGGGTTTAGTCCTGTCGATGTAGTACATGAGGGCCCTCCGTACATCTAGTGTATGTAATGCCCTCTCTGCAACAGTTTGTGGGTTTTGGAAGAAAACGGGCAGTTCAATAGTCTGGTTCATGTGGAACTGCGATATTACCTTGGGCATGAATTTGGGGTTGGTACGTAGTACGACCCTGTTGGCGTGAACCTGAATAAATGGCTCTTGAACGGTTAGTGCCTGGAGTTCACTAACTCTTCTTAGGGAAGTGATCGCTACCAGGAAGGCTACTTTCCAGGTAAGGAATTGAATCTCGCATGAGTGTAGGGGTTCAAAGGGTGGACCCATCAGGCGTGTGAGGACCAAGTTGAGGTTCCACATTGGAGCCGGTGGGTGACTAGGTGGAATGACTCGTTTGAGTCCTTCCAAGAATGCTTTGATGGCAGGCACTCTGAAGAGAGAGAGGTGCTGCCTGGTTTGCAGATAGGCTGATATTGCGGTCAAATGGACACGTATCGAGGTGTACGCCAGATTGCATCGGTATAGGTGTAAGAGGTAACATATGATGTTGTGGATGGATGCGTCCAGCGGGTTAATGTCATTATTACCGCAATAAATGACGAACCGTTTCCATTTGGCTGCATAGCAAGCTCTTGTAGTGGGTCTCCTGGCCTCCTTGATGATGTCCATACAGTCAGGTGGCAGATTGAGATAGCCAAACTCTAGGACTTCAGGAGCCAGATCGCCAGGTTCAGCTGTTGCGGATCTGGGTGCTGAACCTCTCCATGGTTCTGCGTCAAATGCGCGGGTTTGATCCGCAGTCTTTGATGCGGTACCACGGAAAGTTCGAGGAAGGTGGTGTACCACGGCTGGCGTGCCCACGTGGGAGCAACTAGGACGAGTGTCAGGGAGTGTTGTCGGAGTTTGCGAGCCACCAGCGGTATCAACGGTGCTGGGGGAAAAGTGTACGCAAATTTGCCGGACCAGTTCATCCATATCGCATTGCCCTGCGACTGCGGGTGTGGGAATCTGGCGGCGAAGCTTTGGCATTTTGCGTTTTCGCTTGTCGCGAATAGGTCTATTTCTGGGTGACCCCACTGCTGGAAGTACGGTTGGAGTACCGATGGGTGTAACTCCCACTCGTGCATCTGGTGGCTGTGTCTGCTGAGCAGATCCGCCATCTGGTTGTCCTTGCCGGGGAGGTGTTCCGCCATGAGGAACATGTTCCTCTGAATGGCCCACTTCCACATGCTCTGAGCCAGATGAGACAACTGTGGAGAGTGTGTCCCTCCCTGCTTCTGTATGTAGTACATTGCGGTCATGTTGTCCGTCCGGATTAACACGACCTTGTTGCACAGATGTACTTTGAAAGCCTTCATGGCCAGGAAGATTGCCATCAGTTCCAGAAGGTTGATGTGCATCTTCTTCTGTTGTGTCGTCCATAGTCCCTGCACTGTGTAGTGGAGTACATGAGCTCCCCATCCCTGGAGAGACGCGTCCGCTGTCAGTACTATTTGTGGAACAGGCTCTTGGAACGGTCGGCCCTTGCAAAGGTTTTGTGGATTCCACCAATGCAGAGAGTTGTATGCCCGACCGCTCACCAACACTAGGTCTTTCAACTGTCCTTGAGCCTGATTCCACTGACGTGCTAGGCACTCCTGAAGTGGGCGCATATGTAATCTCGCGTGCGGGACTATGAAGATGCAGGAGGCCATCATGCCTATCAACTGCATAAACACTCGCGCTGGAAGCGAGTGGTTGGGTCTGAACTTGGAGATCAGCGTTTGTATGCCGTTGATCCTCACTAAATTTGGCTGAGCTGTGGCCGCCAGAGTGTCTATAGTCGCACCTAGGTACTGTTGTACGTGTGCGGGCTGGAGATGAGACTTTGGGTAATTTAGTGAGAATCCCAGACTGTGAAGAAGGTGAATGGTACGGGACACGTGGCTTGCACATTGCTGGGCTGATCTCGCTTGAACGAGCCAGTCGTCTAGGTAGGGGTAGACGTGTATGTGCTGTCTCCGTAAATGTGCCGCCACCGTAGCTAGGCACTTTGTGAAAACCCTGGGCGCTGTTGTCACGCCAAAGGGAAGGACTTTGAACTGATAGTGCTGCCCCTGAACAGTGAACCTGAGGTATTTTTTGTGTGAGGGGTGGATGGGTATGTGAAAATACGCATCCTTGAGGTCCAGTGATGCTAGGAAGTCTCCCTGCTGGAGAAGCGGAAGGACTTGCTGTAGAGTGAGCATGTGAAAGTGCTCCGAAAGAATGTACTGGTTCAGGGGTCTCAGGTCTAATATAGGCCTGAGCGACCCGTCCTTTTTTGGAATTAAGAAGTAGAGGGAGTAAACCCCCGTGCCCCGCTCGTGGACGGGTACGACCTCGATAGCGCCTTTTAGAAGCATACTTTCTACCTCTTGCTGTAAGAGCGTCAAGTGCTCTGAGGACATAGGACGGTTTCTTGGTGGTATTGTGGGTGGAGTGGAAGTTAACTCCAGACAGTAACCGTATTTTATAATATCTTTGACCCACCTGTCCGTGGTGATGGAGTTCCACGTGGACAGGAACCGTTGTAGCCTTCCCCCGACAGGTGTTATGTGGTCGGGAGGAAGGGAGAGGGCGTCACTGCCTGTTCTTGGGGGAGGACCTGGTGTTGCCGTAGCCACGTCCTCTGCCCTTGGTACTGGAGCCACGATAGCCACCTCGGGTGTTTTTATCGTAGGTGGTCTGCGTATTACCCTTGTTATATGTTTGTTGTGACCCCTGTCCTCTGCCTGCTCCCTTGTTTCCGGGGCGACGAAAGGAGCCGCTCCGAAAGGACTGAGTTTGTAGGGCGCCCATGGACTTTGCAGTGTCCGTGTCCTTTTTTATCTTCTCGAGGGTGGCGTCAACCTCAGGCCCGAACAAAAAGTCGGGGTTGACGGGCTGATTAAGTATATTGTTTTGTACCTCAGGCTTGAATCCTGAGATACGTAGCCAGGCGTGACGTCATAGGATGACGCTAGTGTTGATGGCCCTGGCAGCCGTGTCAGCAGCGTCTAGTGCACATTTGATGGCAGCATTTGTGAGTAGCTGTCCCTCTCTGATAAGGATTTCTGCACCTTCTTTGTAGGGGTCAGGGAGGTGTTGAAGGAGTTGCTCCATTGTGTCATAGTGCGCCCTATCGTAGCGAGCGAGGAGCGCTTGAGTGTTAGCTATGCGCCATATGCTTGCAGCTTGTGCGGCAACTCGCTTGCCGGAGGTCTCCAGCACCTTGGACTCCTTGTCCGGGGGAGGAGCGTCACCCGTTGTCTGCGAGTGTGCCCTCTTGCGGGCATTCGCCACAACGATGGAGTCGAGTGGTAATTGTCCTCTGATGTAAGTAGGATCCCCAGGTGCTGATCTGTATTTCTCATCGATCCTGGGGTTTATCACTCGTGCCCTGGTGGGTTCCCTGAAAATGTCAGTGGCTGGCTTAAGGACCCCCTTCAACATTGGCAGAGTCTTTACATGTCTTTCTGAGGATGCAAAGGTGTCCATTAGAAAGTCATCTTCGATGATATCAGAGTGAAGCTGTACATCATGGTTGTTCGCCGCCCGTTCAATCAGAGCGTTGAACGCCGCAGTATCCTCTGTGGGTGACGTTTTTGCCCCATATAGTTGTGGGTCCTGTGCATCAAGAGGTGCACTGGGGTCTGCAGGGTCGCCCCAAGTTTGGTCAGGGTCCTGCTGGTCATCAGGGTCCGTGTCCACATGGTAGGGGACTTGTTCACCCATGTAGTCCTCCAATGCATCCGTATCGGAGCGTGTGGGGGAGGCCCGGTGTGGATCCTGGTAGGGTGAATGAAAGGGTTCATACAGGAGAGGTTCTGTGTCCACAGGCAGCTTCCTCTTTAGCGGGATCCTGAAAGGTTCCAATGGCGGTTCCGAAGTTATCCTTCGGTCGTGGAGAATCATCCTGCCAGTGTCGGCGTCGATGACGCGTGACGGAGACGGCTCGACAGGCGTAACCGCAGTTTTGGTGGCCTGTGTCCTGAGTTGAAACGCCTTCGGGATTGTGGATGGAGGCAAGCCGAAGGTAATGCTGGTCGGCACCGACGAAACCGCTGGATCGATCGAACCCGACTGGTCCTGGAGGGCAGCCTTGGTTTTGCAGCCTGGCATTGCGCCAGGCCGTACTCGGGGCGCCTTAGAGGTCGTGGCCCCCGCCAGGGTCGTCGAGGCGGCTGCAGATATCTTCTGCGCCCGTGGTGCATCGAGCCGAGGTGCGGAGATCACCGTCGACGTCTTCGACACGTGAGGTTTCGGTGTCGTCGAGGGAGTGCTGCGAGGCGTAGCAGGCGGGACGGCCCTCGGTGTCGGTGGCGTCGACGCCGGTAACCGAGCAGGTCTTTCGGCGCCGATGGCCTTCTTCCGTTTGTCGACTCCCATGTCGCCCGTCTCGAGTTCGGCACCGAAGTCCCCCTTGGTGCGGTCGGTGCCGACACGGTGCGCCGGCGTCGAAGGTGTTGAAGGCCTCGATCCGACTAGCGCCACTTTCAGTTTCGGTTTCGTAGGAACCTGAGCAGCTTTCGGTTTCGGTTTCGTGGAAGGGAAACCAGCTGGTTTAAGCGGTAATGGCTGCCGCTGAACGTCCGAGGCCGGGCCCGAGGGCGGGGCCGAAGGACTGCGTGATAGGTCTCGGGTAAGGCCCGAAGGCGATCCCTCGACCGGAGCCATAGTCTGTGGCACTGGTGAATTCTCGGTTTGAACAGGTAGGCCTTGTTCATCATCGGAGCTACTCTCTTCGGCCCCTAAGGCCTCCTCGTCGTCTCCTACCTCGGTGTCGTCTTCACCTCTGTGGAAGAGTGACTCGTCGGCCTCGTCCGATCCGGGTTCTTGGTCGGAAACGGGACTGGAGGGTAAGACTTCTACTTCTTCGACGTCGTCCGCGTCGAAGATGTCAGCTGGGGCCGGTGCCGCGTGCTGCGCTTCGAGCCTCGCCGCTCGACGATTCCGCAGAGTCTTCTTTGAACGGAACCGGGCACAGGCCATACATGTCGACTCGTCGTGGTCCGGCGAAAGGCATTTGTTGCACACCGGATGGACGTCGATGTGTGGGTACTTCGCATTACATACCGGACACCTTTTGAACGGCGTCCTCGATTCCATCGTCGAAGTAGTTGATGGACAGGTAAATGCGAACAAAGTCGGTGCTGAAAGTTAGTAAACTAACAGAGAGTATCGAAAACCGATCGATAAACAGTACCGACGCGAACTAAAGGCCTTGTGGCCTCGACAAAATTTTTTCCTAACTTGAGCTAAGATAGCACATCCGAACCCAATGGCGGAAAAAAACAATCTGAGGATGGAGAGGATGCCCATGCGCACTGTAGTCCAGGGGAGGAGTCACCTATCCAAGGATACTTCGAAGACTCTTCCAGGACAACAACGTGCAAACATCCGGACCCAACACTAGGCGGCGATCTATGCACAGATATGAATTCAGCAGCCCACATGCCTCGAACACTTTTGTTTATTTACATTTTGTAATATGTTTTTTCTATAATGTGTACTAATTTATAGGTATCCACTTTTGCCCGATTTAAGTACAAATGTGGATTTATGTAATTTCAAAAAAGTGCATGACAAAGCAAATAAATACTTAAGCCCAGACTACTTAATTAAATGGGCTACAATCTGTTTAAATACTCTAAAAGAAATTGAATGTGACAGCCAGGACAAACTTTTTTTGAACAAATATTAGGGCGCTGTCTGGTCGCCTAGGGCCAAACCCCTTCTTCGCTATAAAACTTTACTACCATAGCATAAGAAGCTCCCTCCTCCATAGCCATATTAGGTGGAGCAAACTTACCAGTTTCTGAAGATATGTCCAGTCCACTAGCCCCTGCAAGCTCCTCATACCAGTCCAATGCCTCACCATGAGTTCCCAACTGTTGTGCAATAATGTCCAGTCACCCCTCCCAATCCTCTCTAATGTCTGAAACCTCCCCCAAATGTTCAGACAACAACCTAGAACCACTGGTCTCCACCGGTGCTGGATTCACGGTCGATAGATGCCAATCCGACTCAGTCGTACAGAATCAAAAATGGGGCTGGTGCTGCCAGTGGGCATGAGAAGCATCGACTTCGGGGCCTGGGAAGGATGCATTGGCATAAGCGGTGTCAATCAAGATCCAGAATTGGATGCATGAGACCCCACCGGCACTGAGTAAGAAGCAGTCTGTGTATAACCTAAAAGGCCCTTTTCCGACCACGCAAGGCCCCCAAGCGCACCAGAGGGAGCCAGCCCACATAAATGCTTGGCACAGGTCTTCATAAAACTCTTACTTGAGCAGGGGCAACATCAGCTTCTAGAAATGGGGAAGGTGCAGAGTCTGACCCAGCAACGGCTCCACGGAACCATGCCTGAAACGTCGATGTTCCACACTCGTCTGATTACAGATGAGGTGAAATCGAAGTCCATTTGGATTTCTTCTTCTTGTGCCTCTTCCTAGAGTGTCCCAAGGACATAGAGTGCAAAGAAGAGGACTTGGGGTTCCTGGAGAAACTCAACCTTCTCTTCCTCGATCTGGACCGTGACCTCTGAGGAGTCATGAATGATGGTGTTCAATGCCAGGCTGAATGCAGCTTTAGGGACTACTGCCTTGGCGCCATGACCCGGCAATCCAAGCACAACTTTGAGTTGTGGTTGCGCTTGAGACACTATAAGCAAGGGGGGGGGGGGGGGGGGAGGGCAGGGAGGGGGTGAGGGGTGGGGAGAGGTCAGTAACAGACATGGCGCAGTGGCAGGCGCTACCTACATAGCTTAAACCCTATCTTTCTAGAGGTCCTCCTCTACACAAGGAAACAAAACTCTGACAAAACATTGAAAAAAAGTCTGTCAAAAAGAGACAGAGGGGTAGCTCTTCTCCAGATAAGCACAAACTGCAGCTAAAAGAAAATAACTGACATCCACCGGCCTGTGTAGCGCCTATATAGGCGACCGTGACTCCAAATTCCTTGTCAACAATGCCACGGGGAGCCGAACTGAGCCACCCGGGGTAATGCTTGCACAAATGTTTCAGGATACAGTCTGATGCCTGAGAATTTCAAAGAAAAGGAATCTGCAGCTAGAAGTTCCTATCAGATGTTTTTTTTTTCCCTCTGGGCCATTCCTAACCCTGGAGATCAAACTCAGATGGAAAATAATTTCAATTAGATACTTGCAGAATATTTAATGTGGTCTTCGCCCTGGGTGTGGGATGCAATAAAGCCCTAAAAGACTGCGCTCCAAAGTCACTGGACGAGACATTCATGACTTTGCTCCCCATACAGTACAATGCCTACCATTTTCACCAGCTAACCAAGTTCACTTTAAGTCCTCAATGTTGTGTGGTACATTGCTTTGGAGAACCATTGTGCTCCATTCTATTATGCCTCCACCTCTTCGGTGCTAGCTGGTTATGTCACACTAAAAGGTCTGACAGGCCAAACAGGTCAATTCTTAGCGGTCCCTTGGAAGAACGAAGATGTGGACCGGATGTTGGTCTATCTACAGGAACTCTGTTGCAATTGGGACAAAATTAAAAGGTGTATTCCTCATAACCTTCATCCCCACAAATCATTCCTATGTTAACTGACTCCAAGGAGTTTTGGTTCCTTGTGACAGTGCTGATTCCAAAGAGATCGATAGCCACTCAATGTGGACAGTAGCAAGACCCACCCAGCTCTTAGACAAGTATGAAACCAATGGCCAACACAATTTAAAAATGAAGTCTGTGTTGTGGTTTCAGAAAAAGAGCAAGAGTCACCTTGAAACCTAAACCTTCACCTCAAAGAAAAACAGCTGGTTGTGTCTGTGCCCACCACGTTCTGGTGGAAGGAGGGAGAGCATGTGATCTACAGCAGCACATGCTACAAACACTGTAGAAGTTTTTGTGCTGGTACCACTTTAAGAAATATTATTTCGACCCTTAAATTTAGCATCCTCAAGGCAACACTGGCATACAACATTCCACCGACCTTGAAAGTATAACTATATGAATCAAACATAGGCTCTTTAGCATACACTTGTAGGAAGCTGCCTCGGTTTATTCTATACCAAAGTAAAGTATAGTGTGCAGAGTCCATTAGAACCCCAACGGTAGGCAGAGGCAAAGTTAGATAGAACCTTACTCTATTTGTGATAGTGTGGTCGATCAGTAAGGCAGTATCAGAGGCCAGTGTTAAGCATTTGTTGTACACATGCAGTCAGCATATGAATTCAAACACTCAAAGACTACTTCAGACCAATTGTTTTTGTATATAAATATTCTTTTAGCCATTGTATTTCTAGAACCAAGCAAGCCTGGCACAGGTAAGCAATAAATACTTTAGAGTAGTAAATCCTGATCGTAAAACAGTCCAATTGCAAATGTACTATGGTTTGACTTACAGTATTTTTCAGAGAAATGCAATCACTTGTAAATACAATACATAGACTTTAATTGGCTTTTCAGTAAAATAGCAGGTATGTTACTTTCGGATTACTTTTCTTACTCAGTGCTGTATTCCTGTAAGAAGCACTGAGACATTTCCTGTAAACAGTTGAGTAAAAGCATTTTTGTTAAATCATACAATTTTAAATAATTTCTTTAGGTGTCAAACCTCCACACTTAAAAACTTATTCAGGAAAAAGTGTTAGTTATCCTATGGAGGAAAGGAATATGCTACTTACCAGTATGCATCTGTTCTTGGCATGTAGAGCTGCAGAGCCACACACTTAGGATTGTAGATCGCCATCTGGTGTTGGGCTCGGATGCTTGCAGGTTGTTGTTGTCTTCGGAAGAAGTCTTTGGTCACGAGATAGGTGACTCCTCCCTTGGACTACAGTGCGCATGGGCATCCACTCCATCCTCAGATTGTTTTTCGCCATGATGGGACATGGAGTTTGTAAAAAGAGAGAGATGTCCATGTGTAATGTCTAAGTAAGATTATGCTGGAACAGATACAGGTCCTGGGGAGGTGGGTGGGAGTGTGTGGCTCTGCAGCTCTACATGCCAAGAACAGATGCATACTGGTAAGTAGTATATTCCGTTCGAGGCATATGAGCTGCAGATCACACACTTAGGATAGACTATTTAGCAGTGTCTCCCCTAGCGGTGGTCACCTGTATCAGTTGCAGCAGTTTGGAATAAAGTTTTAAGGACAGCCTGACCTACAGAAGCTTGTTGTTTTGCCTGCACGTCAACACAGTAACGTTTAGTGAAGGTGCGTATTGTAGACCATGTGGCTGCCTTACAAAAATCTTCTAAGGGAATGTTCCCTAAGAATGCCATGGAAGCCCCTATTTTGCGTGTGGAATATGCTCTAGGGGGAACTTTTAGTGTGCGTTTAGCCTTGTAGTAGCATATTTGGATACATTTCACTATCCACCTGGCTATCCCGGATTTGGAAATGGGGTTGCCTTTATGTGGTGGAGAGAAAGCAACAAACAATTGTTTGGTTTTGCGGAATGCTTTGGTTCTGTCAATGTAGTAAAGTAGGGCTCTTTTAACGTCTAAGGTATGAAGAGGTCTTTCAGCTACCGAGTCCGGATTAGGGAAGAACACTGGTAGCTCTACTGATTGGTTAAGATGGAACGGAGATATGACTTTTGGCAGGAATTTCGGATTTGTTCTAAGAACCACTTTGTTGCGGTGTAATTGTAGGAATTGTTATTGTATGGTTAAAGCCTGGATCTCACTTACCCGTCTAAGGGATGTGATAGCAATAAGAAAAGCCACTTTCCATGTGAGGAATTGTAGTTCGCATTTATGCGGAGGTTCAAAAGGGGGTCCCATGAGCCTTGTAAGAATAATGTTTAGATTCCACACTGGAGAGGGTGGTAATCTGGGAGGAATAATCCTCTTAAGGCCTTCAATGAAGGCTTTGATCGCAGGTACTCTAAATAATGACAAGTGTTGACGATTTTGCAAGTAGGCTGCTACTGCTGCTAGATGGAGACGTATGGATGAGTACGCTAAATTACATCTTTGCAAGTGTAGTAAGTAGCAAATGATGTTCTGTATGGATGCATCCAGTGGGGGTATATCATTCTTGTTGCAGTAAATGGCAAATCATTTCCATTTTGCAGCGTAGCAGGCTCTAGTGGTAGGTCGTCTGGCCTCTTTTATAATATTCATACAGTCTGGTGGTAGGTTGAGGTAACCGAACTCTAGCACTAGGAGCCAGATGGCTAGGTTCAGTTGACCTGGATCTGGGTGTCTGATTTCTCCATGGTTATGGTTTAATAAGGATGGGGTGAGATGCAGTTTTTGGTGTGGAAGTAGGGAGAGTTCCAGCAGTGTTGTGAACCAGGGCTGGCGTGCCCATGTGGGGGCTACTAGGATCAGTTTGAGAGACTGTTGCCTGAGCTTGCGTACCACGAATGGAATGAGTGGGAGAGGCGGAAAAGCGTACGCAAATCTGCCTGACCAGTTCATCCGTATCGCATTGCCCTTGGACTGTGGGTGGGGAAACCTGGCGGCGAAGGTTGGGCATTTTGCGTTTGTGTGTGGCGAACAGATCTATGTCTGGTTGGCCCCATTTTTGGAAGAAGAGGAGTAGGGCTTGTGGATGTAATTCCCATTTGTGGATCTGTTTAGTCCGTCAACTTAACAGGTCGGCAATCTGATTGTGAACCCCTGGAAGGTGTTCTGCAAGCAGGTATATGTTCTGGGGAATGGCCCATCTCCAAATGTTCTGTGCTAGCTGGGACAGCTGGAGAGAATGTGTGCCTCCATGTTTCTGTATATAATACATGGCTGTCATGTTGTCCGTCCGGATGAGGACAGTTTTGTTTTGGAGATGTATTTGAAATGATTTCAGTGCTAGGAATACTGCCAGTAGTTCCAGGTAATTGATATGGAGTAGTTTTCGTTGAGTGGTCCATTTGCCCCGAGTGGTGTGTCCTAGGAGATGTGCTCCCCACCCCGTGAGTGATGCGTCTGTTAGCACTATTTGTGGAAGAGGCTTGAGGAACGCCCACCCTTTGGACAGGTTTATTGTGTTCCACCATTTCAGAGTGCGATGTGAGCGGCTGTCCACCAACACCAGATCTGTTAGTTGTCCATGAGCCTGATTCCACTGACGTGCTAGACACTCTTGCAAGGGACGCATCTGAAGTCTTGCATAAGGCACAATGAAGAGGCATGACGCCATCATGCCTATGAGTTGCATGAACACTCTTGCTGGAAGAGTGATGGGTTTGAAATTTTACGATGAAAGCTTGTATATTGGCTATCCTGACTGGGCTGGGATATGCTAAGGATTTGGAGGTATTTATGGTGGCTCCCAGATATTGATGTATGTGGGAGGGTTGGAGATGAGATTTGGGGTAGTTTCTTGTGAACCCCAAGTTGTGTAAGATTTGGATAGTTAGGTGAGTGTGAAGAACGCATTTGTTGAATGAGTTGGCTTTTATTAGCCAGTCGTCTAGATACGGGAAGACCTGAATTTGTTGTCTTCTGAGATGCGATGCTACTACTGCTAGACATTTGGTGAATACTCTGGGCGCAGTTGTTACCCCGAATGGAAGGACTGTAAACTGATAGTGTTGTCCGTCCACCACAAACCTTAGGTACTTCCTGTGAGCAGGATGTATGGGAATGTGGAAATAAGCGTCCTTGAGATCTAGTGTGGCAAGGAAATCGCCTTGTTGTAGTAGTGGGAGTACTTGCTGAAGAGTGATCATATGGAAATGATCTGAGTTTATGTACAGATTTAGGAGTCTGAGGTAGAGTATCGGTCTTAGAGTCTTGTCCTTTTTGGGGATTAGGAAGTACAGTGAGTATACCCCTGTACCGTGATGTTGTAAGGGAACTGGCTCTATTGCGTGTTTTTGAAGCAATGAGAGAACTTCTTGTTTGAGGAGCGTATGATGGTCTGGTGACATGGAATGCAGCTTGGGTGGTATGTGTGGAGGGGTAGTGGTGAGTTCCAGGCAGTAACCATACTGGATAATTTGTCTTACCCACTTGTCTCTTGTCATGGAGTTCCAGACAGGTAGGAACTGTTTGAGTCTTCACCCGACTGGAGTGGAATGGTCTAGGGGGAGTGGAGTAAAGTCACTGTTTTGTGGCGGGGGAGGTACGAGTGTTGGTATTGCCTCTACCGCGTCCCTTGCTGTTTTCTCTATATCCTCCTCTAAAATATCCTCTACTAGGAGATGTTTGTGTAGAGGTTTTGAATGTAGAGGAGGTGTCTGACCCGAAATTCTTAGAGGCTCCTCTGTAGAAGGAGCATCGAAAGGAGCCACGTGGTTGTGGAGACTGCAATGCTTCCATGGACTTAGAAGTCTCGGTGTCTTTTTTCATTTTTTCGAGTGCAGTGTCAACTGCTGGCCCAAACAGCTGTTCTTGGTTAAAAGGTTGGCTAAGTATGGTACTTTGTACTTCTGGCTTAAAGCCTGAAATTCGTAGACAGGCATGGCGTCTAAGGAGTACACTTGTGTTTAGTGCTCGAGAGGCGGTGTCTGCGGCGTCAAGTGCATATTTAATTGACGCATTTGAGATAAGTTTTCCCTTTTATATAAGGTCATTTGCCTGGGTCTTGTATTGGTCTGGCAGGTGTTGTAGCAGATTCTCCAACTGATCGTAGTGAGCCCTATCGTAGCGTGCCAATAGGGCTTAGGTGTTGGCAATACGCCAATGATTAGCAGCTTGTGCTGCTACCCGTTTGCCCGAGGCTTCTAATAGTTTGGATTCTTTGTCCGGGGGTGGTGTACAGACTTCTGAGACTGTTCAAAAATGTCTAAGCGTAAGTCTTCCTCGGGTGCATCAGAGTGCATGACGCCATGGTAAAGTGCTGCTCTGTTTACTAGTCGTCCAAACCCCAGGTGGTCATCTGGAGGTGATGGTTTGGAGGGATATGGTGTAGGGTCAGGTATATTTGGTAGAGGGTATGCCCAATCATCCAATGGTACGGTATCTGGATCCGTGAACGGATCATTAGTATTACAAGGATAACCCCCTCCCCCTAGGTAATAATCATCATCCTGTGGAGGGGGTGTATGTGATGGAGATGGTAGAGGTAAGGGTGGTGTAGGCGGAGGGGGTGGGGTAGAAGGTTTTATGGGAGAGGAAGGAGGAATAGGTGATGTTTCCGAGATCTTTTTTATAGGAACTAGGGCAGGTGTTGTGTCCAGTTTCCGTTTCTTACATGGCACTGCAGTGACATGTCCAGTCGTTGGATTAATATAGATCTTTTTTGTGTTGGACCTGGATGGAAAAGTTCTTGTTCTTCAGGAACAGATTTTGGCGCCAATTTTTTCGGTTCCGATCGAGGTTTTGGGTGATCGGTAGAGTCTTTGGCTTTAGGTGTATTATAGTCCTTAGCCGGTGGTTTCGGTGCCGATGAAGGTTTCGGTGCCGAAGTTCAGTCTTTCGGCTTGGGAACTTTCAGTGACAGTTTATCTATGGGCCTCGATGTTTTCGGTGCCGAAGGTGTCGGATCCGATTTCGGTGCCGAGGGGTCTTTTGTCTTCGGTGCCGGGGGTACAATGACATGCGGCTTACTCGGGCCAGAGCCACCAGAAGGCTTATGTTTCTTCGGAGCCGAGCCCAGAGGCGGGGCTTCTGAAGGGTGTTTCGGTCTCGACTGAGGCCAGCTGGCGAAGTCTTGACCAATGCCTTAGGTTTTGGAGGGGTTGGGGCTGGGGTAGTGGTACTCAAGCGTTGCTCCGGAGTAATGGGGTCGTCTGAGTCGTCTGCTTCTGAGATGATTTGAAGTTCCTCGGAATCCTCTTCCGGGACATTGGGACCCTCATCGAAGACGTGTACTGGTTCCGGAGCTGGTCTCTGTGCCACGATATGGCGTCGAGCTCTTTGATCCCGAATGGTCTTTTTGGATCGAAATGCTGCGCAGGCTGGACAGCAGACTTCGTCGTGTTCCGGTGATAGGCACATGTTGCAGACTTTGTGATGGTCACTGTGCGGAAATTTTGCTCCACACTGGGAGCATTTTTTAAACTGTCCTTTCCATGAGCCGTAGGCCTCACGGCGTGTATAGGCCCAGCAGCCCGTGTCGACGTCCGGAATCGAGCCGATTAATTCGATGTCGAGTGAAGGTGCTTCGATGTAGTTGTAGAAGTTTTTTCGCTTCGAAAAGCTTGTATTTGAGATTTTCAACCGGAGTTGGAAAAGTTACACTCGAAACCAATGGCGGAAAAAAACAATCTGAGGAGGGAGTGGATGCCCATGCGCACTGTAGTCCAAGGAAGGAGTCACCTATCTTGTGACCAAAGACTTCTTCCGAAGACAACAACAACCTGCAAGCATCCGAGCCCAACACCAGATGGCGATCTACTATCCTAAGTGTGTGATCTGCAGCTCATATGCCTCGAACATATGGTTATCGTTTTTTAGGTAAGTAATCGGTCTTTTTAGTGGAGGTTCTGGGGGTAGAACAAGGGATCCCCCAGGGTCAAGCATGCACTCTTGTTACACCCTCAGTGGCACTAGCGGTGCTGAGGCCCAATGTTATTCAATGGGGGATAGGAGGCCTAAGGCATAAGGGCAGCCAGGTGCAGAGTGCTGTTTCAACGTCAGATTCCCTGTTTCCAATGGGGAACCTCTGGTTTGCAAAAGCACTGCAGGCAGGGAGACAAAGGACTTCTGGGTGCGACCACCACTTCGAGAGGTAAGTTGGGAAGTTAGGGGTTGGTTAGGCACAGTCTGTTTGAGCACACGAGGTCGTGGGGCGTCGGGTGCAGGGGTGCCTTTTAGGGTCAGATTTTCTAACCTGCTCCTGGTGGCAGTTAAGGGGGGCCTTCTGGATTTAGGCTACAGGTGTCGGCTGGAGGCTTGAGGCAGATCAGGGGTCGCCGGATCTTAGTTCAGGATCGCCGGGGTGACCTCCTCGTGGTGTTTGCCCACTTGAGCTCAGGTCGTGGACGGCGGGTGCAGAGTGGGACGGATTCGCAGTCTCCAGCTGCTGCCAGAGGTTGCAGCTGAACAAATCCAGTGTTCACTGGAGAAGCAGTCTTTAGAAGTGAAGGCAGGCAAGTCCTTCAGGGTTTTTGAGGTTGCTGGCTGCAGAACACACAGGGATTTCTCAGGAGCAGGATCAAGGGGGAGACAAGCTGGTAGGGCTGGGGTCAATTCAGTGGGCGTCTTCCTCTTGTTAGCTGCTGCACGGCTGTTCAGTCCTCCTTTTCTTCTGGTTTCTTGTCTAGATCTGAGGAAGAAAGTATCAGGGGAGCCCCTAAATACTAGATTGAGGGGTGTTACGGGTAGGTGAAAGGCAGGGACCAATGGGTCCCTTTCCTGTGGTGGGTTCACCCTTTAATATGCCACCCATCAGTGGGAGGGGGGGGTGGGGCATGTGCCTATATCTGGTTGGCAGAGTCCCCCCCCCCCCTCATCTTCAAGATGACGTGGACAGAGTTTTCCTTCACCTTGCCTCCCTCACCTGAGGGGTGGAGTTGGCAGAGGTGGGCACACCTCTCCATCACTTGTTTTTCCCGCCAGTTCTCCTGCCAAAGGTGGGGGGTCACAACCAGTGGGGACCAGTTGCTGAAAGCAGCAATTGGCCTGCGGAAGCAACCAAAAGCGGCAAGCCTTTGAACCTTTCCCCTTCGTGAACACTGCCCATCTTGGTAGAGGAGGCTTGGCACCTCGTCCCAGGATGTGCATTGTTTCAGGCCTCAGAGAGCAGCAGGCTCTGGACCTAGGGGTCCAGAAACCAGTCTGGTGATGGCAGCTGAAAGCAGCCACTCAACCTGGACACTAGGGGTGGGTTAGTTTCAGGGGGCATCTCTAAAATGCCCTGTGTGTGCATTTTACATTAAATCCCACCCAGCTAGAGGGGTAAATGACCTATACCAGGGCAGTGGGTTGTACGCATGGCACATGTGTACCATGTTGACTTCACTTTGTTTTGCACCAAAACACGCAGTCTGCAAAGGCAGTGTGTGAGTGTAGTGGTACAGGACCTCGAAGGGTGGCATAATAAGTGCTGCAGCCCTTAGAGGCCTTCTCTGGTAACAGTGCCCTGGGTACCTGTGGTACCATTTACCAGGGCCTGACCTGTGGCCAGAGATGCCAATTGGGTTTGTTTTAGGGAAAGAAAACAGGCCCTGGGTTCCTGATTGGCAGGGAACCAGGGCACATCAAGATAAATTGCATCAGTAGTCTGGCAAAAAGTGGGGGGGATACTGCAACAAACCCCACTTTCCTACAACATATGAATGATAGCAAAGGTGGGTGAACGCTTCATTTCCTCAATTCTTTTGATGTAAAATGTATCATGAACATAAGGAGTATATTATCGATATGAGTTGCATAATCAACTGTATGTAGGAGAGCGTAAGTAGTTTGAAATAATGTAGTTTTATTACTTTCGTTTTACCTTGCATACATTCATTCTGCAAGAGGGGATATGTACTTAATGACTATATTCATCTTCCATGGTCCCTGTGGAAAATACATGACACTTATCTGCAGGCTATGGGCCCTTCTAGATGCCCTATACTTAAAACCTATCTCAGCCTGAAGATCTGCCATAAAATCACCCTTTTAAAGCAAATCTCTTAAAGAAAACAGTCTTTTATCCTAGTGCCCAAGATCAGGAAGAAAGCAGATTCCTAATTGTGAGAAAGTGCCATCTTTCTTGCATGGTATGCCCCCACTTTTTGCTGAATTGCTGGTGTATTTTGACTGAGTGTGCCCTGGGCTCCTGCCAATCAGGTGCTCAGGACCTATCTTCCTTCCCTAAAACAGTACTGAAACCTAAACCCAATTGGCATCTCTGGCCACAGGTCAGCCCCTGGTAACGAATAGTTTCTTACCTGTCGGTGTAGTTTTGCAGCTTGAAGATCTTTCTGGATTCACTATGCTGTGCATTATTCCGCGATCTTGTGGTTGGGTCCGGATTCGTAGTCTTCTCTTGGTTTTTTTTTTTGTTTTTTTGTAGCCCAAGTGGGCGGCGACGACCCACCATTTGGTGCACCTCCCGTGACGTCGTCGTGCTTCCTGCGGAAGTCCCACCTTTGGGGCGCCATCTTCGGGTTCTTTTTTCCTTTCTTTTTTTTTTAAACCCTAGGCGATTGATTAATCCTTCTTGTCCATTTTTCTGTATGTTTTCATTTCTTTTGATCTTTTCTATTTTACCCCCTCTTCCTCCAGCCTCATCTTCCTGGCGGAGGTGGGTGGGTTCGCTAGTGAATCCAGAAAGATCTTCAAGCTGTAAAACTACACCGACAGGTAAGAAACTATTCGTTTTGCAGCGTGAATCTTTCTGGATTCACTATGCTGTGCATAGACTTTGTAGCGGTTTTCCTAATTTTGTGGCGGCTGGGTGGTAGATGAGCGTTGGTCGTTGAAAATGTGTTGAAGCACCTTTTGTCCAACCTGTGCTTCCTTGTTCATCTGAATGTCCACGCAGTAGTGTTTCGTCAACGTGTGCACAGATGCCCAAGTTGCCGCGAGACATATGTCCTGGATGGGCGTGTTCGCCAGGAAGGCCACGGTGGCCCCTTTCTTCCTTGTGGAGTGAGCCTGAGGCCCCTCCGCTAGCTCCTGTCCAGCCTGTTTGTGGCAGAATTGAATAGTGAGGGCAATCCACCTAGCGATGGTGCCCTTAGTCACTGGCCTACCCATGAAGCTAGTAGCAAAGGACACAAACAGCTGCTTCCTTGGTTCTCTCAATGTAGTGCATCACCGCTCTTCTTGCGTCGAGGGTGTGCAGGGCCTTTTCTGCGTTTGAAGTCGGGTTTTGGAAGAAACTTGGTATCTGAATACTCTGATTCATGTGGAACGCCGACACCACCTTGGGCATGAAGTGTGGGTCCGTCCTCAGGACTATTCTGTCCTTGTGAATCTGAATGTAGGGTTTCTGTAGTGTTAGTGCTTGAAGCTCGCTCACCCTGCGTAGTGAGGTTATGGCCACCAGAAAGGCCGTTTTCATCGTCAACATCTGCAGTGAGGCCTTGTGAATGGGTTCAAACGGTGCCTTCCTGAGCTCCGTCAGAACCACGTTCAGATTCCATGCAGGCGGCGGCAACCTTTTCGGGGGGGGCCATCCTTTTGGCTCCTTCCATGAATCTCTTCACCACCTGCGAGGTGAAGAAACTTCCACCCTTTTCACCTCTGGTGTAGGCCACGATTGCCGCTAGGTGTACCCTTAGGGAGCTCGAGCAGAGGTTACTCTTTAGAAGGTGTGTGAGGTACCTCAGTACTGTTGAGTCTCTTGTCATTCTGTTTTGCAGGCCCTTTTTCCAGCACCACACAGTGAATCTCTTCCATTTTGCGCTGTAGCATTTTCGTGTAGTTGGTTTCCTTGCCTCCCGTAGCACTCGCATAGTGCTCGGAGGCAATCTTAGGTGCGCAAACTCTAGGTCTTCAGGAGCCATGCTGCTAGGTTGAGTATCTCTGGCTCTGGGTGCAGGACCTCCCCGTTTTGCATTGAGAGCAGGTCTTTTCTCCTCTCGAACCTGTACGGATTGCCTTGCGCCATTTCTTGAATCTGTGAGAACCATGTCTGCCTCGCCCACTGTGGAGCCACCAGGATCAGAGTCATGTTGCTGGTTCTGCACTTGTCGAGCACTCTGTGCAACAGGGGTATCGGTGGAAAGGCGTAGGCAAATGTCCTCCACCAGCTTATCCATAGGGCATTTCCCTTGGATTGCTGATCTGGTTGCCTGGACGCGAAGCTTTGGCATTTTGCATTGTGGCGTGTTGCAAATAGGTCTATTGTGGGAGTCCCCCATCTCTGGAAGATTTTCTCCGTTTCCTGGCCATTGAGCTCCCACTCGTGCGATGCCGAGGTCTGCCTGCTTAGCCAGTCTGCCTCCACATTGTCCTTCCCCGGTAGGTGAATTGCCAGTAGATCTATCCTGAGAGGTATGGCCCATCTCCAAATCTCCTGAGCTAGAGAGGAGAGAGGGAACGACTGTGTCCCCCCTTGTTTGTTGATGTAGAACATTGCCGTGGTGTTGTCTGTTTGAACCAACACCCTCTGGTTGTACAGGTGCCTCTGGAATGCCTTCAGGGCTAGCAGGATGGTTTTCAACTCGAGGTAGTTGATATGGCGAACCGCATCTGCTGGAGCCCACAGACCCCTCACTCGGAGGTTGTCCATGTGCGTTCCCCATCCCTTTTGCGATGCGTCCGTGGTAATGGTCATTGTTGGGATTGGTGGTGTCAGGCTTCTCCCTGCTGTCATGTCTCTGTTCCACCAAGTTATCTCCTCCTGCACTGCGTGCGTAACAACCACTAGATCCTCCCAACTTCCGTTTGCTTGTGACCATTGCTGTTGTAGCCATTCCTGGAATGGTCTCATGTGCAGGCGTACATTCGGCACCAGCTGGATACACGATGCCATCATCCCCATCATCTTGCTCACTGCCCTCACTGTCAGAGCTCGCCCCTTCTGGTAGAGCCGCGTCTCTTTCAGTAGTGCATCTGTCCTCCTGTCGCTGGGCACTACTGTACTGTTGAGGGAGTTGATTTTCGCCCCCAGGAAAATCTTCACCTGCTCCGGTTCCAGCGATGACTTCCCCCAGTGGATCGAGAACCCCAGATTCGTGAGAGTGTCTGTTACGCGTTTTGCGTGCCTCTCGCACTTCTCGCGTGAGTTTGCCTTGACCAGCCAGTCGTCAAAGTAGGGGTAGACATGGATTCCCTGTCTTCGTAGGTGTGCCGCGACCGCCGACAGGCATTTTGTAAAGACCCTTGGTGCCGATTTTAATCCGAAGGCCAGGGTTGTGAACTGGTAGTGTTCCTGCTCGATGTTGAACCTTAGAAGGCCCTTGTGTCTTCTGTTTATTGGGATGTGCAGGTAGGCATCCTTGAGGTCCACGGTGACCATGAAGTCCCCGTTTCTTATTTGGGGCAGTACCTCCTGCAGCGAAGTCATTTTGAACTTCTGCGTTCTGATGAACTTGTTTAGGTAACGCAGGTCCAGGATGGGTCTGAGGTTTCCGCCTACTTTCGGGACCACGAATTAGTTTGAGTAGACCCCTTTGTTGCGTTCTCTGAACGGCACTGCCTCTATGGCTCTCTTTTCTAGAAGTTTCCGTGTTTCTTCTCTGAGTAGTGCCAGTTCTTGGGCCGATCTCTGTCTTCCCTTTGGTTTCCTGTTTGGAGGTCTTTTCTCCAAATCTACGCAGTATCCGTACTGCATGATGTTCCGTATCCACTTGTCTGTGGTTATACGCCACCACTCCTGAAGGTAGAACCTCAGTCTTCCGCCTACTGGTGTTGTATGCTCGTAGGCTTTTGAATATTCTCTTAACCCTGATATTAATTTTTTGCGCCTCACCCTTGGTGGCATGACGAGGGTAGGCGTCCTCTTGTGTGCTGAGTCACTTTGATGAGGGCTGTTCGCCCCCTCTCCTCCTTTGGCCACGTCCGTTCCCTCTCCCGCGAAAGGACTGGCCCCGAGGTTGGTACTGCCAGTTTTGCTTCTGTTGACCTTGTCCGTGACTTTCACCCTGTTGACCCTGCTGGAACGTCTGGTGCGACGGCCCCTGCTGGCTTCCTCCCCTACCGTAGGGTCTCCTCGAGGGATTGCTTCGCCTCATTCCCCTCAGCTGTAGGGCCCCCATGGACCTCGCAGTTTCGTTTTCTTTTTTCAGCTGGGTGAGCTTCTCGTCCACTGTTGCTCCGAACAGTGTCTCTCCGTTTAAGGGGGTGCCAAGGATGTTGTTCTGCACCTCCGGTTTGAATCCCGAGATTCTTAGCCATGCATGCCTTCTCTCGGTGACCCCTATGGCCATGAGTCTTGCTGAAGTCTCTGCCCCGTCCAACGCCGTCTTTTTACAGGAGTTGGCGATGTTCTTGCCTCCGTCTATCAGGTGTGAGGCTCTCTGGCGGTATTCTTCGGGGAGGTGCTTTACTAGCTCCCCCATCTCGTCCCAGTGCTGGTACTGGTGTCTATTGAGGAGTGCATTGGAATTCGCCATGCGCCAGTGCATTGCGGCGTTCCTCTCGACCTTTCTTCCTGTGAGGTCTATCCTCCTGCTCTCCTTATCAGGTGGTGGGCCCGAAATTGCTGGTACGTTGGCCCTTCTCCTGGCCGTGGAAGCTATGATGGAGTCGGCGGTCACGCTACCCTTGATGTAAGGGGGGTCCAGGGAAGAGTGCTTATATTTCTTCTCTGTCCTGGGCGTGATCGACCGGCAGGTCGCTGGTTCCTTGAAGGCTTCTCTCCCCTGATTCATCACACTTTGTAGCATGGGGAGGAACTGGCTCCTTGTCTGGATGGGGAGCAGGGTCTCAAGGAGAAAATCTGCTTTTGGCTTCTCCTCGTCGAGTTTGACGCCGAAGGCTGTCGCTGCGCTCCTGACCACCATATTGTACACCCCGATGTCGTCGGGTGGCGAAGGCCTCGAAGGGTACGTGTCCACGGGCTCCTCCGGGTTTTCGGTGTCGAGATCCTCCCATTCGATGTCGTGGCTGGTAGATGGCGCCGAGTCGTAGAACGACTGTTGGTCTTCTTCCTCGGCTTCTCCGTCATAATAGGTCTCGTCTTCCTCTTCGAGATCCCTTGTTAGGCCCTCGGTGTCGAATTCGTCCTCGACCTTGACGTCCGCCGATGAAACCGTTGGAATCTTAAATTCCTTCATCTTGGCGTCGAACTCCTTCTTCCTTTGAAGGATGTTCTCCATTTCGGCCTCGAGCCGCCTCTTTTTCTCCATCTCGGAGATGCTTTCGGCGTCGACCGCGGGACTTTGATGAAACTTGCGTCGACGTCGACCGTTCTTTCAGCGTCGATCGGCCCGTTTCCTGGATTGTCTTAGACGACCCTTGCTTTTCGGCGTCTTTCGGCACCAGGGAGTCCTTTTCTAAGGATCCGCTCGGCCTCTTGTCCATGGTTCCCCCTTTGGTGGTCGAAGTTTTCGGCGCCGGGGCTCCCTTCGTGGACTTACTCTGATTTTCGAGTCACCCTCGTGTTTGAGGTACTTTCTGTGTTGCGCTCGACGATTCTCTTACCTCGTCTTTTTTCTTGTCGGTCTCTACGACCGTGAAGTTTTCGGCTGTCTCGGCGACGTTGTCCTCGTCGTCCGTGGAGAGGCCCAGATCGGAGAGCGACGGGGCCTTACCCTTGCCATCCATGCTGGCGTTGGCTCTTCTCTGCCGATCTCTCACCCTGAGCGTCTTCGGCGCGAAGGCTGAGCAGGCGTTGCAGTCCTTACTCTGGTGTTCGACCGGTAGGCAGAGGTTGCAGACCGGATGCTGGTCCTTCTGCACGAACTTGTGGTGGCAGTTTGGGCAGAACTTGAATGGCGTCTTGTCCATTGCGCTCAGGGCCTCTGAGTGCGCATTCTCCAAGGTCGTCGAAGGAAAGGGTGCTGAACCTCCTTTCTTCGCGCTCCTGATGAAATCTCTTCCTTTCTTGTGATATCCTCTAGTATTTATCGACGAAACTCGCTTTTCTTTCTTCTTCCTTCGAGTGTAATTCTGGAGCTTCCCGATGACGATCCAGACCCAACGGCGGAAAAAAGAATCTGAAGATGGCGCCCCAAAGGTGGGACTTCCGCAGGAAGCACGACGACGTCACGGGAGGTGCACCAAATGGTGGGACGTCGCCGCCCACCTGGGCTACAAAAAAAAAAAAAAAAAAGGGTAAAGACTACGAATCCGGACCCAACCACAAGATCGCGGAATAATGCACAGCATAGTGAATCCAGAAAGATTCACGCTGCAAAAATGGTATCATAGGTACCGAGGGAACTGTGACCAGAGAAGGCCCCTAAGGGCTGCAGCATTTATTGTGCCACCCTTAGGGGCCCTGTACCCTTACACACATACACACATACACTGCTATTGCAGGTTTGAGTGTCTGGGTGCAGAACAAAACAGACAGGGCACTCATCCCTGTGTGCCATGCCCACGACACACTGCCCTGGCATACATCAGCCACCCCTGTAGCTGGGTGGCCTATGCCAGTGGTGTGGGCACAGGTGCATGAGCGCGGTGCCCCTGCAGTACCCAAGTCCATTCCTGGGCACTGTAAGTGCAGTGCTGCCATTTAAGAGAATATTGTCAACACAAACTCCACAGCACCATGATGGCTGCACTGAAGACTAAGAAGTTTAATATCAAACTTCTCAGCACATTAAACCTGCACTGATGCCAGTTTGGGATTCAATGTACAATGCACGACAGAGGGCATCTTAGAGATGCCCCCTGATCCTAACCTACAATCCACGTCTGGACTGAGGGGCTGCCTAGGCTGCCACACAGCAGACATGTTGCTGGACCCCTGAGTAGAGAGCAATCCGCTCTCCTGGGCCTGCAACAATGCACATCCTGGGTGAAGTGCTAGGTCTCCTCCCCCAGGATGGGCAGGGGAAGCTTATGTGAGCTTCTCCAGGCCACTTGCTGTACTCAGCAACTGGCCCCTACCGGTTCTGGCCCCCACTCTGGCGGGAAGAGTGTCAGGAAACACCCAAGGAAGGAAAGGGGTTTTGCCGGCCTCTGCCAACCCCATCTCTCAGGTGGGGGAGGCAACGTGAAGCACATCTCTGGGCTCTCGCCATCATGAAGATGGGAAGCTCTGCCCAATCAGGACTAGGCTACTGCCCCCACCTCCCACAGGGGAGTGGCAGGATAGGGGTGTACCCACCTCAGGGCAGGGACCCATTGGTCCCTGCCCTTTACCTACCTATAACACCCCTAAATCTAGTATTTAGGGGCACCCTGAACCTTCCTTAGATCCAGATCGAGAAACAGCAAAGAAGATCAAGAAGCAGAAAGACCTGCCGTGCAGCTGCTAACAAGAGGAAGACACCAACTGCTTCGGCCCCAGCCCTACCAACCTGTCGACCCTGCTAAATCCCGGCATCTCCGTGGCCAGCAACCTCACAACCCCGGACGACCTGGCTACCTTGTGACTGAGCATCTGGGACTCCCACGAGCAGTGGTACTACTCAAAGCAAGTAACTGACCACTTGCATCAGCAAGGAACAGCGAACACTGCACACACTGCACCCGCCAAGCCTAGCCTGTGCAGGAATGGACAAAGACCACGAGGACGTCCGCCGGCGACTGTGACCCCGAATCTGGCACCCAAGGACCCACCTCGACGCTCTCGACGCCTGCAGCCTCAGAACCAGGAACCCCCCCCCAACCGCGATCAACAGAGGGTAAGATTTCCCGACAGCAAAAGGCACCCCTGCACCCGGCACCCCACGGCCCCCTGTGCCCAATCCCGGGGTACCTACCTATCCTCTACTTACCCAACTTACCTCTCGAAGTGGTGGTGGCACCAGAAGAATCTTCGTCCCCATGCTTGCAGTCTTTTTCTAAACCGGAGATTTCCCATTGAAATCAATTGAGCGCCCGAAGGCTCAAATGCACCCTGCACCCAGCCGCCCGAGTGGCCCTGGCAGTGTAACCTCTACACCTATCTACTTCCCCACTTGCCCTGAGTAAGTGACCAGGAGCCCAGCTCCCACAGCCGCGTGGCCGGCTAGCCAGCAGCCACCAACCACAGGCCCCCTGCCTCCCAAAGGATAACTTTGGGCCTAACGAACAAGTTACTTACCTTCGGTAACGATGTATCTGTAAAAAACATTAGTTAGATTCCTCACCTTTGAATATCCCCAGGCGTCAGGCTGGATCCGGAAAGATTTTTTGTCAGCAATACCCCTTGCGCGTCGCTAGGCATCGTCTGCGGCTCGGCGTCCGTCGTCTGTGTCGTGAGCCGGAATGACGGAGTACTTGGACGCCGCTCTCGCGCGCTGACTTCAGTTCTTGTACATAGCTATCCGCGCCAGGAACGCAGAGCCATGCAAAAGACCGACACTGGAGGCAAAAAATCTAGGACCCTGAAAAGGATAGCCTTAACCCTAGATGTCAGTTCGCAGAACGGGGAGGATGGGTGGGTCGGTGAGGAATCTAATGTTTCTTACAGATACATCGTTACCGAAGGTAAGTAACTTGTTCATCTGAAAGAAACATGTTAGTTAGATTCCTCACCTTAGAATAGATACACCAGCAATACCAACCCCAGTGGTGGGTCTGCGAACCAAGATCACACCAGAAAGTCCTGGAGAACAGAACTGCCAAAGTAGCCATCTCTCCGGACTTGGCTGTCCAGGCAATAGTGCTTGGCAAACGTGTGCAGTGAAGCCCACGTCGGCGCCTGACAAATGTCCTGCAAGGGAACTCCCCGGCCCAGGGCAGTAGTCGCTGCTGTGGCCCCGGTGGAATGGGCCCTCAACCCAACAGGAGGGTGTGAGAAAGTGCCATCTTTCTTGCATGGTATGCCCCCACTTTTTGCTAAATTGCTGAATGTACTTCGATTGAGTGTACCCTGGGTTCATGCCAATCAGGTGCCCAGGGCCTATGTTCCTTCCTTAAACCACACAAACTCCAAATTGGCAAACCCTAGCCACATGTCAGCCCCTAGTAAATGGTACCCTAGGTACCCAGGGCCTTGTGACCAGGGAAGGCCTCTCAGGGCTGCAGCACTCATTGTGCCACCCTCAGAGGCCCTGTACCCTTACACACACACACTGCCCTTGCAGGCTGAGTGTCTGGGTGCAGGACAAAACAAAGAGTCGACATGGCACACATCACTGTGTACCATGCCCATCACCTACACTGCCAAGGCATATGCCAGCCACCCCTCTAGCTGGGTGCATTACGCCTATGGTGTGGGCACAGGAGCAGGAGCCCTGTGCCCCTACAGTACCCGGGTCCATTCCTGGGCACTGTAAGTGCAGTGCTGTCATTTAAGGATACATGGTGCTGAGAGCTTGTCAAACACGAGCTCCACAGCACCATACTGGCAACACTGAAGCCTGGGAAGTTTGGTATCAAACTTCTCAGCACATTGAACCCACACTGATGCCAGTGTGGGATTTAATGTACTAAGCACCCCAGAGGGCATCTTAGAAGATGCCCCCTTACAGCTAACTTGCAATCCACGTCTGCTCTGAGGCTGCCCAGGCTGCCACACAGCAGACACGTTGCTGGACCCCTGGGTGGGAGAGCCCCTGCTCTCCCGGGCCTGCAACAATGCACATCCTGGGTGAGGTGAGAAATCTCCTCCCCCAGGATGAGCAAAGGGAAGCTTCAAAGGCATGCCGCCAGTTGGAGTTTCCCCAGGCCACTGCAACCCCCCACTCTGGCGGGAAGCTTGGCCGGAAACCCCATACAAGGACAGGGGATGTGCCAGCCTGCCCACCCCACCCCTCAGGTGGGGGAGGCGAGGTGAAGCACATCTCCGGGCTCTCGCCATCTTGAAGATGGGAGGCCCTACCCTATCAGGATTAGGCTACTGCCCCCCTCCCACAGGAGAGAGGCAGGATAGGGGGTGTACCCACCCCAGGACAAGGACCCATTGGTCCCTGGCCTTCACCTACCTGTAACGCCCCTAAATCTAGTATTTAGGGGCCCCCTGAACCTTCCTTCCCCAGATTCCAGATAGAAAAACGACAAGAAGAGCAAGAAGAACAAAGACCTGCCCTGCAGCTGCTAAAAAGAGAAGAAGACACCAACTGCTTTGGCCCCAGCCCTACCGGCCTGTCGACTCTCGAACCTGCACCAGCGCGACATCCCACGTGGCCAGCAACCTCACCAACCCCGGAGGACCTGGCTACCCTTTAGCTCTAAGCCCCTGGGACTCCCACGAGTAGAGGCTCTACTCAAGAAACCTACTTGCTATCCCTGGCACCAGCCCGGGACCGCGGACCCAACACACTCTGCACCAGCCAAGCCTGGCCAGTGCCGGAGTGGACAAAGACCCTGAGGACGACCCCACGGCGACTGTGACCCCGAGTCCGGCACCCAAGGACCCCCCTCGACATCCCGGAAGAAGCCTGCAGCCTCAGAACCAAGTGCCACCCCAGCCGCGATCAACCAGAGGGTAAGATTCCCGACGTCAAAAGGCACCCCTGCACCCGGCGCCCTGCGACCCCCTGTGCCCAATCCCGGGGTACCCACCTAACCTACAACTACCCAACTTACCTCTCGAAGTGGTGGTGGCACCTGAAACATCCTCGTCCCCGAGCCTGCAGCCTCTTTCCAAACCGGAACATTCCCATTGATTTCCATTGAGCGCCCTAAGGCTCAAAAGCACCCTGCACCCAGCCGCCCGAGTGGCCCTGGCAGTGCCCTCTCTACTCTAACCTACTTCCCCACTTGCCCTGAGTAAGTGACCAGGAGCCCAGCTCCCACAGCCGCGTGGCTTGCCAGACAGCAGCCACCAACCAAGGCCCCCCTATCCCTCATAGGATAACATTGGGCCCAACTCTCTCTGCACCCGGCCGTCCTGAAACCGCTGAGGGTGAACCAACTGTGCTTACCTGACACTGGGGGACCCCTGAGTCCATGCCCGGAATTTCAACATTACCAGTCGAGTACTTACCCTTAAACCGCTAACTTCATTTTCCTCATAGGGTAACATTGACTGGCTTTTTCTTCAAAAATCTTCTAAGTGTGAACTTTTCAAAACTGCAAAAATTCACCAAAAATCAGCCAAGTGACAAAAACGAATTTACTCACCTGCTCCTAGGTGAGCTCCCAGTGCTGGATCTTGGTGCCCAGCCCTGACTCTGAAAAGTGTTCACAACTATACTTACTTCTAACTCATTTTTCTCCCATAGGAAACCATTGTCTGCTTTTCTGTGAAATTTCTTCTAAGTGTCTACTTTTGCAAATTTGAAATATTCTTTTAAAATCGTACCATTTCTGCAAACGAAATTACTTACCTGCTTTTGATAAGGACCCCAGTCCTGGGTCTAGGCACCCAGTCCTGGATTACTAAAGTAACGATAAAGTACTCTACCTGCAATTTGAATTTCTTGCCATAGAGATCCATTGGATGTTTTCTGTGAAATATTTTCTAAGTGCTAACTTTTGAAATAGCTAAATATTATCTAAAAATCCTTACAGTTATTAAGTCGACTTTCCTCACTTGATTCTGAATACTGACCCCAGGCTGGTTCTAGGATCCAGACCTGGAATTCCAAAAGTAATCTGAAAAGTAATTTATTACAAATAACCTGAATTTACCATTGAGCTCAATGCATTGTTATGTTTAGGAAATAGGATTGTTTATTGCAACCAACTGTGACTGTTTTACAAATTTATTGCTTGAAACAAAAGTATTTATATTCAACCTCTCATTCTGAGAAAGTATATTTTTATCCCCTTGTGGTTCTAAAAATAAAACAAGCATATATTTTATATATACAAATCATTGGCCTAGAGTTCAGTTATTGAGTGTGTGAAACCATTTGCTGACTGAGTGTGTACAATAAATGCTTTACACTGTCCTCTGGTACTGCCTTACTGCTCGACCAAGCTACCACTTTTGAGAGTAAGGTCATACCTAACTTTGACCTCTATCAGCCTCTGGGGGACTGTGGACTCTGTACACCCTGTACCTATTAGGGAACAGTATATACAGAGCCACTTTCTCACATTGGTGGATCAGCGGTGGGATACAAACTTGCATTTGTTGGACTACTTGGTTACCATCTGATCACACGACAGAACTCTTAAAAATTGCCTTTAGAATTCTGATTGGTTTTTCCAAAATTACTAAAAGTCTTGCTAGGGCCTTGCTTAAGTCCCATTAGAATTTTAGAAAAATAAAAGTCACTATAGTCAGGGTAGAGGGTTAGAACTGTCAGGTTAGAATGTCTCAAACAAACCCAGCTATTAGTGATAATAATAACATGGACCTGGTGGAGGAGCTCGACCTCACACCTTACTTACACTTGTCTTTCAAGGAATTGAGGTCCTTATGTAAACTCAAAAATTTACAAATGGGTCAGCATCCATCCAAACAAGGGCTCCAGGAGCTCCTGGCTGAGTATGCTAAAGACCACCCATCTGAACATGGTGATGGCCAGTCAGATGAGGAAAGGGAAACAGGGGAGGAGGACAGCAACCTCCCCATACTATTCCCTAGGGAGGAGATGGCACCCATACCCTCCAACTCAAGACATAGCATCTGGGCACCTAGAGACCACACAGGTGGCTCTGGTCCCAGAGACAACACTGGGGGACCCCCCAGTGAAGAGGACAGCCTTGTGAGGCTGGCCAAAAGAATAGATCTAGAGTCCAGGCTGCTGGCTCTAGAAAAGGAAAGGAGAGAGATGGGTTTAGCACCCATCAATGGTGGCAGCAATAATAAAAACAAGGATAGGGAGGAAACTTCTGACCTTAAAATCCCCAAAGGGATTGTCCCTAAATTTGAGGAAGGTGATGATATCACCAAATGGTTCACAGCCTTTGAGAGGGCTTGTGATATCAGGAAAGTAAAGAAACCTCTCTGGGGGGCACTCCTGTGGGAACTGTTCTCTGGTAACTGCAGGGACAGGCTTCTGACCCTCTCTGGGCCAGAAGCAGGATCCTATGACCTCATGAAGAAAGCTCTGATTGAGGGATTTGGATTCACCACTGAGGAGTATAGAATTAGGTTCAGGGGGGCTCACAAAACCCAGACCCAGTCCTGGATTGATTTTGTAGATTTCTCAGTGAAGACACTGGATGGTTGGTTAGCTGGACATGGTGTGCAGGATTTTACTGGATTGTACAATTTATTCATGAAGGAACATATTTTGAGTAACTGCACAAATGAAAAGTTGCATCAGCATTTGGTAGACCTAGGTCTAATTTCTCCCCAAGAATTGGGAAAGAAGGCGGACCACTGGGTCAAGACTAGGGTGACCAAGACAACCACTGGGGGTGACCAAAAGAAGGTGGTCACAAAACCTCCCCAGGGGAAAGGTGGTGAGAATCCCCAAGATAAAAAGTCTGAGTCTTCCAAAGGGCCCCAAAAACCTGTTCAGGTGGGTGGGACCCAAACTACTCCCTATGTGCCCCAACCATATAGGGGGAAGAACTTTGATCCCTTAAAGGCCTTTTGTAATACCTGTAAGAAGCAGGGACACCTAACTGTATCTTGCCCCCAAAACAAAGCCCCTAAGGCACCCAATACAGCCACTCCTGGGGCAGCAAGTATACAAATGGGATCAGAGGTGTACCCTGAGCAAATCTGGGAACACACTGAAGCAAGTTTAGTCTCCTTGGGAGAAGTGGAGTTTGCCACTGTGGCTGTGTGGCCCCCCAACTTGAAGAAATACTTACAGTACCCCTGGGTGAATGGAACTAGGGTAGAAGCTCTGAGGGATACAGGTGCCAGTGTCACTATGGTGAAAGACACACTGGTTTCCCCTGAGCAATACTTGATTGGGAAGTCTTACCCAGTCACCAACGCTGACAGTGTCACCACTAGTCATCCCATGGCCATGGTAACATTAGGCTGGGGGGGGGTTACTGGCCTGAAACAGGTAGTGGTCTCTCCAAAGTTGCCAGCTGCATGTCTGCTTGGAAATGATCTGGAAACCTCAGCCTGGGCTGAGGTTGAGTTAAAGGCCCATGCAGCCATGCTGGGCATCCCTGAATTGGTGTGTGTGCAAACCAGAGCACAGAGCAAGAGGAAGGGTGAAAAAGTAGGTTTGGAGCCTGGAATGATGGCCCAACCAACCAAGAGGAAGGACAAGAAGACTGGGGGACCAGCTTCTGTACAGCCCAACACTCAGAACCCCTCTCCCCCTGGAGAGGATGTAGATACCTCTGAGGGAACTGAGTCCATGGAGCTTGACCCTTACCAGGTTGAACTCTTGGGCCCAGGGGGACCCTCTAGGGAAGAGCTGTGCCAGGGTCAGCGAGACTGTCCCACTCTTGAAAGCCTGAGACAACAAGCTGCTTCAGAAGCCAGGGGAGATGTCAGTGGTACCCACAGAGCTTATTGGGAAGAGGGATTACTGTATGCTGAGGCAAGAGACCCCACTCCTGGAGCCACCAGGAGGGTGGTAGTGCCACAGAAGTACAGGGAGTTCCTCCTAACTTTGGCTCATGACATCCCCCTAGCTGGACATCTGGGGCAATCCAAAACTTGGGAAAGGTTAGTGAGTCACTTTTACTGGCCCCAGATGCACCAAAAGGTGAAGGAGTTTGTCAGCTCCTGTGTTACCTGTCAGGCCAGTGGCAAGACAGGTGGCCACCCAAAGGCCCCCCTCATTCCACTACCAGTGGTGGGGGTCCCCTTTGAAAGGGTAGGTGTGGACATTGTGGGTCCACTCGAACCTCCCACAGCCTCAGGGAACAAATTCATTCTAGTAGTAGTGGATCATGCTACTAGGTACCCTGAAGCAATTCCACTTAGGACTACTACAGCTCCTGCAGTAGCCAAGGCCCTCCTGGGTGTCTTCACCAGGGTGGGTTTTCCTAAGGAGGTGGTTTCAGACAGAGGTTCCAACTTCATGTCTGCTTACCTAACACACATGTGGAAAGAGTGTGGAGTGCAGTACAAGTTTACTACACCCTACCACCCACAAACCAATGGCCTTGTTGAGAGGTTCAACAAGACATTGAAAGGTATGATCATGGGACTCCCTGAGAAACTCAAAAGGAGGTGGGATGTCCTATTACCATGCTTGCTTTTCGCCTACAGGGAAGTGCCACAGAAGGGAGTAGGTTTCTCACCCTTTGAACTTCTGTTTGGTCATCCTGTAAGGGGACCACTGTGTCTTGTAAAGGAGGGCTGGGAGAGGCCTCTTCAAGAACCCAAACAGGACATAGTGGACTATGTGCTTGGCCTAAGGTCCAGAATGGCTGAGTATATGGAAAAAGCATCCAAGAACCTTGAGGCCAGCCAGGAGCTCCAGAAGCACTGGTATGACCAAAAAGCTGCACTGGTTGAATTTCAACCAGGGCAACAGGTGTGGGTTTTGGAGCCAGTGGCACCAAGGGCTCTCCAAGACAAATGGAGTGGCCCTTACCCTATCCTAGAGAGAAAGAGTGAGGTCACCTATCTAGTTGACCTGGGCACTAGCAGGACACCCAAAAGGGTCATCCATGTGAACCGCCTTAAACTCTACAATGATAGGGCTGACATCACCATGCTGATGGTGACTGATGAAGAACAGGAAGCAGAGAGTGAGCCACTCCCTGACCTCCTATCCTACAGCCCAAAAGATGGGTCAGTAGATGGTGTGATTTTCTCAGACACCCTCTCTGCCCAACAGCAGACTGACTGCAAGCAAGTCTTGCAACAATATGCTAGCCTCTTTTCCCTGACCCCTGGTCTGACAAGCTGGTGTACCCATGATGTGGACACTGGTGACAGTGCACCTGTCAAGAACAAAATCTATCGACAGTCAGATCAAGTCAAGGAAAGCATCAAAGCTGAGGTCAGCAAGATGCTGGAGTTAGGGGTCATTGAGCCTTCAGAGAGCCCCTGGGCTAGCCCAGTGGTTCTGGTCCCCAAACCTCATCAACAGGGTGAAAAGAGAGAGATGAGGTTCTGTGTGGACTATAGAGGGCTCAACTCTGTCACCAAGACAGATGCTCACCCTATCCCAAGAGCAGATGAACTGATAGACAAATTGGGGGCTGCCAAATTTCTCAGTACCTTTGACTTAACTGCAGGGTACTGGCAGATTGGCATGGCCCCAGGAGCAAAAGAAAAGACAGCATTCTCCACCCCTGATGGGCATTATCAGTTTACTGTGATGCCCTTTGGGTTAAAGAATGCCCCTGCCACCTTCCAGAGGTTGGTGAACCATGTCCTGGCTGGGTTGGAGTCCTTTAGTGCAGCTTATCTTGACGATATTGCTGTCTTTAGCTCCACCTGGCAGGATCACCTGATCCACCTTGGGAAGGTTTTAGAGGCTCTGCAGAGTGCAGGTCTCACTATCAAGGCATCCAAATGCCAGATAGGGCAGGGCACTGTGGTGTACTTGGGCCACCTTGTAGGTGGAGGCCAGGTACAGCCCTTACAACCCAAAATCCAGGCCATCATGGACTGGATAGCTCCAACAACCCAGACCCAAGTCAGGGCATTCCTTGGCTTGACTGGGTACTACAGGAGGTTTGTGAAGGGGTATGGGTCCATTGTGACCCCCCTCACAGAACTCACCTCCAAGAAAATGCCCAAGAAAGTTAACTGGACAGTTAGTTGTCAAAAGGCTTTTGACACCCTAAAAGAAGCAATGTGCTCAGCACCAATTCTAAAAGCTCCAGATTATGCCAAGCAGTTCATAGTGCAGACTGATGCCTCTGAGCTAGGGATAGGAGCGGTCCTATCCCAGACCAATGATGAAGGCCAAGACCAACCTGTTGCTTTTATAAGCAGAAGACTACTCCCTAGAGAGCAGCGTTGGAGTGCCATTGAGAGGGAGGCCTTTGCTGTGGTTTGGTCCCTGAAAAAGCTGAGGCCATACTTGTTTGGCACTCACTTCCTAGTTCAAACTGACCACAGACCTCTCAGATGGCTAATGCAGATGAAAGGGGAAAATCCAAAACTACTGAGGTGGTCCATCTCCCTACAGGGAATGGACTTTGAAGTGGAACACAGACCAGGGACTGCCCATGCCAATGCAGATGGACTTTCCAGGTTCTTCCACTTAGACAATGAAGACTCCATAGGACAAGGTTAGTCTCATCACCTTTCGTTTGGGGGGGGGTTGTGTGAGAAAGTGCCATCTTTCTTGCATGGTATGCCCCCACTTTTTGCTAAATTGCTGAATGTACTTCGATTGAGTGTACCCTGGGTTCCTGCCAATCAGGTACATTCAGCAATTTAGCAAAAAGAGAAGAAGACACCAACTGCTTTGGCCCCAGCCCTACCGGCCTGTCGACTCTCGAACCTGCACCAGCGCGACATCCCACGTGGCCAGCAACCTCACCAACCCCGGAGGACCTGGCTACCCTTTAGCTCTAAGCCCCTGGGACTCCCACGAGTAGAGGCTCTACTCAAGAAACCTACTTGCTATCCCTGGCACCAGCCCGGGACCGCGGACCCAACACACTCAGCACCAGCCAAGCCTGGCCAGTGCCGGAGTGGACAAAGACCCTGAGGACGACCCCACGGCGACTGTGACCCCGAGTCCGGCACCCAAGGACCCCCCTCGACATCCCGGAAGAAGCCTGCAGCCTCAGAACCAAGTGCCACCCCAGCCGCGATCAACCAGAGGGTAAGATTCCCGACGTCAAAAGGCACCCCTGCACCCGGCGCCCTGCGACCCCCTGTGCCCAATCCCGGGGTACCCACCTAACCTACAACTACCCAACTTACCTCTCGAAGTGGTGGTGGCACCTGAAACATCCTCGTCCCCGAGCCTGCAGCCTCTTTCCAAACCGGAACATTCCCATTGATTTCCATTGAGCGCCCTAAGGCTCAAAAGCACCCTGCACCCAGCCGCCCGAGTGGCCCTGGCAGTGCCCTCTCTACTCTAACCTACTTCCCCACTTGCCCTGAGTAAGTGACCAGGAGCCCAGCTCCCACAGCCGCGTGGCTTGCCAGACAGCAGCCACCAACCAAGGCCCCCCTATCCCTCATAGGATAACATTGGGCCCAACTCTCTCTGCACCCGGCCGTCCTGAAACCGCTGAGGGTGAACCAACTGTGCTTACCTGACACTGGGGGACCCCTGAGTCCATGCCCGGAATTTCAACATTACCAGTCGAGTACTTACCCTTAAACCGCTAACTTCATTTTCCTCATAGGGTAACATTGACTGGCTTTTTCTTCAAAAATCTTCTAAGTGTGAACTTTTCAAAACTGCAAAAATTCACCAAAAATCAGCCAAGTGACAAAAACGAATTTACTCACCTGCTCCTAGGTGAGCTCCCAGTGCTGGATCTTGGTGCCCAGCCCTGACTCTGAAAAGTGTTCACAACTATACTTACTTCTAACTCATTTTTCTCCCATAGGAAACCATTGTCTGCTTTTCTGTGAAATTTCTTCTAAGTGTCTACTTTTGCAAATTTGAAATATTCTTTAAAATCGTACCATTTCTGCAAACGAAATTACTTACCTGCTTTTGATAAGGACCCCAGTCCTGGGTCTAGGCACCCAGTCCTGGATTACTAAAGTAACGATAAAGTACTCTACCTGCAATTTGAATTTCTTGCCATAGAGATCCATTGGATGTTTTCTGTGAAATATTTTCTAAGTGCTAACTTTTGAAATAGCTAAATATTATCTAAAAATCCTTACAGTTATTAAGTCGACTTTCCTCACTTGATTCTGAATACTGACCCCAGGCTGGTTCTAGGATCCAGACCTGGAATTCCAAAAGTAATCTGAAAAGTAATTTATTACAAATAACCTGAATTTACCATTGAGCTCAATGCATTGTTATGTTTAGGAAATAGGATTGTTTATTGCAACCAACTGTGACTGTTTTACAAATTTATTGCTTGAAACAAAAGTATTTATATTCAACCTCTCATTCTGAGAAAGTATATTTTTATCCCCTTGTGGTTCTAAAAATAAAACAAGCATATATTTTATATATACAAATCATTGGCCTAGAGTTCAGTTATTGAGTGTGTGAAACCATTTGCTGACTGAGTGTGTACAATAAATGCTTTACACTGTCCTCTGGTACTGCCTTACTGCTCGACCAAGCTACCACTTTTGAGAGTAAGGTCATACCTAACTTTGACCTCTATCAGCCTCTGGGGGACTGTGGACTCTGTACACCCTGTACCTATTAGGGAACAGTATATACAGAGCCACTTTCTCACAGAGGGTCCTTTTTTGCCAAGAGGTAAAAGATTAATACACAACACGACCCACCGTGAGATGGTCCGTTTGTGTACCGCTTTTCCCTTCTTAGCTCCTACGTATCCAACAAAAAATTGGTCGTCCACCCGGAACTGTTTGGTGCAGTCCAAATAAAAGGACAGCGCCCGTTGTGGGTCCAGACGGTGGAGCCGCTCTTCCTCTTTTGAAGGATGCGGAAAGAAGGTGGACAACGTGACAGATTGCCCGATGTGAAAGGGGGTCACCACTTTTGGTAGAAAAGAAGGACGAGTCCGGAGGACAACCTTGTCCGAATGAACAGAAAGAAAGGGAGGCTTAGATGACAGAGCCTGGAGCTCACTCACCCGTCTAGCCGAGGTGATAGCTACCAGGAAAGCAGTTTAAGGTCAGAAGACGAATGGGACAATTGTGAAGAGGCTCAAAAGGAGCGCACATCAGAAAGGTCAGAACAAGATTCAAGTCCCACTGAGGCATTACGAAGGGGACAGGAGGGAACATGTGAGTAATGCCTTTGAGAAAACGTGAAACCGGGGACTTGAAAAGAGAAGGCTGATCAGGAAGCCGTAAGAAGGCAGAGATTGCAGCAAGATAACCTTTCAAGGTGCCCAAAGCAGAGCCCTGCTGGGCCAAAAAAAGAAGAAAGAGGAGAACCTCAGAAAGAGGGGCGGAAAGGGGATCCACAGCCTTTGCTGTGCACCATGCCACAAATTTGTTCCACCGGCAGGCGTATACCGTCTTTGTGGAGGGACGCCTGGCTGCCAGAATGACATCACAGACTTCAGGAGGCAAGTCAAATGGCATCAACTGCCGCCGCTCAATCTCCACGCATGGAGGTGGAGGCTGGACAGGTTCGGGTGGAGGACCGTCCCCTGCTGCTGTGACAGAAGGTCCTCCTGAAGAGGCAGTCGTATCGGGGGATCGAATGACATACTGAGTAGCTCGTGTGAGAAGGAGTAGTTTCTTACCTGTAACTCCAGTTCTGTAGTAGGGGTATCTCTGTTATAGTCATAATCTATGAATAGTCCCGCCCATGTGCGGGGACCCCGGAGCAATCAAAATATCTCTTAAGCTGTCCTGCATTTGCAAATCTGCAAAGACACTTAAGACAGACAAAAATAATACAGCCTAATAACACGGCTGCACTGGCCAGCACTTCCTCTGAAGTGAACACAAAAGCCAAAATAAAGTTTAAATGTCATTTTTATTCACATCTGACATGTTCCTTTATTGTATCACACTCCCTTCACCAAAATCCCTTTAAACAATAGAGAGGAAGGGGTGGACAGACAAGCCCTATAGGCTGTCATTATGTGTCTGCTAAAGGGATACAGTGCCTTTAAGAAACTCTCCAGAGACCCCCGGTATCCCAGGATGCACAGCCCAAGCAAGTTACTTTCAGTTCTTTTTGAAGGTGTATAATAACAGGCCTGATACTGTCAGAATTAATCCACCGGGGAGGAGGGAGGGTCGCTTATGACTATAACAGAGATACCCCTACTACAGAACTGGAGTTACAGGTAAGAAACTACTCCTTCTGTAGTAGGGGATCTCTGTGTATAGTCATAATCTATTAATAGAATGGCAAGCCCATCCCAACCAACAAACAGCGGTGGAGTAAGCACCAAACACCAGCAATCACTGTGCAAACAAATTCCTCAGCGAAGCCTGTCCAACCTGCGCATCTGCCCTAGCATCAGAGTCGAGGCAGTAATGCTTTGTAAACGTATGGACCGACTTCCAGGTGGCAGCCTTACAAATGTCAGCAATGGGAACATTCCTAAGCAAAGCTGTAGTAGCTGCTTTGCCCCTAGTCGAATGCGCTGTAGGCTTACCCCCTAACGTCTTATTAGCTTTCTGATAGCAAAGCTGAATACAGGACACAATCCATCTAGAGATGGACTGTTTTGAGGTAGCTAGACCAGTTATTACTGAACCATAATTTACAAACAGTTGATCCGACCTGCGGATGTCTTTTGTCTTATCTAGATAGAATTTCAACACTCTACGCACATCTAGCGAATGCAGAGACCTCTCCGCCGGAGAGGAGGGATGCTGAAAAAATGTAGGCAAAGTTATCATTTGATTTACATGGAAATCAGATATCACCTTAGGCAAAAACTTAGGATGAGTACGCATCACTACTTTAGACGCATGGAATACAGTATACGGCTCTTGACAACACAGAGCCTGAATCTCACTTACCCTCCTGGCCGATGTAATGGCCACAAGGAAGGCAGCCTTCCAGGACAAATGCTGCAAAGAAGCCTTATGAATAGGCTCAAAAGGCTCCCTCATCAATCTGGACAACACCACGTTCAATTCCCATGGTGGAGAAGGTCGTCTAACAGGGGGAAACACCTTACGCAAACCCTCCAAAAAATCTTTAATCACAGGGATTTGAAAAAATGAGGTTTGGGAAGGGCCCTTTCTATACGCAGTCAAAGCTGCGAGATTAACTTTAATAGACTGAAAATTAAGCCCAGATTGAGCTAACTGCAGCAGATAAGGCAAAATAACATCTTTACAGGATGTAGGGTCAATGTCCTTTGCCTGGCACCATAAGCAGAATCTCTTCCACTTATAGGCGTAAGAAGTCCTCGTAGATGGTCTCTTCGCCTCTTTCAAGACCTCCATACAGTCCTGAGGCAGGTTCAAGTGTCCATACTGTACTAGCTCAGGAGCCATGCTGCCAAACTCAAGGACGAGAGATTGGGGTGGACCATCTGTCCCCCGAACTTCGTGAGAAGGTCCAGCCGACACGGCAGGCGCAGGTGTGGCAGCACAGACCGGTGAAGAAGGTCGGTGAACCACCATTGCCTCGGCCACTCCGGAGCAATCAGGATCATCCTGGCTCTGGATTGCGACAGCTTGATCAGCACCGCCGGAATCAGGGGAATGGGTGGAAAGGCGTAGAGAAAGCTGTTGGACCAGCTGATCCATAGGGCATTCCCCAGTGTCCCTGGTTGGTAGTACCTGGACGCGAAGTCGCGGCATTTGCTGTTTTCTGCCGTAGCGAACAGATCGATATCCGGAGTGCCCCACTCTGCGAAGACGTCTCTGAGCACGTCGTCGTTTAGCACCCACTCGTGATTTTCTTGAACGAGCCTGCTGAGTGCATCGGCTTGGGCATTCTGCACTCCCGGCAGATGGGTTGCCGTGATCGTCAGGTTCCTGGCCACCAGCCAATTCCAGATCGACTGTGCCTCCCGAGACAGTGTGCGTGACCGGAAGCCCCCCTGCTTGTTGAGGTAGTACATGGTAGTAGTATTGTCCGTCTGAACAAGCAGGGAGTTCGTCGTGAAGGAGGGATGGAACGCCTTCAGGGCCAAGTGTACTGCTCTGAGTTCCAAAAAGTTGATGTGGTAAGTCATCTCCGTCTGCGACCATATCCCCTGAATCTGAAGAGGGCCCGAATGCGCTCCCCAGCCCTGGAGAGACGCATCGGTCACTATGGTCTGGACCGGAATATCCTTGTGGAAAGGAGTCCCCTTGCAAACATTCTCTGAGGAGCACCACCATTTCAGAGATTGGAGAGCGTGTTGGGACAGATGAATCTTGTCCTCCCAACGCCCCCGCCTCTGGTCCCATTGATCCTCCAGACATTCCTGCAGAGGCCTCATATGCAGACGTGCATTGGGGGTGAGAAAGATGCAGGAAGCCATCGACCCCAGTAAGGAGGACACCGTCCTCACTGTAGGAGAGTGGGCTGAGAGGAGGTGCAGGGCCTTCCCACGGATCGATAAGCGTCTCTCCTCCGAAGGACACACGCTTGCGGTCAAGGTATTGACTGAGGCCCCCCAAGTACTGGAGACACTGCACAGGAATCGGTACTGACTTTGCCATGTTGATGTGCAGCCCCAGGCGATGCAACAAGGCAGCTGTCCTGTTGAAGTGACACTGGGCTTCCCGGAACGTGGAAGCCTTGATCAGCCAATCGTCCAAGTATGGATACACAAACACTTTGGTCTTCCGCAAGTGTGCTGCCACCACTGCCATGCACTTGGAGAACGTCCGTGGGGCAGACTTCAGACCAAACGGGAGTACTGTATACTGGTAATGGTTGTTGCCCACCAGAAACCTCAGAAACTTGCGATGCTTCGGTGCGATCGGCACATGAAAGTAAGCGTCCTGCATCTCCTCGATGCAACTGAGGGTAAATCTGATGCAGGGACAACATACAGAACTTTTCTCTGCGGATCCACTTGTTTGCTTGACGCAGATCTAGAATAGGCCTGAACTCGTTTTTGTCCTTTTTTCTGACGAGAAAGAACCGGGAGTAAAGGCCTGTTCCTCTTTGCCTCAAAGGAACAGCTTCTATCGCCTTCTTTCTTAACAGGACGTCCGCCTCCCCCTGGAGCTCCCGTACCATGAAGGGAGAGCGCACTGGTGGAATCTGTGGAGGCGGGCTGGTGAAACGAAGACTGTACCCATTGCAAACAATATTCAGCACCCACTTGTCCTAAATTATTGTCCTCCACTCTGCCAGGTAGTGTTGAATACTTCCCCCCCCCCACCGGAGCGGGTAACGGATGAGGGGGAAGTTATCCTTCAGGGCTTCGACCCGGCCGGGCCCTTGTTCCCCGACTAGGATTGATGCTGTCCTCTGCCCCTCTGGCGCTTTTGAGAGGACTGCCTGGGGAACTGATGTTGTTGTTGCTGGTGCTGTTGTTGGTGACCAGACTGGCGCCCTTGACCTCGTTGTTTGGAATAGCGCCTGCCATAGGAGCGGAACGACCTCTTCTGCTCCTTGGGTCTTTCCAACCCCACGGCTTTCAGGGTTTCCGCTTCGGCCTTCATGCGGGCCATCTCGTCATCCGCATGAGACCCGAACAGCATAGAGCCGGAGAAAGGCAAATTGGCAATCTTCTGCTGCGCCTCAGGCTTCAGAGAGGTGAGCCTCAGCCAGGAAGGTCTCCTCATGTGTACCCCGTGACAGTACCCATGGGCTGCCAGCAACGACACATCCCCCGCAGCACTGTTGATCTGGTTGGAGACCATCATGCCCTCGTTCAGAACCTCCTGGAAGTCCTCCCTTTTATCCCTAGGTAGGGAGGCAGCAAACTGTTGCAAGGAGTCCCAGAGTGACCGGTCATAGCGACCCAACAGAGCGGAGGCGCTAGCAGCCTTCATCGTGGTGGCCGACGTGGAGCACACTCTCCTCCCCAAGGAGTCCATCTTGCGACTCTCCTTATCCGGAGGAGCCGTGGAAGAGGGCGTCGTGGAGTGTTGTTTACGAGCCGCAACCACAATGAATGAGTCCGGGGGAGGGCCCACCCTGAGGAACGCCGGGTCCGAATCCGGGGCCCTGTACTTTTTCTGCAACCTTGAGGGAGCCGACTTCACCACGGCTGGTGTCAAGAAGACCTCCATGGCTGGCTCCTCCAACCCTAGGACCAAAGGAAGAAGGGGGCATGACAGATGAGCCTTGTGCAATGTCTCAAAGATCACCGAGGTAGTGGGAACCGGGACCGCAACCGAGATCCCCAATTTCGCCGCCCCTCTCATCAGCACCTCCTGGAATGTGGCAACATCATCCACCGGCGAGATTCGGGTAGGTGGTGTCTCCGACAGCGAGGGAGAGAAACGTCCAGTGCCAGAAAAGTCTGTTCTCGTGCCTCTGGAACGAGATCTATATCTCCGCCGTCCGTGTCTGGTGCGAGTGGACGATCTGCGCCTACTCCGTGACCTCCGTCGAGATCGAGACCTCGGTCTTCGCGGAGCCTTAGGAGTCGCCGGTCGCCGAGGAGACGGCGGGAGCTGTGGCATCGGCGGCGTAGGTCTCTTAGGAGGAGGAGGAGGTGGCGGAGGAGGAAGCGGAGGAGGAGGAAGCGGAGGAGGAGGAGGAGGCGGAGGCGTTGGAGGAGGAGGTGGCGGTGGCGGTGTAGGAGGACGCTGAGGCAGCGGCGGAGAGAGAGGCTGCAGGGCTCCATCACTCCGTGCAGGAGAACCCGGACCGGCACTGACCGGACTCTCGTCCACCCTTCTCCTCTTGGCGGGCCTGTCCCGTGTCGAAACGCACGAGGGGGAGCGCCGTCTTCTCCTAGATCCACGACTGGAGATCGTGATCACCGAAGACGTGTTACCAGTTGTCCTAGACGTCGAACTGAACGTCGACCTCGTACGGTGTCTCTTCGCCGATCGCCGCCCCCCCCCTCGACGAACGGCCTCTCGACGTCGACCGGTGTCTCCATGACGTCGACCGTCTTCGCCCCGCCTGCAAGTCATGCCTCGACGGCGACCTCCTTCGCCTCGACGGCGACCTCCTTCGCCTCGACGGCGACCTCCTTCGCCTCGACGGCGATCTGCGCCGCGACGGCAGTCGCCGATGTCTCGGCGTCGATGTCGTCAGCGTCGAGCCAAGAGTCTATGGCTGGCCAGGGGGCTCGGTACGACGTCGATGGTGTGTCGACGTCGACTGCGGAATCTTCGACGGCGACCCGGTCCCGGGTCCCGCCAGCCCCTCCCTCGACGTCGAACGCTGAGATCCAGAGCCCTGGATCGACGGCGAACATACCGTTGCTTTATCCCTCGCCGTCGACGTCGTCGCCTTCGACGTCGAACGCGACCTACCAGCCGGTAGGTGCTGTTTCTGCCCCTTTTTCTGCCCGGAGGCTCCAGTGGCTGAAGCATGGGCAGAGGAAGGAGGGGGGAGATCCTCCGTGTCCCGAAGTCCCACCTGTCCTCCGCTCCTCCTGTCACTGGAGGCGAATCTTCTCCCTGTCCCTCAGCGTCCTCCTGGAGAAGGTCTTGCAGATGGCACACGCAGAAGGGACATGCGAGGATGGCAAGCAGAGGATGCAGACATCATGTGGGTCCGTCTTGGCCTTCTTCCTCCCACATTCAGGGCACTTATCAAATAAAGCCATGTTAAAAATGGCCAAACTGCCCCAAACTGCAGGATGCAGCAGAGGAAGGCACTAGACGTCGAATGAGTAAAGTATTTATCCAAAAATATCAAGTTTTATCCAACTATCCACCCAAAAGGGTAGAGCTCAAGCTCCAGGGTCCTGCAAGCAGGAGCCGGAAAAAAGAACTGAAAGTAACTTGCTTGGGCTGTGCATCCTGGGATACCGGGGGTCTCTGGAGAGTTTCTTAAAGGCACGGTATCCCTTTAGCAGACACATAATAACAGCCTATAGGGCTTGTCTGTCCACCCCTTCCTCTCTGTTGTTTAAAGGGATTTTGGTGAAGGGAGTGTGATACAATAAAGGAACATGTCAGATGTGAATAAAAATGACATTTAAACTTTATTTTGGCTTGTGTTCACTTCAGAGGAAGTGCTGGCCAGTGCAGCCGTGTTATTAGGCTGTATTATTTTTGTCTGTCTCTTAAGTGTCTTTGCAGGTTTGCAAATGCAGGACAGCTCAAGAGATATTTTGATTGCTCCGGGGTCCCCGCACATGGGCGGGACTATTCATAGATTATGACTATACACAGAGATCCCCTACTACAGAAGTTGGCCTGATATATGATGTCACTAGTTCTAGTGTACACCTTGTATCAGTCCAAACAACCCTTATGGTGATTGGTTGTAAAGTAAACCTTATAGACCAGCTATCCTAGTGGTAGCATGGACAAGAGCAGTCTTAGGCTAAACTCTGTATGGCATGTGAAGCCAGCTGTTATACCATTTGCAACCCCTTGAATACCAAATGTAAGGACACCACAACAGATATATTATAAAAATAGAATGTATTTATTCTAGTCAAAATACCCTCAGCACTCATGAGATTCGAGGTATGCACAACACAGTCTTATTTAAGCATACATAAGTCGCACAGGTAAGTAATACAGTTAGGCCCTAGGGGCCACGCAAACCATATACTAAGTAAGTGGTATAAGAACCACTGTCACGAACACAGGTTAGGCCTAGGCCTAGGGAATCGCTGGGGCTACACTATCCTATCATTTGCTAGGCAGTGGGAGGCCCACGGGATTCAGGTGCAGAGTGGAAACACTCACGCGTAATACGTTAAAGTCGATAGAAATAGTGATGTTTAGAAATTAAGAGTTTTAGGACACTTCGGAAGGAACTAGGAGTTAGAGACTTGGAAACTAGACACTAGGATAGTCAATACCCTTGTGAGCACCGGAGTACTCAAGTTACCTAGCCCACGGGCTGCGGGTGCATAGGTGTGAACTTGCGTCGGGTTTCGTCGTCGACTCCTATGGATGCCTGAAGAAAAGATGCTGACAGGCAGTCAGTGAAGAGTGTCCGGTGGATTCCAAGGATGGAATCAAGAAGGAGGATACCTGCAAGCAGAGGGGACAGAGTCTAGGTCACCAGCCAGGAGCCAGGAAGGAACCAGGAAGGAACCAGACGATGTCGTGAAGATGCAGGTGAAGAGGTGAAGCTTGTCGCAGCAGCCACGGGTACCAGGAGACGTCGAGGACGACCAGAACCAGGAGGCGAGCTGTCCCACGAGGGCTCTTGCTGTTGGCGGCATCGATGTCAAGTTTAAACACAACAAGCCTTGGCAAGCGCAACCCACACAGAATGAAGGATTCGCTTCTGTTGCAGACCAGGAAGGCCTGAGGTGCTTCTCTTTCACAGGGAAGCAAGGGCCAGTCTGGAGGAGCCAAACCAGCGGTGGAAAGGCAAGGGTTCGTCGTCACAGAGGTTACTAGCCAACGGGCAAGCAACCAGACAGACGCGTCGAGCAGGAAAATGCAGAAGAGCCCCACGCAGAACTCGTGGAGTGTGGAGGGCTGATCTTCGGTGCAGATGGTGCTCGGGGTTGGGGCTTCTCAATCCCCAGAGCACAACTTCGAGGGTGCCTCAGAAGCTGCGCTGGAAGCAAGTAGCCAATTTTCCCAGGTAGCCGGTCCCACGTCTCTCGTCGCCTCCACGGATCTCAGCTTTGCTGTGGATGTGGATCAGGGTCGGAGAAGTCTGGAAGTCTAGGCGCTGGTCAGGCTCTGCAGTCGGTTCCTCGTAGAACTTTGGGCAAAGCAAACGGTAGGTCGCTTGATGGAGCCTGTTTGCACAGGGTGGCCACTCCTTGGCCACAAGGGAGATTCTTTAGTCTTCTTCCGTAGTCGAATGTCGAAGGTCCAGAGTTTGTTTAAGTTTCAGTTATCAGGATAATCCAAAGTCCTAGGGACTCAGCTCCCACTCTTATACTAATCGGGGGGGCTGGGTTACCTGCTAGGTCCCTCCTATGGGTGGGACCAGGGAGGGGGGTGGTTACACCCCCTTCCCTTTGTCCAGTTTCGCGCCAGGACTAGGGCTGGAGTGCCCCAGCACCAGTTTGAACCGGACTATGCATGGAACACCTTGTGTGCCCCAGGCAGTGTCTCGTTTCATTCATCCCTCCCTGCCCCAATACACGAAGGCCTGTCTAGGGTGGCAGGAAACAGATTGTCCAAGCCTCCCTCGCTGGAAGGACTCCCAGCAGCAGGAGGTCAGACTTGTGTCTGTGGCAGCAGCATCCATTTTGTGATGCTGGGGCTCTGGTTAACTTTAACCGGGTAGTAGGTTTTCAACATGTCTTCTCCCTCTAGAAGGGAGGAATACTATCCTCATCGCCAGAAAGGGTGTGGGGGTAGTATTCCAAAGTGTTAGACGCCTTACAAGACATGTTTTGATAAAGCCAAACCATAGTTACCATAACCGCGAGGATTATAAGGCACTTTAAGAGTATATGGTAGGCGATATCATAGAACAGCTATAAGGACATGGTTCCGAAAGCTGCAGACAGGCTCAGCTCGTGCTAGAGCACCATCTCACATGTTACCAAGCACTCTGCCATCAGGATTGTTAAGGCCTGCCATAGGAGTGACTGATAGGTTACCCATGTGTCTATATATAAGGTAGGTATAGGAATACTACACCTAAGCAAGGGGTGATTACACAACCTTGCCCCAGCTGAGTGATCAGCCAGTTGTGTCATAATGGAAGGCCAGCTAGGGGTGGCATAATACATGCTGCAGCCCCTGGTAGGCCTAGGGTACACCTATGCCCTGGGTACCTAAGGTACACTGTACAGGGCCCTAGAAGGTGATCCTTACCAATTGGGTTATGTACCTAAAGTACATAGTATAAATTTAGAGAGAGAACAGCTGGGCGGTGGGTCTGATTAGCAGGCCCATAGCCACATCCAAGTCGAAAACCAGTGAAGCAAAAGCAAAAAGTGGGGGTGAACATAGAAAGCAGACCCTACTCTCCTACAGCTCGGGATACCAGAACCTTCGTGCCCAATCCGGAGCCACTAAGTTAACTTGGGCCCGGTCGCGCCTGATCTTCAGCACTCTGGGCAGAAGTGGTATAGGCGGAAAGGTGTACAACAGACCGCAACTTCTCCCGCGACGAAAAGCGTCTCCGAGCGAGTGTTGCCTTGGAAATTCCAACTCGTAGAACTGCTGACATTGCGCGTTCTCTTCGGTGGCGAATAGATCTAACCCAGGATCTCCCCACTGCCAAAAGAGACCTTGCGCCACGTCCGTGTTCAGACGCCATTCGTGATCCATCATGCACCGGCAGCTGAGTTCGTCTGCTCTGGCGTTGAGAGCCCGCCAGATGTTGAACCACCAGGGTGATGCCCTGGTGTTCCAGCCATGTCCAGAGGCGCAGAGCCGGGTCCACGACCCCACCCCGCCCTGTTTGTTGCAATACCACATGGCGGTGGTGTTGTCCGTGAACACCTGCACGACACTTCACCGGACAGAGGGAAGGAAGGCTTTCAGTGCAAGCCGGATCGCTCTCAGCTCCAAAAGGTGGATATGGAGTTGAGCCTCCGCCGGAGACCAGAGCCCTTTGATCTCCGCCTCTGCCTTTGCCCCCCCCATCCCAGGAGGGACGCGTCCGTCACTACCACGTGCTCCGGTTGGGGTAGGGAGAGGCATCTGCCGCTGACAAAATCTCGGTCCATGAGCCACCACTGCAATTGGTTCGCAGTGCCCTCCGAGATCAAGACATGGTCGGACAGGTCTTCAGGTCCCACTGCAGAGCCCGCATTCGCCACCTGGCGTAATGCACCAACAGGATGCAGGAGTCCATCAGCCCAAGAAGCCGCAGCACCAACCTGACCGAACCCAGGATAGAGGCCGAAAGATGGGAATCAGAGCCTGAATATCCCGGACCCGCTGTTCGGGGATAAGCCCGGAACTGCGCCGAATCGAGAACCGCTCCGATGAAGAGGAGCTTCTGGGAGGGTCAGAGGTGTGACTTCGGCACTTGGAGAACCCCAGCAAATGCAGGCGGTCGGCCATAGTCTGGAGGTGGGAGACGACTTGCTGGGGCGAGCCCGCCTTCAACAGCCAGTCGTCGAGATAGGGGAAGACTGGAACCCCCGATCTGCGCAGATGAGCTGCGACCACCGCCATCACTTTCGTGAACACCCGAGGGGCACTTGTGAGGCCGAAGGGGAGCACGGTGAACTGAAAGTGCTCCTGACCCACCGTGAACCGCAGGTAACGCCGGTGGGCCGGCAGGACAGGGATGTGAAAATAGGCGTCCTGCAAGTCCAACGCTACCATCCAGTCTCCAGGGTCGACAGCAGCCAGAACCTGAGCTAAAGTTAGCATCTTGAACCGTTCCTTCCGGAGGAAGGTGTTGATGCTCCTGAGGTCCAAGATAGGGCGTAGGCCCCCTTTGCGCTTCTTGGGAACCAGAAAGTAGTGGGAATAGCAACCACGGCCTACTTCTGGACCAGGAACGAGCTCGACGGACTCTTTGGCCAAGAGGGCCGTAACTTCCTCCCGCAGAAGATTCAAGTGATCCTCCGATATACGGTGGCACTGCGGTGGCATGGCTGGGTCGTCTCGAAGGGGAGGGAGTAGCCCCTTCGGACGATTTGCAGCACCCACCTGTCCGAAGTGATGGAGCGCCAGTGGAGCAGGTGATGGCGAACTCTGCCGCCCACTGGCGTGGAATGGGCCTGAAAGCTCGGACTAGGAGGGCTTTGAGGCGGATGCTGCCGGGGTGGATGTGGACTGACCGCGTTGTCCTCTAGTACCGCCACGGCCGAACCCACGTCCGCGTGCAGGTTGGTTCTGCGGCCGGTCGCTAGGCGGACGTGAGGAGGCGCCCCTTCCTTGGCCACAAAAGGGGCGGAAGTGTGCGGCTGTGGGGCCGAGAGACCCAAGGACGTGGCCATAGCCCAGGAGTCCTTCAAACGAGCCAGCGCACTATCCGCCTTCTCACCAGAAAGGCGAGTGCCATCAAAGGGCATATCCATGAGGGTACTCTGGACATCCCCCGAAAAAGACGTGGACCTCAGCCAGGCGTGGCGCCGGAGCGCCACAGTGGTGGAAATCACCCTACCCAGCGAGTCCGTGGTGTCAAGTCCACACCGTATGGCATGTCGCGCTGCATCTCGCCCGTCAGCAAGTGCCTGGGAGAGACGTGTCCGGGCCTCCTCCGGACACGGGGGCAGCACGTCCTCCACTGCATCCCACAGAGAGTGGGAGAAACAGTCCAAGAGGCAAGCGGTGTTCAAAGACCGCAGGCCCAAACTCAGGGAAGAGAACAGTTTCTTTCCGAACTGTTCCAGCCTCTTGGATTCCCGATCCGGAGGAGCGGACGGGAAGGAGGATTGGGAAGTGGAGGCCTGGATAACCAGGCTCTCGGGGGTGGGGTGTTGGGACAGGAAACTGGGGTCGCCCTGTGCAGGGTGGTGGCACCGGGCCACGTTCCGATCCACAGGAGGAACTGTGGAGGGCTTGGACCAAGTGCCCTGCAGAACGTCAATGAGGGCCTCATTGAACTGCAGCAGAGGCTCTGTGGAGCTTGCTGACGGTTGAAGCACCTCTGTGGATATTAGTCCTCACGGCCACAGCAGGCAACTCGAGTCCCAGGGCTTCGGCCGCCCTGCGCAGCACCACTGAAAAAGCTGCACCTTCTTCTGAAGCCACAGTCGTTGGAGAGATGAAACCAGCGTCCGGTGAAGTGTCCAGACCACTGGCATTCCCCACTTAGTCTGCCCAGTCCCGTGAAAGTTGGCCCTGGATGGCCATAGGGTCCTCAGACCCCTCCCATTGATAAACAGGAGGAATGATCGGAGCCGGATGGTAGATGAAACGCTCATCCATCGACGTTAGGTGCGGCGCCGGACGGCGCCGGGTGCGGCGCCGGACGGCGCCGGGTCCGGACACGGGCTAAACCGGTGGAAGGGCGTCGTCCGGAGATGGCGCCGGAGGTGGAACCGGTGTCGGCACCGGCGGAGGCGTCGTGAGGTCGACCGGCGCCGACAGAGATCCAGGCCTGGATCCCTCAGGGACCTGCGGCGCCGGGGCCGGAGCCGCCGGCACGCGAGGTCGCCCAGTCGAGCCCGCGGGGCCCAAAGGCGCGCCGGCAGGCGTCGACGGCGGAGCCAGGCCCCTCATGGCCGAGAGGAAGACACTGACCTCTGCCGGAGTCGCGTCAATCCCAGGGACCGGCGGGTATGGAGACGGACGCGACTCCTGCGGCTCCGACAGAGCCGCGGGGGTGAGACCACCCTGACCCTCGGCCGAGTCGCGCGACCGGCGAGGGGAGTCCAAAGAGCGCTGCCGCCTCTTGGACTTCTTTGATCGCTTCGACTTACCCGAAGACTTTGAGCCAGACGAGCGATGATGGTGACTGCGGCTCCGCGACCGGTCCTTGGACCTCCTCCTGGACCGGGACCGTGAGCGGTGCGGAGCCGAGTGCCGAAGCTCGAGAAGCTTACGGGACCGCTCCCGCCTAGCCATCGAGGTCAAGGCCTGACAATCGGGGCACGACTCTGTGTCGTGGTCGGCCCCCAGGCAGTAAAGGCACCGGCGATGGTGGTCCGTCACCTACATCAGTCGATGACAGGAGTCACAGGCTTTAAACCCAGGCATCCTACCGGCACCAGAGTCGAGTCGACAGAAGACCAAAAAGAGTCAAAAGATTGTCAAAAATTGACTAAGGGGTAAGCTCTTCCCGGATCGGTGCTGTCTGGTGCGGAAAAAAGAATAACGGACGTCAGTGCGAGGGCGGCGTCTAAGTACTCCGACGACGATATTCCGGCGCACGACGCCGACAACGGACGCAGAGCCGCAGACGTCTAGCGACGCGCAAGGGGTATTGCGGACGAAAAATCTTTCCGAATCCAGCCTGACGCCTGGGGATATTCTAAGGTGAGGAATCTAACTAACGTGTTTCTTTCAGATTCACTCTGCACCCGGCTGCCCCTGCGCCACTAAGTGTAACAACTGTACTTACCTGACCCTGGGAGGCCCCTGAGTCTATGCCCAGAACCTTAACGCGGCCAGTTGAGTACTTACCCAAAAGCCGATCACTCACTTTTCTTCCATAGGGTAACATTGACTGGTTTCACTTGGAAATTCTTCCAAGTGCCGAGTTTTGAAACTTAAAAATATTCATCTAAAATCAGCCGAATAACGAAAACTAATTTAGTCACTTGCTATCAGGAGAGATCCCAGTGCTGGATCTTGGTGCCCAGCACGGACCATGAAAAGTAATAACAACTGTACTTACAAAAAACTTAATTTTCCTCCATAGGATAACATTGCCTGGTTTTTGCCAGAAATTCTTCTGTCGATTTTTGAAACATACAAATATTCGTTAAAAATCACCTGTATAACAAAAACACATTCTTTCAACTGTTTACAGGAGATGTCCCAGTGCTGGATCCAGGATCCAACACTGAGTTAGAAAAAGTAACAATAACCCCAACTACCTGCTAAGTGAATTTCCTCCCACAGGATAACATAGGTGATTCTATGTGAAAAAGTTTCTAACTGTCAACTTTTAAAATACAACAATATTCCTTAAAAATCACTACTGTAACCAAAACGTTTTTACTTAACTGTTTACAGTAGATGTCCCAGGACTGAATCTAGTATCCAGTCCTGTGGTAAGAAAAGGAAAGCAAAAAGTAACCTACTGCATTTAACTAGAAATTCCCATTAAGTTCAATGTTTTATTGAGTTTGAAACTGTGTTGCCTATTGCAACAACTGTAACTATTGCATTCAAAAGTCTATTGCCTATTGAAAGTATTTATCTAAAACATCTCATTCTGAGAAAGTATATTTTGATACCTATTGTTGGTTCTAAAATAAAACTATATATTTTATACAAACTATTGACCTTGAGTTCAGTTGATTACGTGAGACCATTTGCTGACTGAATGTGTACAACAAATGCTTTACACTGTCCTCTGATACTGCCTTACTGCTCGACCAAGCTACCACTTTAGAGAGTAAGGTTATATCTAACTTTAGCCTCTGGGGACTGTGGACTCTGTGCACACTGTACCTATTTGGGAAGAAAGTGAGTGTCTTAGCACTTCACAGCATCCTTCTATCTTTCTATTTTGTGCACAGGAGGCAAAGCTTTTAGCCTGCTAATTAGCACTGATGTCATTTACCCTGACCTGGATACTCAAACTCCACATTATCGTAAGGCACTGACTTCTAGTCCTGTCAAACCATTGCAACAACAGAACTTACTGCCCAATCAACCTGTTGGATTCAGATCTTGAGCACATCTCACGCAGGGAAGACAAAGAGGCAGGGCAGACAAGGAATGATGTACTACTTCCATCCACAGGTTCTACCATTTTGATTCTTTATCCTGTGTCAGTGTATTAAAAGCAATAGGTCTAGCTTGTAAATTTGAAGCTCGCAACATCAATAAATGCGCTATTGGGAGGGCTATTCAGATAAAAGGAGATACCAATCAGTGCTCTATGGCAAAATAAGTGTCATAAGGATAGACCACAGATTTCCTTCCTAAAGGATCTACAATAGGATTCTAAACCTTCAATCCTCCATATTTATAAAAGTAATAAAAAGGTGTGGCCAAAACGTCTTTATGAACCTATATATAGAATTAGTCTTTTTAAGCCACTAAGCTCAGTGTGACTTTTTATTAAAGGTTTCTGGCCAGCTGATGGCAACAATCTTTCTGTGGGGGTGGAAGTCTGCCAGCATGAAAATAAGTCACTTACCTGTAACTCTAATTCTCCAGTATTGGTATCTTTTATAGATTCATTTGCTTGAATAAGAATAGAGTATATAAGCCCATTATGAACATAAGATAATAATGGACGGTGAGTATAGATATATAAATCGGAAGGTTTGCCTTTTTACAATAAAAAGGCATAACACAGCTGGTCTACAGCCGCCTGAATGCATTGCGCCGATTCCAGGCACCATGTTGAGTGAACGTATGCCTGTTTTTCCATGTTGCTGCTCAACATACTTTCACAAGGCAGCCCAGGGAACAAAGCGTCAGAGAAAAGACGTCTTTAAGAGTGCGTCTTAATCTTATCAAAGGTCTGCCTGCCTTGAAATGGCAGAATTGGATAGCAGCTGAAGTCCATCAAGCTATGCTGGTCATTGAAACTGGACCACCTCTATGATGATTTCCGTATGGTACTAACAGTTGGTCTGTTTTCCAGAAGTCTCGCTAACCCATCTACACAATGTTTGGTGAATGTGTGCGGTGTATACCATGTCGCAGATTTACAAATGGCAACTATGGGGACGTTTCCTAAAAAAGCCATAATATCCCCTATTTTGGGAGTGTATTGCGCTCTAGGGGGCATTAGTAAAGTTTTCTTTGCTTTTGCATAACATGTTTGAATACATTTAACAATCCATCTAGCAATACCAGACAGATATGAGATTGACCTTGTGTGGTGGAGCTAAAGCAATGAAAAGTTCTTTAGTTTTACAAAAAAATGTTCTTTCAATGCAATATAAAAGGGCTCTATGAACATCTAAGGTGTGTAGAGCCAGTTCTGCCACTGAATCAGGTTGAGGAAAGAAAACAGGCATCTCAACCGACTGATTGATGTGAAAGGCAGAAACTACCTTCGGTAGAAACTTGGGGTTTGTACTAAGAACCACTGTCTCTGAAGTTGGAAAAAAGATTGTTCTATGATTAGTGCCTGTAGTTCATCCACTCTCGTCAGTGAAGTGATTGTAATGAGAAAAGCGGTTTTCCAAGAGATAAACTAATTCACATTTAAGCATGGGTTCAAAAAGTGGGCCCATTAACCTTGTGAGGACTATGTTAAGAATCCACACTGGGGAAGGTGGAAGACTTGGAATAACTTATTTTAGTTATTCCATAAAAGCTTTGATTACTGGCACTCTAAAAAGATAAATGTTGCCCATTTTGTAGATGCGCAGCTATTGAAGCCGGATAGAAGTGTAAGCTAGCCGCAACTGCTGCAGGTGTAACAAATTATATTTTGTATTGAAGCATCAAGAGGGTTGATGCTATTATGGCAATACATTTCCATTTAGATGCATAACATGCTCTTGTAGTAGGTTTTCTGGCCTCTCTAATGATGTTCATACAGTCTGGTGGGAGAGTTGGATAACCAAACTAGGATTTCAGGAGCAAGATCGCTAGGTTCAGTTGTTTGGGATCTGGGTGTCTGATTTCTCCATGGCTCTGTGTGAGGAGACTGGATGTGAGGTGCAGTTTTTGATGTGGAACTAGCGACAGCTCCAACAGGGTTGTATATCAAGGTTGACGGGCCCATGTGGGAGCTACTAGGATCAGTGTGAGTGATGTTTGCCCAAGTTTCCGAACCATTAATGGAATGAGTGGGAGAAAAGCGAAGGCAAATATCCCTGACCATTTCATCCATTGTGCATTACCCTTGGAGAGCGGGCGTGGGTACCTGCAAGGGAGGTTTGGGCATTTTGGTGTGTGGCAAAAAGACCTATTTGAGGGACTTCCCAACTTTGAAAGTATGGGAGGAGAACTTGAGGATTAGGCCTGGGCGGTGAACTTCACTCTGATCGCAGAGTTTGAGGAGTTTTCTTCACTCAGCACAGCTCGCAGGGTGCAGAAAACTCCGCTTTGCGATGTGCAGCTGAGGTTTTTTCCCCCACTTGCGAACTGTAAGTTCGCGAGTGCGAGCTGCTGCTCGGGTAGAATTTCTACCCGGGCGGCAGGAATACCTACGCAAACTACGCCCAGGTCTGTTGAGGATGAGTTCCCATTTGTTGATTTGCCGTCTGCTGAGGAGATCAGCAATTTGATTGTTCACTTCTGGGAGGTGTTCTGATAAGAGATGGATTTTGTGATGAATCGCCCGGTTCCAAATGTCTTGAGCCAAGCGCGACAGTTGGAGAGAGAGAGAGTGTGTGTGTGTGTGTGTCCCCCTGTTTTCGTATATAATACATAGCTGTCATGTTGTCGGTACGAACTAGGACAGCTTTGCCGACCAGGTGATTCTACAATGCTTTGAGCACTAGAAACCCTGCTTGCAGCTGTAGATTGTTTAGGTGGAGAGTTTTCTGCTGTTGACTCCACAGGCCTTGTATTGTGTGATTTTGAAGATGAGCCCACCAACAAGTGAGGGACGCGTCTGCTGTTAGCATGGTCTGTGCAACTGGGTCTACAAAGGGCCGTCCTTTTGATAAATGTTGTGGGTTTCACCACTGCAGAGCGATGAGTGCGGCCACTTATTAACACTAGATCGGTTAAAAGACCCTGTGATTTGTTCCACTGACTTGCTAAGCATTCCTGTAGGGGACGCATGTGAAGACTGGCATGGGAAACAATGAAGATGAGAGGCAATCATACCCAGCAGTTGCATACACACTCGACTGGTAATTAGTGAGTGGGCTGAAACTGGACTACTAGAGCCTGAATACTAAGGATTCTGGCTGCACTGGGAAAGGCTAGAACCCTTTGACTATCTAAAGTGGCTCCTAGATAGTTTTGAGTGCTGAAGATGTGATTTCAACATATAGACTGTGAATCCCAGTTTGTGCAGTAACTGCAGTGTCCTGTGTGTGTGTGTTGGAGACACTTTGGATACATACTGGTTTTAATGAGCCAGTCGTCCAAGTAGGGGGAAGACATGAATATCTTGTCTTAGGTGAGTAGCGACCACCGACAAACACTTTGTCTGGGAGCAGTGGTGACTTCAAACGGGAGTAATGTGAACTGGTAATGATGCCCTGCTGTGAGAAAGTGCCCTCTTTCTGCATGGTTGCCCCCACAATTTCACAATTGCTGATGTGCTTTGACTGAGTGTTCCCATGTATCCTGCTAATCAGGTACCCAGGGCCTATGTTCTTTCCCTAAAACTGCATTGAAGCCTGAACCCAATTGGCATCTCTGGCCACAGGTCAGCCCCTGGTAAATGTTACCACAAGTACCCAGGGCACTGACCAGAGAAGGCCTCTAAGGGCTGCAGCACTTACTGTGCCACCCGTTTAGGTCCTGTACCCTTACACACACAATGCCTTTGCAGGCTGCGTATTTTGGTGCAGAACAAAGTGAAGAGTCGACATGGCACATCTGTGTGCGCTGCCTACAACCCACTGCCCTGGCATAGAACAGTCACCTCTCTAGCTGGGTGCACTATACCAGTGGTGAGGGTACAGGTCCATGAGCCCTGTACCCCTACAGTGTCCAAGTCCATTCTTAGACATTGGAAGTGCAGTGCTGCCATAAAGAGTATATGGTGCTGGGAGTTTGTCATTACTAACTCCACAGCATCATAGTGGCTACACTGAAAACTGAAAAGTTTGGTATCAAACATCTCAGCACATTAAACCCACACTGATGCCAGTGTGGGATTTAATGAAAAATGCACACAGAGGGCATCTTAGAGATGCCCCCTGAATACTAACCCACCACTAGTGTCCAGGCTGAGCGTCTGCTTGCAGCTGCCACCACCAGACATGTTTCTGGACCCTTGGGTCAAGAGCCTGCTGCTCTCTGGGGCCTGAAACAATGCACATCCTGGGACGAGGTGCCAAGCCTCCTCCACCGGGATGGGCAGGGTTCACGAAGATGAAGCTTCAAAAGCTTGCTGCCTTTGTGAGCTTCCCCAGGCCACTTGCTGCTTTTAGCCACTGGTCCCCACTGGTTCAGACCCCCACTTTGGGAAGAGAGGTGTGCTCACCTCTGACAACTCCACCCCTCAGGGGAGGCATGGTGAAGCACAACTCCCAATCCCCGCCATATTGCAGATGGGGGGGGGGGGCTCAGACAACCAGGGACAGGCTCATGCCCCCTCCCACTGGAGGGTGGCATAATAGACAGTATACCCACCTCAGGGAAGGGACCCATTGGTCCCTCCTTTTTACGTACCGTAATACCCCTAAATCTAGTATTTAGGAGCACCCCTGAACCTTGCTTTCTCAGACAAGAAGAAACTACAAGGAGGACTGAACAGCAGCTAACAAAAGGAAGACACCCACTTACTTGGCCCCAGGCCTACCGGCGTGTCTCCACCTCATACCAGCTCCTGCGAAATCCCAGTGTGTCCTGCAGCCAGCAATCTCGAAAACCCCTGAGGACTTGCCTGCCTTCAACCCCAAAGACTATCCCGTGAACACCGGATTGGTTAATCTGCAGCCTCTGGCTCCGGCCGGACACTGCCCTACTCCGCACCTGCCGTCCACGGGCCGAACTCGAGTGGGCAAACACCACGAGGAGGTCACCCCAGCGATGCTGACTTGAGATCCGGCGACACCTGACCAGCCTCAAGAGCCTCCAGCCGGCACCTGCAGCCTAAATCCGGACGGTCCCCCCAACCGCGACATGCAGCTAGTAAGATTGGACCCAAAAAGGCACCCCTGCATGCGACGCCCCACGGCCTTGGGTGCCCAAACCGACGTTGACTAAACAGCCCCTAACTTCCCAACTTACCTTTCAAAGTGGTGGTCGCACCCAGAAGACCTTCTTCGCCAAGCCTGCAGTGCTTTTACAAACCGGCGGTTCTCCATTGAAATCAACAAGGCGGCAGACGTCGACACCGCACCCTGCACCCGGCCACCCTAGTGCCACTGAGGGTGCACCTATGATGCTGCTTTGTTTCCCCATTTGCCCTGAGCTAAAGTCCAGGAGCTTTGCTTCTACAACCAAGTGACCCGCTTGCCAGCAGCCAACCACCGGAGGACCCCTATCCCCCATTGGATAACGTTGGGCCTCCGCATTCTGCACCCGGCAGTCCTAGTGCAGCTAAAGGTGTAACTAGAGTGCATGCTTGACCCTGGGGGACCCCTGAGTCTACCCCAGAACCTCAACTTACACTACAAAATTCTTACCTCAAAACCGATAACCCTATTTTCCTCAATAGGATAACATTGCCTGTTTTTCTTAGAAAAGTTTTTAAGTGTGAAGTTTGAAAACCTTAAGAAATTCTTTAAAATTGCACTAACAAACAATTTTACTTGCCTGTTTGCAGGAAATGTTCCAGAGCAGTATCCAGGTATAATACTCAAGAGTAAGAAAAGTAATCTCAAAAGTAACTTCCCTGTGATTTTACTGACAAGACCATTCAAACCTATGTACTGTATTTACAAAGTATTGCACTTCCCAGAAACCATACTGGAAGTCAAAACAAAGTACATATACAATTTCAATTCAAATGGTTTACAAACTGCAGTACTACTGTAAAGTATTTATTGCTTACCTGTGCCAGGCTTGCTTGGTTCTAGAAAATAAAATAACTAAAAGAATATTTTCATACAAAAACAATTGGTCTGAAGTTTAGTCTGAGTTTGTGAATTCATTTGCTGACTGTGTGTGTACAACAAATGCTTAACACTGTCCTCGGATACTGCCTTACTGCTCGACCACACTACCACAAAAAGAGTAAGGTGCTATCTAACTTTACCTCTGCTTACCTTTGGGGATCCACTGGACTCTGTGCACACTATACCTCACTATGGTATGGTATATACAGACCGTACTCTAGAGGGTAACTGTGCCTATAAAAAGAAGATAGGCAACCAATTCTGGTTGGATATTAGTGTCAGTGTTGTCTTTTGGAAATAGTGCCCTCACACACCCTGCAAGTGTCATGCTTCATCATCGGGCTTAGCTCCTCGTGGGGGCGGCTCTGCTGTCGCCCACGGGCCCTGCGAGAGGGCTCTTTATCGGAGATCTTTTTAAGGAGGTGCAGCAGTTGTGCATGTGGGTGTGTGGGCCTATAAAGGTGAATTTGTGAAAATGAAGCTTGACACTCGCAAGGGTGTGTGAGGTCACTATTTCCAAAAGGAGCAATTCCCCCACATACATCTAGACCCAACTGGCTGCTTGTTTGGAGACCACACTGACACTACTATCCAACCAGAATTCGTTGCCTATCTTCTTTTTATAGGAAACGTTACCCTCTAGTGAGTACGATGTGAATCTTTGGGAGCATTGGTACTGGACCTACTCTTTCCTAATTAGCTCCCCGTCACCCCCTCTCTACGTTTTTTTTGCATAGTATATACAGAGCCAGCTTACTACAACCGCTACCACAAATCTGAGAAATCTGCGATGAGTGGGATGTATTAGAATATTGAAGTACGCGTCCTTTAAGTCTATAGTAGACAGAAAGTCGCCCTGTTGTATGGAAAGATTTAATTCTCTGAGGTCAAAGATAGATCTGAGAGAACCGTCCTTCTTGGGTATGAGAAAGTAGGAGTATACGCTGGACCCTTGGTATTGTAGTGGTACAGGCTCCATACGGGATCTATAGCTCCTTTCAAAAGAAGAGATTGAACCTCTTGGTAGAGGAGGTGTAAGTGATCTAGGGAAAGTTTGTGTGAACGTGAAGAATCGTTTGGAGGATTGTTGGTAAACTACAGGCAATAACCGGAACTGACAATTTCCAGTACCCATCGGTCTGTGGTGATTGACTGCCAGACTGGAAGGATTTGGGAATGCGCCCTATCGTACCTAGCTAAAATTGCTTGGGTATGGCAAATGCACCAAAGGTTTGCAGCTAGGGAGGCTATTCTTTTTGACGAGGTGTGTATCAATTTAGACTCTTTGTCTGGGGGTGGAGAATCCCCTGATGTTTGGGACTTGGCCATTTTACATGCATTAGACACGACTAGACAATCTAGTGATAACTGCCCCCTGTTGTAAGCTGGGTCTTATAGAGCAGATTTATATTGGTCTACCTTGGAGGTGAGGACGCGTGCCCGCAGAGGATCATTAAAAAATGTCATCTACATGTCTAAGCATAACCTTGTGCATTGGAAGTGTGTGCAAGGATTTTTGTTAACTCCTAAGAGTTTCGAAAAGGAAATAATCTTCTAGGGATTCATTATGTAACAGACCCCAAGGTAATTAGCAGCTCTGTTTAATAATTCTATGTATCCTACACTGTTGTCTGGTGGAGAGGGCTTAGTAGGGTTTGTGGGAGAATTAGTGTCATAATCTCTCCAGGGGTCTGTAGATATTGGATCATAGTCCCCATCCCAATTATCCTTATAAAGTGTATATGGTGGTGAGTCAGCAGGTGAAATTAGTAACGGTTGAGACTCAGGAGATGGAGGAGGAGGAGGAGAAGAAGGGTTAGCACAACATTTTTCCTTTTAAAAGGGATGTGGTAAACGTCTTCAGTCTCTGGTTTACCTTTTGGTGTCACTTTTGAGTAATCTGTCCAGTTGTTGGATGAATGTAGAGCTCTGTTTCGGATCCTGTTTCGAGGGTGGAACATGGAAACGGAGTTTCTTTGCTGGAATAGTCGCCTCCGTCTGTTTCGGCACCGGTGTTTTGGATGACAAGGGTTTCGGATCCGAAGACGTTTTGGGCATCCGAGGGGGTTGGGCTGAGCCTGACTGACTTCGATCCCGAAGGTTTCAGCTCTGTGCCTGATTTTGAGCGACTGAGTTTGGAGCCGGAAGGCTTTGAGGTGTGTTTCGGTGCCGAGCCGGAGGGCAGGTCGTAAGAAACATGTTCTCGGTGCAGACTGTGGCCCTCAGGCGGAGGTTTTTTCATATTTATTTTTACAGTTTTATATAGCGCGAACCTGACCCGAATCGGGTATCAGAGAGCTTTACATAGCACCAGTTGCATTACATGAGGACACATTCATTTTTTTTTGTCAGGCACAGGGAGATTAAGTGATTTGCCCAGAATCTCAAGAGTGTTCAGCGTGTGAGAAAGTGGGTTTCTGTTGCAGGTAACCACCCCCCCTCCTTTTTCTTTGTTGCCAGACTACTGATGCTCGTTGACTTGATGTGCTCTAGGGCCCTGTTAATCAGGATCCCAGGGCCTGTGTTCTTTCCCCAAAACAAAACCCAATTGGCAACTAAGGCCACAGGTAGGTCCCTGGTAAATGGTAGCCCATGTACCCAGGGCACTGTGACCAGAGAAGGCTCCTAAGGGCTGCAGCATCAATTATGCCACCCTTAGAGGCCCTGTAGCATTTCACAAACACACTGAGCTGCAGGCTGCATGTCTTGGTGCAGATCTAAAGTGAAGAGTCGACATGGCACACTTCCCTGTGTGCCATGCCTACCAACCACTGCCCTGGCCACGGTCAGTCACCCCTCTAGCTGGGTGCACGATGCCAGTGGTGAGGGCAAAGAGGCATGAGCCCTGTGCCCCTACAGTGTGAGTCCATTCTCAGACATTGCAAGTGCAGTGTACCATTAAAGAATATATGGTGCTGGGAGTTTGTCATTACGAGCTCCACAGTAACATGATGGATACACTGAAGTCTGGGAAGTTTGGTATCAAACTTCGAAGCACATTGAAACCCACACTGGCATCAGTGTGGGTACAATGTAAAACACGACAGAGGGCATTTTAGAAATGCCCCCTGAACTCGACCCACAAGCAGTGTCCCGACTGAATGGCTGCTTAGGATGCCACCCACCAGTCATGTTGCTGGACCCCTGGGTCGAGAGCAATCTGCTCTCAAGGGCCTGCAACAGTGCACATCCTGGGACGAGGTGCTAGGATCCCTCCCCCAGGATTGGCACGGAAAGCTTCAAAGGCTTGCCGCCTTTGTGAGCGTCTCCAAACCCCTTGCTGTATTCAGCAACTGGTCCCCACTGGTATACCCCCCCTTTGGGCAGGAGAACCGGCGGGAAAAATAAGTGAGGAAGAGAGGTGTGCCCACCTCTGCTAACTCCACCCCTAAGGTGGGAGAGGCGAGGTGAAGCACAACCTCGAGTCCCCGCCATCTTGAGGATGGGGGGACCAAGCCAACCAGGGACAGGCTCCTGCCCCCCCCCTCCCCCCCTCCCACTGGAAAGTGGCCGAATAAGGGGTGTACCCAACCCAGGAAAGGGACCCATTGGTCCCTGCCCTTCACCTACCTGTAACACCCTTAAACTTAGTATTTAGGGGCACCCTGAACCTTCTTTCCTCAGATCCAGCAACCACAAGAAAAGAGGAGAAGAAGAAGAAGAAGCATGAAAAGCAGTGCAGAGCTAACAAGAGGACACCCACTGACTTGGCCCCAGCCCTAAAGGCCTCTCTCCCCTAGAACCTGCTCCTGCAAAACCCTGGCGTGTCCAGCGGACAGCAACCTCAAAATCCCCGGAGGACCTGCCTGCCTACACTTTCCAAGCGATTTCCCCCGTGAACACCAGACGTGTTTGAACTGCAGCTTCTGGTGCCAGCCAGGAACTGCGAATCCTGCACACACTGCACCAGCCGAATCCGGCCCGAGCGGACTAATACCACAAGGAGGTTGCAGCACTGAGTAAGAAAAGTAATGTTAAAGTAACCTACCTGCAAAGTGAATTTCCTCCCATAGGATAACATTGGTGATTCTATTTGAAAAAGTTTCCAACTGACAACTTTTGAAATACAATAATATTCTTTAAAAATCGTACCTCTAACTAAAACTGTTTTCAGGAAATGTCCCAGTGCTGAATCTAGGATCCAGCCCTGCGTTAGCAAAAGTAATCGGAAAAGTAATTAATTGCATTTTTCTTAAAAAGTCCATTCATTTGAATGTACTATACCTGCTAAGTGTTGCAAACTGCTTACTTAAACTGTAACCAAAATCAGTACAAGTTGTACTGCAATTTTGAACTGTGTTCATAAAAGTAATTTACAACTGTAAAGTATTTATATGCTAACCTGTACCAGGCTTGCTTGGTTCTAGAAATAAAACAGCATATTTTTTTAATACAAAAACAATTGGCCTAGAGTTCGATCTTGAGTGTGTGAATTCAGTTGCTGACTGTGTACATCAAATGCTTTACACTGTCCTCTGATACTGCCTTACTGCTCAACCAAGCTACCACTTTAAAGAGTAAGGTTCCATCTAACTTTAACCTCTGCCAAACCTCTGGAGATTCTTGGACTCTATACACACTGTACCTCACTTTGGTGCAGTATATATAGAGCCAGTTTCTTACACAGCGTCATTGCAGAGACTCGAACCAGGTTCCCCCAATTCGAGGTCGACCGTCCTAGCGGTTAGGCCAACTGCCTGGAGCCTTCTTAGGCTTTAGGTGGACTTTGGGGCAAGGGGGGGGGGGGGGGGGGGGGGGGAGATCAGTACTCGCGGTACGCTGCGCTTACGGGATGTCTTTGTCCCCACATCAGAGCCTGATTCCGAGACAGAGATCAGATCCTGTTCTTATTTGGCTCCTATGGCTTCTCCGGTGTCCTGTTCCAAATCTTCTCTGAAAAGGTCCAGAATGGAACCGGTGTTGGCTCTGCATGTCGCAATGTCGAGCCAGACTATCGTGAAGAGTCATCTTCGATCTAAAAGCCTTACAAGCGTCGCAGTCATGTTTTGTGATTCGTTGACAAGCAAAAGTCGCACACTTCGTGTGAGTCGGTGCGCGGGAATGTCGCGTGGAACCAAGGGCAGAATTTAAATGTAGTCCATGCCATCTACTGCGAGGCGGACCGACGTGGGTAGGCACAACGGCATTCCACGAGCTACCCGAAAGATTGTGTAAATACGATACGCAGAGAGTGGAGATACGCGATCGAAAACAATAGCGTTGTGGGGGAGTGTATTGCGCACCGAGGGGAACCCGAGAAATGGTGTTGAACCGGACCGCAGCAATTCACGTCCGAACCAGATGGCAGAAAAAAAACAATCTGACAAAGGAGATGATGCCCATGCGCACTATCACCGAAAGGAGGAGTCACCCACCTCGTGACTGGAAAGACTTCTTTGAAGAATAACAACTTGCAAACATTCGGACTCAACACTAGATGGTAGGAGTATGCAAAGCATGTGATCTACAGCTCACATGCCTCGAACATAAAATTATAGGTATCTTTTTACATGCAGTGTATGCAGCCATTTGTGGATTCGGAAATAAAGTGTTTATTACAATAGTTTCATTAAGATGGAAATCCGTAGGGACTTTAGGGATGAATCCGAGAATGGGTCCGAGGATCAAATTATCAATTTTAAACTGCAAGAAAGATTCATGGACCATCAAGGGTTGTATTTCACTAACCCTTCTGGCTGATTTAAAAGCCAAAAGCAATGCAACTTTCCACATTAGAAATTTGACCTCTGCCTTGTGTATATGTTCAAATGGAATCTTCATTAGTTGTGTAAGTACTGTATAAAGCTGCCAAGTCAGAAGAGGAGACTTTACTGGAGCAACAATTCCAAAAAGACCCTTACGGAACAGCTTAATGACTATTAGACCATAATGATTGTCAACCAGAAACACATATGTATCTTGAGATTACTGCTAGATGCACTTTAACAGAAGCGTGGACTAAACCCAATTTTGCCAATGATAAAGGTACGGTAATAGTTGCTCTAGTGTTTCCAAGATCGGGCGAATATTCGTTTTCTGGCACCAAACGCACGCTTTCATTTTAATGTAGATGGTTTATTAGTGATGTCTGCTCTAGCTTTTGCAATAATATCTCTGCAATTATAAGGGATGTTTATACTTGCAAACTAATGGTATTCAGGAGCCATGCAGTTAAGAGCAGCGAAGTCTGGTTCAGATGAAGTACCTGGTTGTGGTTCATTGTCAATAGCGTCCTTATAGGTTTCAGATGAATGAGACTCGTCTCAGACTATAGCAACAGTTCGGTAAACCAGTAATGTCTGGGCCATCTTGGAGCAATCGGAATTATTCAACACTGTTCTCTCTTCATTTTATTGAGAAGTCTGGGCATTAGTGGGATCGAGGGGGGAAGCGTATGCAAAGATTCCCGACCATCTGATCAAAAACACGTTCCTTCCACAATCCTTGTGGTTGCCAGTTTGCATAAAATTGGCATTTCTGGTTCTCTTGTGCAGAAGAGAGTGTCGCATTGCTCCATTGGTAGAAGATTGTGTTCAAAGTTGATTAATTGAGCTCCCATTCATGGCAATTTTTGGTTCTGTTGAATGTGCCCGCCAAGAAGTTGCTCGTGAATGGAATATGCACTGCTCGCAATGTTATTCGGTTTCTCAAAACCGATTTCAAATTTCTTGAACTAGCTTGGATAGCGCCAGATATCTGGCGCCTCCTGGTTTGTTAATTTAGTGTGTAGGAAGTGGCTGTTCAGTGTGCAGAGAGTCCACTGGATCCCCAGAGGCTTAAGTAGATAATACTAAAAGTCCTATTTGTGGCAGTGTGGTCGAGCAGTTAGGCTTATCAGAGGATAGTGTTAAGCATTTATTGTACACACTCAAGCAAGAAATGATAGCACAGCCTCAAAGACTGAATCCAGACCAATTATTTTCTATAAAAAGGTACGATTTTGTTGTTTTATTCCTAGAACCAAGAGGAACTCAGATGCAGGTAACAGTTTAAAAGTATCAATGCTTTCGAAATTCAGTTTAGAATTATTTTGCTAGGCAGTAGAAAATGCTTTACAGTAATTAAAATACTTTAGTAAAATCAGGTTAGCATAATAGAACTTTTCAATAGAAAAAGATAGACTTTTGTATGGTTTGTAAATGCAATGCAACACTATGGAAGGAAAACATTCTTAAGCATTAGCAGGTAAGTACTCTACTTACAGTTCCAGTCTTCTGGCGTTTGGACTAACACGGGGCAAGGGTCAGTTCAAGGTAGGTACTAAACCACCAGCAGCACTAGGGGCGGCCGTGTGCAGAATCAATGTTGGTCAAAGGAGAAAGGGAGTACCTTGAAGAGGTAAGGTTTGCAGGCACGTACCTGCGTTTTCAAGAGACAGGCCAAGGGGTTTAAGATGAGCATAATGGAGGGGCCACAAGGCAGCACCAAAGCTACACCTCAAGCGGCCCAAGGTCAACCGGGTGCAGGGTGCAAAATCAGCATCGGGCAGCCAATGATTTTCAATATGGAAATCTCGGTCGCACTAAGACTGCAGGCTCAAGCCAGGAAGATTGATGAAGGTGACCACTGGCTGGGCAGGTAAGTTGGAGAGTTGAGGGACACCTTGGCACCGTTGGCCAGGCTGCCAAAGTCGGAGGGAGGATGCAGGGGTGCCTTCTGGTGTCGGATGTACATTATTGGAGCCAGTTGTAGTCAGTGGGACCGATCAGGTTGAGGCTGCAGGTGACTGTGGAATAGGAGAAGTCAGTCCCTAATGGAGACATTGTCAGGATCGCTGGGGAGACTACACAGGACAGGTATGGAACTCTTAACTCTGGCCGTGGGCGTTGGGTGCTGAGTCAGCAGGGGTCGCGGATCCACCTGGATCCGGAATCCTTAAAGATGGAGTTTCTTTCTAGATAGGGCTGCTGTCCTCGGGAGATCTAGTCTGAAGAATGGCAGTGTTCCTGGGGTTCTTGAAAGTTGCTGGCCAAAGGACTTTGCAGGGCCTTTGAGCAGGAGACAAATCAGTAGTCTTCTTCCAGGCTCTGCTACACTGCGTCTTCGTCCTTTTCTTCTTGGGTCAAAGGAATCTGAGGATCAGGGTTCAGGGGTGCCCCTAAATAGTGAATTTAGGGGTAATACAGAAACTGTTAAATGGTAGCCAATGGGCTACTTGCCTTTAGAGTGACACCCGTAGAATATCCTCTCCTGATGGGTTGAATACTTCTATTCAAGATGGAGGATTTCCTAAGGGGGGGGTCACCTCGGTCCAGGGCACCTTATTTATTTATTTATTTGCGGGTTTATATAGCGCTAGAATCGACTCCCATGGAGTATCTCTGCGCTCTGGATCGGGTTTCAGCTGATCATTAACAGACAGGGAGAGCCGTCTTAGATGTCACTTTTAAACAACAAAGTTTTAAGCTGTTTCCTGAATTGCAAGTGTTCGGGACATAGTCTTAAAGTTTGAGGTAGACTGTTCCACAGTGTAGATCCCACGACTGACAATGCTTTACCCCCATGTCTAGCTTTTTTGGCACGGGGCACTACCAGCAGAAAACCATTGCTGGATCTCAAGGACCTGGTAGGAGTGTAGGGAATGAATTTGTTTTCCAAGTACAGGGGACCTTGGCCATTTATACTTTTGTGGATCAGGCAACAGATTTTAAACTTAATCCGTTGCCGGATTGACAGCCAATGCAGTTTTTTCAAAAGAGGTTTAGAAGCTGTTCTCGGAGGGGCATTAAGGACCAGTCGAGCTGCTGTATTCTGGATCACCTGTAACTTGGCCAACACTCCCTCATTTGCTGAGAGGAGCAGGCCATTACAGTAATCCAGCCGACTTAGAACAAGAGCCTGCACCAGGGTCCTTCTGGAAGAATCCGGCAACAAAGGAAGAATCTTACGCAACAGGCCAATAGTGTGGAAGCATACACCTGTAATATAATTGGTATGCTGCCTTAACACTAAATCCTGGTCAAGGCGTATCCCCAGATTTTTAACAACCTGCTTCGGTTCAGGAACCATACCCAGATCGGGGGGCCACCAATCGGGGGACCACAGTATCTTGGCCCCTCCAAACAACATAATCTCTGTTTTGCTGACATTGCATTGTAGGTAATTAGATGACATCCATTGCCCTACAGCCTTCATGCCTGCCGAGAAAGAGTTCTTAATTTCCGTCGTGAGGGTTTTGAAAGGGAAGAGGAGCTGTGTGTCGTCAGCATAAGACACTGGAATAAAACCAAATTCGCGCATCACTCTTGCCAGGGGTGCCACATAGATGTTAAAAAGTGTAGGGCTCAGACAGAAGCCCTGTGGCACCCCTTTCGTAATTTCTACTTCCCTGGAACGGTAAGTACCCATGGTGACAGTCTGGGTACGGCCAGTAAGAAAGCTTCTCAGCCAGGCAAGGGCTTTGTTCTTCACTCCCATGTTCGACAACCGGTCAACAAGAATGTTATGTGACACGGTGTCGAACGCTGCTGACAAGTCAAGCAAAACTAAGATTACAGAGTAACCCCTATCTTGAAGCATATGTAGGTCGTCTACCACAGACAGAAGAGTAGACTCTGTGCTGTGTTTTGGCCTGAACCCGGATTGTGAGTAGTCCAGGCCACCCACATCTTCAACAAAGCCGGACAAGTGTCTGTTGACATGTTTTTCGGTCAATTTCCCCAGAAAAGGAAGCAGTGAGATAGGTCTTAAATTGGTAAGCTCGGTCCAAGGGATAGATGTATTTTTTCTGATGGGCCTTACCAGCGCACGCTTCCAATCCTTGGGAACAGAGCCCAAGCCAAGAGACAAGTTGACCAGTCCTTGAATCATGGGGCCAAGTTGTCCAGAAAGGATGGGCATAAGTTTGGCAAGTATGATGTCATCCGGACTACCACTTTTTATCTGGGTCATCAGAGCCAATAAGTCTGGGGAAGAGATTGAGGGAAAGGTGTCTAAAACTTGTGTATTAGGCACATGTTCAGTATCATTAAAGACCTGACAGGGGACCATGGCAGTGGAGGCGAGATTAGAATTGACAATATTCTCATAAATCCTGTCTATCTTATTAGAAAAGAAGGACCAGGACCACCTTAGGGGTGGTCCTGGCAGAGAGGGGACACACACCTCCTGAATACTAATTTTCAAGCCGACCTTGCAGTCAAAAGTGGGGCTTGGTCAAGGTGGCGGGCATTTCCACTATTTGGAAAGGCAATGGCTGGCATACCAAAGGGCAGGAAGCCTTTGAGGCCCACCACCCATCCTGGATACTAGTGGTAGGTCGTTTTTCAGTGGGCATCCCTAAGATGCCCTCTGTGTGCATGTTTCATTAAATCCCACACTGGCGTCCGTGTGGGTTTAATGTGTTGTGAAGTTTGATACCAAACTTCTCAGTTTTCAGTGTAGCGATTATGGTGCTGTGGTGTTCATAATGACAAACTCAAAGCACCATATACTCATAATGGCAGCACTGCACTTACAACGTCTAAGAATGGACTTAGACACTGTAGGGGTACAGGGCTCATGCACCTGTACCCTCCCCACTGGTATAGAGCACCCAGCTAGAGGGGTGACTGATCTATGCCAGGGCAGTATGTTGTAGGCATGGCACACAGATGTGTGCCATGTTGACTCTTCACTTTGTTCTGCACCAAACACGCAGCCTGCAAAGGCAGTGTGCGAATGTAATGGTACAGGGCCTCTAAGGGTGGCAGAATAAGTGCTGCAGTCCTTAGAGGACTTCCCTGGTCACAGTGCCCTGGGTACCTGTGGTACAATTTAGCAGGAGCGGACCTGTGGCCAGAGATGCCAACTGGTTTTTGTTTTCAATGCAGTTTTAGGGAAATAACATAGGCCATGGGTACTTAATTAGCAGGTGCTCATGGCACACTCAGTCAATGCATATCAGCAATTCAGCAAAAAGTGGGGTCAACCATGCAGAAGCTTCCAATACTGGAGAACCACAGTTACAGGTAGGTAACTTGTTTTCTTACTCCAGTAATGGAACTTTCATAGTCACATGCTTGAATCAGAGTAGCTAGCAGTCCGTAGCACATTTTAATCTGTATTTACATGAACACAAGCTTTAAATTGTCCATCATCTGTAGGGAAGAATAGTTTTACCTGAAAAATAACAATAGCCCCCAACTGATAAATACTCCATAGAGAAAAAATTCTTTGGGTAACCACCATATTATGAACCTCTACACAATGAGAAATACATCTAAAATAAAATGTGCAAATTCTTACAGTATAAAGGAAGGAGGGATGAAGGAATATCCTGGATAGGTACTCCAGCAAACAACGCAGTGGATGTAGATACTGCTCTTGTTGAACCAACTTGCACCCGTGCTCAGAGGTTTCCCTACTGCGATGGCAATATTGGATTGTACTCTAGATCCCCTTTCTGGGCGTACTGAAGGACACAAACAGCTGTGACGATTTGCGAAAAGCCTTTGTTCTTTGTAGATAACATTTTAGACACGCTGGATAGCCAGCGAATGACGTTATTTTCGCTGCAGTAGTCGGTTGAGGGAAGAACCTCGAGGATAAGCGGTTCATTCAAGTGAAAGTCTGATGGTACTTAGGGTATAAACTTTGTATTAGTACAGAGGACTATTCAATCCTTGCAACTGCAGAACCGGTTCCTGTATGGTCAGGGCCTGAATCTCTCCAACTCTCCTGATATCGGCACCAGAAGAAACACCACCTTCCAAGAAAGGAACTTAAGGTCCGCCCTATGAATGGGTTCAAAGGGATGTTTCATGAGTTGTAATACTATATTAAGATGCCAGAGGCTTAACCGGAGGAATAGTACGAAATTATTTCATAAACTGTTTCATGATTCGCTCCGACCATAACGAAGGCCCTGAGGACATCCTCCTAAAACGGGATATAGCAGCTAGATGGACTTTTGACGCATGTGCTAATCCAGATTTTGCCAATAGAAACATGTAAGGAAGAATCTCATCAGAAGCGGATCTTAGAGGATGAACATTAGAATCCCGGCACCATCAACAGAATCTTCTCCATTTCATAATGTACGTCTTATTCTTACTCTGTGCTCAGACATTTGAGAGAATATTCCTGCATTCAGATGGGAGTTAGATGTTGAAATTCACAGTGTTCAGGAGCCATGCTGCTAAACGTGGTGAGCTGGGTTCTGGATGTAGCACTTGTCCCTGCGACATCGTCAGGAGAGATGGAATGGGTTGAAGGAGAATAGGTTGAGTCTCCGAAAGAAGGGGAAGCACTATGAATCAATGCTGTCTCAGCCACCATGGGGCTATCAGGATCATCCTGCACGGCTCTTGATCTTCATGAGTAGTCGTGGTAGGAGGGTAATCGAGGGAAAGGCGTAGCCAAAGACGCCTGATCATGCCAAAGATGCATTCCGCCAAGATCCCAGTTGGTGACGCCAACTTGCAAAGAAACAGAATTTCTTGTTCTGAGCTTTTGCAAAGAGGTCTTCTGTTGGTTTGCCCCATTTTAGAAAGTTGCTGTCTAGGGTTCCCTAATGGCTCTCCCACTCGTGGCAGGTTGACTTGAGTCTGCTTAATGTGTCTGCCTTGACATTTTGATCTCTCGGAAGGTGTTCTGCCTTCAGCGAGAATCTGTTTTGAACAGCTCATCTCCAGATGCTATGGGCCTCCTGAGACAGGAGGAGCGATCTTGTGCCGCCGTGCTTGTTGAGATAATGCATTGCTGTTGTGTGGTCTGTCCTGATCAGCACAGTCGAGTTCCTTATCCTCGGCAGAAATGCCAGCAATGCTAATCTTAGTGACCTGAGCTCCAGTAAATTGATGTGAAGTTGCTGGTCTTGACTCCGCCAACGCCCACTGACCTGGAGGTCTTGAAGGAAGGTTCCACAACCTTCCAGGGAAGCATAAGTGGTGATCACTTGTGGAGCCAGCATGGTGGAACAAGAAAGACCGACGGAAATGTTTTGACGTCGGGTCCACCAAGACACAGCCTGGATCACACCTGGTGTGGCTGTAATGACATCCTCAAAGGAACCTACTGCTTGACACCATTGCCGATCCAGCTCCTCCTGCAATAGACACATCATTAACCGGCAGAAGGGGACAAGAGGGATGCATGCTGACATTGTCCCGAGGAGTGACTTGTAGCATCATTTTGAAAGACTTTTTTTGCGAATGCTTCGGACAGTGAGATTCATTTCTTTTGTCTCCAGGAGAAGGAAGAGCCTTGTTTATTGTGGTGTCCAGAATTGCCCCAAAGAAAGTAATGCTCTTGGATGGATGGAGAGATGATTTTTCCTCATTCAGAGTAAGGCCTAATTCGGCAAACAGTCTTGTACATGCCACCATGCACGACTGAGCAGCTGCGTGTGAAGGTGCTTTGATCAACTAATCGTCCAGGTACGGAAACACTTGATGTCTGCTTCCTCAGAAATGCCGCTAGTGGAGCCAGACATTGTGAAAATTCTTGGGGCCGACTTGAGGCCAAATGGCAAAACCTTGAACTGGTAATGGCTCCCGGCTACGACATATCGAAGGTACTGCATGTGGGAGGGATGGCTGGGGATGTGAAAATATGCATCTTGTAAGTCTAAGGTGGTCATATGAACCCCGGGGTTTAGGAGCAACAGAATAACCTTAAGCGAAACCATTCGGAAGGACTGCTTTTTGAGATAAGTGCTTAGAGTTCTCAAATCCAGGATCGGACGCCATTGACGGACATTCTTGCGAACAAGAAAGAAACAGGAATAAAATCTCTTCCCTCTCTGGGAGATAGGCACCGGTTTTATTGCTTCTTTTCGGAGCATTGTAAGAATCTCCAAACGCATGAGATGTAGATGTTTTACCTCCTGCCGTCCTGGTTAAAGTACATGGAGGGATCTGGAGAAAGTCCAATGTATGGACAAATTGTATTAGATTGCGGACCCATCGGTCCATGGTTATATTCTGCCACTTGTGAAGGTGAAAAGAAATTTGGCCCCCAGGGGAACTTCTGGAAAGGTGGGATTAAAAATAGCCGGAGCCTGAAGCTCGTTATGGATGTTGTGAGGTGTCCTTTCCTTGACATCCTGTTCTTCCTCTGGGGGTAGATTTAGAATATACCCCAGACTGCTGCGGTCACTGAACGTACTGTTGACGTTACGGCTGGGAAGATTTAGCGTACGAGGGTTATCTATAATGTTGAAATCCTCCCCTGTAGGATGAAAGGCCCCTTCCTCTAGCTCCTCTAAAGGGCACTTTCCAATACTGGAGTGTCCCTGGAGCCTTCACTGCATCAGTATCCTTCTTGATATCTTGCAGTGCATTGTCGATGTGCTTCCCAAATAAAGCCTTTCCATCAAAAGGAAGGTCCAGGATCTTATTTTGAACCTCCGGTCTAAATGACGTTGCTCGGAGCCATCCTTGACGGCGCAAAACCAAAACTACTGCACCCCCCAGCAATCTAAATGCTGTAGTTGCGATATCCATCACACAATCTATCACTACGGCAGAAGCCCTCTCTTCTTGCAGAATCTTCTTCACTTCTGGTTTACTCTCTTCCAGAACCTGATCCACATGCGGAGCCAGGTCACCACTTCGGTCTGTCATATCTGCCCAATATGGCAAGGGTATTAGCAGCTCTGACCAACAGAGCTGACATACCAAAAACATTTACCGGCGTTATCTAGGCGCCTGCCTTCCCTATCAGGTGTTGTAATGGGTGCCTATGGGTTTTTGGATTTTTGTTGAACTGCCTGGGAAATAACCAAATCCGGTTTAGGAAGGCCCACCAAACAGGCTGGAGCGTCCTCTGGGGCCTTGTATTTCTTGTCCAACCTGGATAGTACTGGTGTCACGGTCGCTGGAGTTCGCATGGCCTTCAGTCCTTCCTCCAATACATGACATAATCAGGATAGCCCTCACTGACTGTATGGCTCCTTAAAATCATACAAGAAACATTCTGTGTAGGTAGCCAGCATAAGCAGATCAAATCTTTTTGCAGCTCTCTCTAGCAAGTTATGGAAACCATCAATATCCTCTGGTGGTCAACGGGTACCGGAGAAGGAGAAAGCGTGGGAATGAGGTAGTCCTCCCATTCTCTATTTGGATCTCTAAGTTCTCCTTCCTCCAGATCATCATCCGTAGAACCCGGATCTGCCGGATTGAGGTATTGATGGAGGTGATCTCTAAGGATTCCGCCAGAACAGCTTGACCTCTTTGGAGTAGATGGATAGTGTGGGTGAGGAACTACTGATGGCATTTCCTGAGATACAGGAGTTGGTGGAAATCTCTTCCTATAGTCATCCAACATGAACTGTAGGTCTGTTAATAAAGAGGACGGCATGCAAACTACAACTTCCTGATAATTCTGACGGTATTGTTCCTGAGGAGGATAGACTTGATATTCACCTTATTTCATCAAAATCATTCTCCTGACACTTAATGTGCAGCTGGGATGGGCTACTCGCATAGCCATACGGCCCCTCATCTTTTTCCTCAGAATGCTGCTCTTCCAACAGGTGAAATGGCAAAAGAGGTGTAACCTTGCTAGGTGGTGTAATTCTCCTTGTTCTAGTCTTCTCTGTTTTGTCTGCCGTCAACGACGTAGTTGTCATTGTCGACTATCCCGTCATCGGTGCGGTCATCGCCAATGATGATACCAGCGTTGAAACCTTCGGCGACTGTGACAAAACCTTGGTCGACGGAGTTCCCAACTACGCCGAGGCTTTCTTCAGCAACAGGCGAACTTCAATCTTCGTTGACGCCAGAGGTGGTACCATCGACGATGAAGATTTTGTTGATGTCTTTACTTCAGGAGGCACTGAAGAGAGCTTTTTGAAGGTGTGCCTGGCCTGAGGGGGTGTCTTAGGCAGCTCAGAACTCGCTGTTTTTGCTGTTTTATCCCCCCGAAGCATGTCCCTTCCTCTCCTTTCCATGTTTTTGAGATTGAGGGACTGCGCCCACGAGACTCATGAGGTCTTTTTAAGGGCTTTTTCTGGATGCGCCCCAGATGAATGGGTGTCAGGCGATCTTCTCTTATGGGATCTCCTGGTTGAGGCAGAGGATGCCTCATCACTGTCCTCACTAGAAATCACTTCTTTTCTGGCTATGAGTTTCTGAAGCTATATCAGAAGGTGTCCATCACGATCCCTCAAGGTATTACTTGAAAAGGTACGACCTACCTTGCAGTCCTTTGCCTGATGGTCTGGATAAAGGCAATACAGTCCTCATGAGGGTCATCAGTGTAAAGCCCTTTCTTGGAGCAGGTAGCACACGCTATAAACAGACCCTTTTTCTCCTTTCCTGACAATTATGCCAGAGTGATGACAAACCAGCACTGGAGATGGATCCTGCAGATTTAAAAGTGGAGATGAAGCCATGAATACTATTCAAATTCACTGAGAGAAAAACTGAGCAGAGCTCAGAAGAGACTCCCAAGCACAGCGTGCAGTAGAAAATCTGAAGGTCTAAGGTTCTCTCAGGAGTGTTCTAGAGGGTGAAGGGTCCAGATTGGTTCAAGAATTATTCTTGGTCTCTTTTACAAAACAAGAGTTATGGGTTACAAAACTGAAATGGGCCTAGGCCTTTTTTTCTGCTTTGTATTGATTTAAGCATTGCTTTTTTGATTTGCCAGGGACTCCCATTTTGACAACGGGAATGATTCAAGCATGTGAATCTATGAAAGATCCAATACTGGAGTAAACCTGGGTTCATATAGTTCAGAGGGAGGCCCCATCAGTGGATATCCATTGGATGCCACAAACAGACCCATGGGGCCTGAAGGTAAAATAGAGGGACCGCAGACTGCCTAAAGAGTGGCAACAGTGCACTGAGAAAAAGCTGGATCGACTTACAGTACTAGTAACTCTACATAGGTCGGCGCCAATAGCGGTAAAGGGCTTAGAACGGGGCCATTCTGTCCAAAAGCTTCAGCTCAGAGGAGGACTCCGCAGGAGTAGCAATACATTAAGATAACCAACTTGGATCAGTGTCTAGGAAAAATGCCGTCATACTTCCTCTTATTTCTGGAAAACGTTGATGAGGGTAAGGAGTACAAAATCAAATACATCTTCTACCGTGAAAGTAACCAACGCTTAGCCAAAAATGATTGCAGAAGCAGCCGATAACCTATATGGTTTGTGCTCATTGATAGCTTTAAGGTGCACTAGCACAAAAAAAGGGGAGGGGGTTATGGTGATTGTGGAAAGAAACCAGAGAAAGGGGAAGATAAAGACAAACATGAATAATCAGTGAGGAAATTATGGAAAGCCAAAGAGGGGGAGAATAGAAGAGTTGAAAAACACATAGAAAGAAAAGAATAGCCAACAAAAAGGCAAAAGTATGAGAAATATAACCGCAAATTATTCATATTTCATAATTCACATTGGCCCTTTCAGATCCAGAGGACTGAAAGCTCCAACACGTTATAGTCTCTTCGTTAGCTCATCATTAATGGCGTATATTTTACAGACAAGTGCATTGTGTACATCGCAGGAAAAATAAAACTGGTGCTAAGCATCAAGAAGTGCAAAATTGATAGCTTTAAGGTGCATGCGGCCACATTTTTGCATGACATTGAGCTGTGCTCCGATCTCTTGCACAAAAACAGACCTTGTGAAGTCCGAAATGGACACCTGTCCATTGAATGTGTGACAGGGTTTGAAATCAGACTTTAAGGAGCGACACTCAGCAGCACCGAGAATTTTTAAGAAGAATTTTGTAGAACACCACTACTGAAAACTAATAGAATAGATACCAGCTTTGGATCGGTGTTGAAAATAGGGAAATCGCATCAAAGCTCCAGGGTGCGTGTTATATGGCTCAGTTGAAATCACTTCTGGTGCCAAAATGGAGCCCGAGTCACCCACCAGCACAGCCGATTAATTAAAACTTACTGTCACTTGGTGACTAGGGCTATTCAAGAGACGAGGAATCTGCAGTTTTAAGTAGCCATCCGAAACATCAGATTCAACATGAAGGTTCTTACAGAAAGAAAAACCTACTTTAGTTTACCTGCAGAGCTGTAAAAATTACTATCACTACCAACTCTTGCCCCAAAAAGGATTTGGTTATAACTGATCACAATGCCTGTAATTATTCAGTCACAATAGAACTTCTAAACCCAAATGTATTCGTTATTTTGGGTAGTCATCCTCCAATAAAACTCCAAATACTGGAAGATGGAAGGACAAAGAAATGCCCCCAAGATTCAATTTACCTGGAGTAAAGTCATTCAGAGGCAGGAAGGCGGTTAGAACAACACAAGCTGATAAAATGGTCACCTGTCCTTAAACAAGCTAGGGGCAAGGAATCCTTGTCTCTGCCACTTACAAGTACTTTGAGGGCCGGAAATACTTCGGACTCAAAAAGAATTTTATCACATCGGTCAGATCAGACAGAGCTCTGAATGTTGATGTAAAGTGCATTATTCAATAAAGCTTATCTTATGCACAGTCTTATATTAACAGGATAAATCTTGCTTAAGCAAAAAAGTCAACCAGAACTCATCAGCGAGGGCTCTGTGGTGGGATTCTATGTTATTACTTAGTTGTCTCCACATCAGACTAGCATGTGCTGGAGACTACATCATCAGCTATATAGGGGTTAAAGTATGGATTGGGTTGGCATTTTACTTCCACACCATCTAATCACCTATTCTTTAGAAAGGCTCAGAAATCCCATTTAGGCCTCTAACCTCCTTTTGGCTCACTGTGCGATTTATCAGGTACTGGTCTTTCGTAAACAAATACACAAGTGCTTTCTCAACAGATGCTAAACAAATTGTGTTCCTCTTCTGTACCAAGGATTCTTTTATTTTGGGAGGCCATAGGGGTCCAGATTTTTTGAGGACAGTCCCAAAACTGCAAGCCATGGTGCAAACCACTTTAAAAATATGATTGGAGTTTAACGATTATGCTGCCTGTGTATTTCCAAAACAGCACATCCTAACAAAGTTGGTGAATGGCATGGACTCTGGCCAATTTAATAACCGATTAGGTATAGAAGGTTCTTTCATCTCTCACTCCTAAGAAATTACTTCAAAAACGACAGGACTGCTCTACCTTAATTTGGCTATATCTGGCATTCAATTTTCATCTGTAAGTTTATATGCTTATGAACACAGAAAAAGTTACAATTCTACAATTTTGCCTCTTCAGTCTTAAAGAAAAGGCCAAGGGAAAGTCTTTCACCCCTTCACAGATCAAAATACCTTCATTACTTTGGGAGCTAAACACGGTCATCACTGGACCGCCAATAGAAACCAATGCGCAAATTAGATCTCCGCAATGATCATGGAAAGGCATTTTCCTTATAACTCTATTTTACAAAGTTAGAGTGGCCTCCAAAGACGGAAGAACCTCTCATGGTGTTTCAACACAGTAGGCTTCTCTTTTCCCCTCAAAAGGATAACTCAGACTTTCACCTCAATCATATGATTTATATTAGGACTATTTTTCAAAACTAAGGGGTGGTTCTTACAGGAAGATCTTGATGAAAGCACACCATAGACAGATTTATTTACAAAGTGTCACCCACACAAAACGATTAAGGCACTCAGCACAACTATGAGAAAGCAATGAAAAGAAAAGTAGTCAAGCATTAGTTGAGAGATCTGTGGCATTAACGGGAGAATGGCAACGAGATTGTTTCAAGCATGTGATTTTAGGAAAGATCCAACACTGAAAAAATTGCATCAGCATCCTTCTACAAGAAAATTATCAACCAACACAAAAATACTACCTGAAGTGAGCATACATCTACACACACAGGCTTATGTGAGGAAAAGTCAGAAAAACACTCCATATCTTAAACGAAGTTGAGTGCAGTCAGTTTTAAATAGGTTTGGTAAGGTTTACAAGAGGGGGAAAAAAAGCATCAGAAGGCAGAGCTCAGTACTCCAGACTCTTGTTACCAGGAGCCAGAAAAAGTTAAGTGAGACACCTGCCACCTATAGCGCATGATGAGATACTGGAGGGCTCAGAGCCCTTACAGGTGCAGGGTCACTTTTAAGCTTAATATTACTGCAGGCTATTAGATTGTGTTGAATTTGTCCTTTTCCTTCCATTTACTTTAAAAAAAAAGGTTTGCTAAAAAGATTTTGAAATGGTCACCTACTGGAGGAACAACTCAATTTTTCAAATACATTTTAAAAGTATATAAATGGAACTGGACAATATAGCCACCATTATAGGCTTCTAAATTATAAACAACTGAAATATACAGTTTGGAAGATGTGCTCCAGAACCCCGAACATATGCTGTGTAGGTATGATGTTCATACATGAAGTGAAAGCTACCCACAAAACTTTAGTAGCTGTCACTTTTTGCCTGGCATTTGATATTGTTTCGATTATAGTGCACAGGGTCCCTGCCAACCAGGTCCTTTGTGCCACTACTCCTTACCTAAAAACATATCCCCAGTTGATAAGTCTACCCCCTGTAAGCCCCTGGTAAGGGGTATCCAGGGCCTGTGGGCTGAAGGGGATCCCCTGAGAGACACCCCACACTAGGACCATGCCACTGCCCTTGCAGCTTGCATGCCCTTGTGAGGTGAAAAACGAAAGTCAACATGGCACAAGCCAGCCAGCACTGCCTGAAGGTATGGGTAAGTCACCACCCTAGCAGGCTTTACAGCTCAAAGGCAGGATGCACTATAGCACAGGTGATGGCATATTCTATTGTAATTGCACTTATATAGCACTTACTTCCCCAAAGGCGTCAAAGCACTTTTTCGGCGCGTCACTACTCCGGAACCCATAAAGAAATAGTCGTGAATTAGTATAGAGAAAATATGAAAGTAATTTGAGTGGTGGATAGGTCTTATTTGGATTGAAAAAGGATAGTGGAGGGATAGAAGAGGAAAAAAAGATTTGTATTTATATAGCGCTTGCTACCCCTGATGAGGTGCTAAAGTACTTTTTTGGCAAGTAGCACGCTTCTCTGGAATCCATACAGTGTTAGTGGTGAATTAGTATAGTAAATTATTAAATTAATTTGAGTGGTGTACAGCTTAGTCTGTTATTTGGATTGAAAAGGATAGTGGAGGGATAGAAGGGAAGGATTTCGATTTTTTTTTTTTTTTAGCTCATAGCAGTAGGAGGCGGCAGTTTGGGATGAGCAAAACGGAGGGGGATGAGTAAAAGGGAGGTGGATGAGTCAGAGGGAGGGTTTAGAAAGGCTTGTTTTGGGGATTAGAATAGTAAAAAGAGGTATGAGATGATGCAAGGAGGGGTGGAGTAGGAAAGAGTATCAGAAGGGTTATTTTGGGGATCATATTAGTGATATGGGGTTTGGGATGAAAGAGTGGAAGTAATGGATATATTGATAGAGGTATAGGATGAGAAATTGGGTAGTGCATTGGAAAGAGTAGTACAAGGAGGTTTGAGTTGAGTCAGTTGAGCTAGAGGATATATTGAGAGGGGTATAGGGTGAAAAAGAGTAGTACATTGTATATGCTGAATTAGAAGAAAAGTGATAAATAAAAATAACTAAAAGTAATAAATACACAGATACAAAAGTAACAAAGATATAGATCCATACATACATGAAAGGCATATAGTTGCATAAAGAAAGGTAGTATATGTTGATTAAAGATGCATTACATAAACTCCGGCTTTCAAGTGTTGTCGTACTTTAAATTTTATATATATATATATGTGTGTGTGTGTAGATCCATAGTGAAGCAACTGTAGATAGTTATGATAAAAAGATTTACTTATTTATGCAGTCACTTATATACACATGTTGAAAACATAGAATGTAACTCAGTAATATGTAAATTTGTTATGCAGAACTAATGAATATATAATATCTTTTTCTAAACAAGTATTTTACACGTTTATACAAAGCAATACACATATATATATGTACATACCTATAGTGCAAATAAATGCTTATATAACAGATATGCTGTATGGAATATGCTACTTACCAGTATGCATCTGTTCTTGGCATGTAGAGCTGCAGATCCACACACTAGCATAGATAGCCATCTGGTGTTGGGCTCGGATGCTTGCACGTTGTTGGAGTTAGTAGAAGAGAGAAATGTCCATGTGTGATATCTAAGTAAGATAAAGCAGGAACAGATACAGGTCCCGAGGAGGTGGGTGGGCGTGTGTGGATCTGCAGCTCTACATGCCAAGAACAGATGCATACTGGTAAGTAGCATATTCCGTTCGAGGCATATGAGCTGCAGATCACACACTAGCATAGACTATAAAGCAGTACCTCCCCTAGCGGTGGTCACCTGTATCGTTTGCAGCAGTTTGAAATATAGTTTTAAGGACAGCTTGGCCCACAGAAGCTAGTTGCTTTGCTTGTACGTCAACAATAGTGTTCAGTGAAGGTGTGTGTTGTAGACCATGTGGCTGCCTTACAAATGTCTTCGAAGGGAATGTTCCCTAGGAATGCCATGGAAGCCTCTAGTTTGCGTGTGGAATGTGTTCTAGGGGGAACTGTCAGTGTGCGTTTAGCTTTCTGGTAGCATATTTTGATACATTTAACTATCCACCTAGCAATCCCATATTTGGAGATGGGGGTTGCCCTTATGTGGTGGAGAGAACGCTACAAACAGTTGTTTTGCGGAAAGATTTGGTTCTGTCAATGTAGTAAAGACGGGCTCTTTTAACATCTAAGGTATGAAGAGCTCTTTCCGCTACAGAGTCTGGGTTTGGAAAGAACACTGGTAACTGATTGGTTAAGATGAAAAGGAGATATGACTTTTGGAAGGAATTTTGGATTTGTCCTAAGAACCACTTTGTTACGGTGTAATTGCAAGAATGGTTCTTGTATGGTTAAGGCCTGGATTTCACTTACCCTTCTGAGGGATGTGATTGCAATAAGGAAAGCTACTTTCCATGTGAGGAACTATAGTTGGCATATATATAGAGCTTCAAATGGGGGTCTCATGAGCCTAGTAAGAACAATGTTTAGATTCCACACTGGAGAGGGTGGTAATCTGGGAGGAATAATCCTTTTAAGTCCTTCCATGAACGCTTTGATCGCAGGTACTCTAAATAGTGACAAGTGCTGTCGATTTTGTAAGTAAGCTGCCAATGCTGCTACGTGGAGGCGTATGGAGGAGTATACTAAATTACATCTTTGCAAGTGTAGAAAGTAGCAAATGATGTTCTGGATGGATGCATCCAGTGGGTGTATATTATTGTTAGTGCAGTAAATGGCAAATCTTTTCCATTTTGCAGCATAGCAAGCTCTAGTAGTATGTCTTCTGGCTTCTTTTATAATGTTCATGCAGTCTGGTGGCAGGTTAAAGTAACCGAACTCTAGGACTTCAGGAGCCAGATCGCCAGATTGTTGACCTGGATCTGGATGTCTGATCTCTCCATGGTTCTGGGTTATTAAGGACAGGGAGAGATGCAGTATTTGGTGTGGAACTAGGGAGAGTTCCAGTAGTGTTGTGAACCACGGCTGGCGTGCCCATGTGGGAGCTACGAGGATCAATTTTAGAGACTGCTGCCTGAGCTTGCGTACTACTAGTGGAATGACTTGAGATTGTTCAAAAGTATCTAAGAGGAAATCTTCGTCTGGTGCATAGGAGTGCATTGTAACACCATGATAAAGTGCAGCTCTATTTAATAATTGGCCAAACCCCAGGTGATCACCTAGGGGAGATGGTTTTGAGGGATATGGCTGTAGGTCCGTTATGTCAGCTGGGATAGGGAATGCCCAATCATCAAGTGGGGAGGTATCTGGATCCGTGAACTGGTCATTAGGATCACCCCCACCCCCTAGGTCATCATCATCATCATCCAGAGGTGGTGTATGTGGTGAAGTTACAGGTAAGGGTGGTGTAGGCAGAGGAGGTGGGTTAGTAGGCAGTGTAGGAGAAGAAGGGGGCATAGGTGATGTTGCACAGTCCTTGTGTACAGGAACTGGAGCAGATGGTGTGTCCAGTTTTCGTTTTTTACATGGCACAGCTGTGACATGTCCTGTTTTTGGGTTGATATAAATCTTTTTCAGCCTTGGATCGATGGGATCTGGTTGAAAAAGTTCTTGTTCCTCTAACAGTTTTTGGTGCCGATTTTTTCGGTTCAGAGCGAGGCTGTGGCTGATCCTTATAGGTTTTGGCTTTAGGAGATGTTTCAGAGTCCGTAGCAGTTTGTTTTGGTGCCGAGGATGTTAGTTTCGGAACCGAAGCTGGATTTTTAGGCTTGGGAACCTTCGACGCCTGCTTATCTATGTGTCTTGGAGTTTTCGGGGCCAATTTGGAGGTGGAAGGCGTCCGAGTTGATTTCGGCGCAGAGTGTTCTTTTGGCTTCGGTGCCGAAGGTGCCGGCTGGACAATGACATGCGGTTTGCTCGGTTCCGAGCTACCGGAAGGCCTGTCTTTTTTCCTCGGAGCCGAGCCCGGAGGCGGGGCTTCTGAAGGATGTTTTCGGTCTCAACTCGGGCCAATAGGCGAATTCTTGACCACTGCCTTTGGTTTTGGAGGGGCAGGGGCAGTAGAACTCACACGCTGCCCAGGAGTGATGAGGTCGTCTGGGTCTTCTGCCTCGGAGTTGATTGAGATCCTCGGAATCTTCTTCTGGGACATCGGGCCTTCATCAAAGATGATCTCTGGTTCCGGAGTTGGTCTCTGTGCCATGATGTGTCTTCTAGCCCTTCGATCTCGGATGGTCTTTTTGGATCGAAAGGATGCACAGGCTGGACAGCTGGACTCGTCGTGTTCAGGTGATAGGCACAGATTGCAGACCTTGTGATGGTCACTGTGTGGAAATTTTGCTCCACACTGGGGGCATTTTTGGAAAGGCGTCCTTTCCATGAGCCGTAGGCCTTACAGTGTGGATAGGCCCAGCGGCCCACGTCGATGTACAGAACCGAGCCGATGAAATTGATGTCGAAGATGAAGGTGATTCGATGGTTTTCTTGTAAATTTTGCGCTTCGAGAAGCTTGGAATTGAGATTTCCAACCGGAGCGGAAAAGTTGCATCCAAATCCAATGGCGGAAAAAACAATCTAACGATGGAGTTGATGCCCATGCGCACTATCATCCAAGGGAGGAGTCACCTATCTTGTGATTACAAAGACTTCTTCCAAGACAACAACAAGGTGCAAGCATCCGATCCCAACACCAGATGGCGATCTATGCTAGTGTGTGATCTGCAGCTCATATGCCTCGAACATTTCTGTTTGCGCATGGTGGTAATGTTTAGAAGAGCCAATTCTGGAGTAGTTTTCTAAAGATAAGGTGCTTATCCGTGGATCTTATGTTTGGGGGGGGGGGGGGGGTAAAGAGTTCCATAGTTTGGCTGCTTGAACAGAGAATGGGCAACCCAATGATTTTTTTCTTGTTTCTTGGGATTTTGAGGTGAGGTTCCACTCTAGAGCGGAGGTTGCTTTGTTGAATGTGTTTGCTAATTTTATTCCCGATGAAGAGCAGTCCCGTCCCATGCATCACCTTGTGGGTGATACAAAATAGCTCGAACGTGGATCTTCTGGTAACCAGCAACCAATGCAGGGCTTTAAATGCAGGGGAGATGTGGTCTTGCGGTTTTATATGTAAGAGTAGTCTGGCAGCTGAGTTCTGAATCCGTTGGTCTTTTCATGGGCGTTAAAGGTGATCCTTGGTAGAGGGGAGAAGGTAGCCTGGGCCTTGTGTGTATATCTCCATAAGCAGATATCCCCCCCGTACTTAAGTCTCTTCTTAAGTATTTTAGGTGCCAGGGAAACCATAAGGAGTATAAGGCTGGACACTCGACAGCTTGAGTTCCCCAACACCATGATGGCCTCTCTGAACCAAAGAGTGTGTGTTACCGAACAGCTCCTTGTATTAAACCCACACCAATTCCAGTGAGATTTATAAAAACCTGTACCTTTGAGGTGCCCCGAAAACCCACCGACCCTGCTGTGGGCACCTACTGGCTTCAGGCAGCCTGCCACACACAAACATGGTTCTGGACCCCTGGGTGGAGAGCCTCCGCTTTCTGGGACCAGAAACAATGAACATACTGGGCAGAGATGTCAAAGGGGAAGCTTTAAAGACCTGCAAGCTTTGTAATGTGAACCTCGGCCTCTGCTGCTAGCGGCAGATGGCAACCCCCCGGTTCACACCCCAACTTTGGGCAGGAAAACCCAAAAGAATAGGATGTCCGCCCACCTCTGCCAACTCCACCCCTGAGGTAAGGGGCCCATTAGCCCTACCTGCTACTCCCCTAAAATGCCCCTACATTTAGTATTATAAGGTGGCTCCCATAGACCTGGAAACAAGATATGCGATGACCTAAGAAGAAAGAAGACATCCCTGCGGTGAAGACAACTGCCTTGGCCCCAGCCCTACCGGCCTGTCTCCAGCTTCAACAAACCTGTGACATGCCTTTCAGCCAGCAATCTCCAAAAACGATGGCAGGAGTGCTGCCTTAGAAAATGACTCCATTCTCCCGAGAACAGCGGACCTGTCCAAAAGAATCTAACTCCAAGGACTTCAAATCAAGGTGGGTCTAAGCCTCCTGCCCATTCTGCACCCGACGCCCACTGCCCAAGTCTGAGTAGCCCTCCTGCCCAGTGAAATCTCTCCAGCGATCAGGACTCCGAATCCAGTGTGGGCAGACCTTTCGCGACCTATACGACAGAGCCTGCAGTGTGAACCTGAAGGGTCATCCCCCCCCCACCACTACCAGCCTGGTAAGGAGAACTCTGATGTCTAAAGGTACCCCTGCAGCCACTAGGCTTTGCTGAGATCGATCGTAATCAGGAAAGGAAGTTTTTAATCAAAAATACTTTTCACTTAAAAAAAAAAAAGAAAGCAGCAAACTTTCACACTGTCAAATGTTATCCTATGAGGAAAACAATATTGCGGTTAACCAAGTGAGCATCAAACTTTGGAGTCTTCGGAGCCAAAAGGTTGGCACACCTATCTCTTTGAATTTGCCGACTGTTTTCTCTCCTAAAGTGGGGGAGTAAACCAGGAGGCATATGTACATAGTTTCTGGACTCAGAGACCAGGGGCTCTCCACAAAGAGGATCCAGAAACATGCCTGGTGTCTGGCTGCCTACAGCCAGTCAGTGACCACATCAGGGTTGGCAGGGATTCAGGGACAGGTGCACTCTGGGTACATGGTACAATGAATCCCACACAGGCATCAGTACTGGATTTACTGAAAGGATTAGTTTGGTAGCAAACACTCCTATATTCAGTAAAGCCATCATGGCGTTCTGGAACTCAAGTTTGAGCTTCCAGCCTATGTACTCTCTATGGCTTCACTGGCACTTACAACATTGGGAAATGGTGCCCGATATTGTGGGGGCATATCTGCTAATGCAGATATGCCCTGCCCAGTAGTATAGTGCACCCTGCCTTAGGGCTGTGACGCCTGCTAGAGGGGTGGCTTACCTCTGCTACCAGGCAGTGTTAGCTGGCATGGTGCCCAGACAGCGTGCAATATCGACTTTTGTTTTTTCACTCACAGGGGCATGCAGACTGCAAGTGCAGTGGCATGGCTCCAGTGAGGGGAGTCCCAAGGGACCCTCTTAAGCTCTCAGGCACTAGGTGTAGGAAAGTGCTGCTTTTTGCATAGTTGCGCTCCCACCCCCCTCGCACTTTTAGCCTGATGTAGATGCTCTTTGACTAAGTGTGCCCTGGGTTCCTGTCAAACAGGTACCCAGGGACTAAGTTCTTTCCCTAAAACTGTACTGTTGCAATCCCAATTGGCAACTCTGGCCACATGCAAGTGACTTGTAAAAGGTACCCAGAAGTTGACAGGCACTGGCATACATCACCCACTCACCCCATAGTTGGGCTTCCGCTCCTCTTCCTAACGACCCTTCTCGGCCATCCAGATGTTGACCCTCACTGTCAGATAGGGATATCCATTCTCTCCTACTTTCCTATGATCCTACACAGCCGTCCAACATATCCAACTTGCAACAAATTGAATCCATCTCCACTGATCCCTTCAGGGAACCTAGGCTAAACACTAGAGCATTAAAAAGAGAATAACCTCACGAAGGTCACCACTACATAAGCACCAATGGACTCCAACACAAAGCTCAAATGCATGCTCCTAAACTGTAGCTCGGCAGTGAAAGATGCTGCGGACATTGCCGACCTCATCTTTGCACAGGACCTGGACCTTTGTAATGCTGACTGAAACATGGTTAAATGACTCAGCTGCTCCCATCCTGGACATTCAAGTGCCTCCCAACTATGATATCATTCGGTTCGACAGAGCAAGTGGTCAGGGTGGAGGCATCATCTGCTTACATCGTAGGAACCTAATTGTGAAAGCACTACAATCAGACCTCCTGCCGTCCTGTGAATACCTATGCATTTAAGTGGCTAGTAGCAAAAATAACCCATGCAAACTGAACACGTTCTACCACCCGCCTCGAGACAACCTTCCCTTCACTGAACAGATCATGGAAATTATCTCGGCGAATGCTGATTTCCATGGCACTCAGATCTTCCTGGGAGATTTCAACCTGCATTGGAACGATATGAATGATGAGGTGGTCAATAGCCTTAAAACATACCTACTAGACTTCAATCTAATCCAAATCTGTGACAGCCCTACTCATATTAAACATTTTAAAGGAGCTACCTTAGATCTTGTCATTGATTAACCCAACTCCATCCATTTGGATTCAATACTGCCATGTGATTGGACGGACCACTACTGCATCACCTTCCTCATCCTGGAGTCGGTAAGAGCTAGTAGAGCCCAGCCAAAGAACCCCAAACAACTGAAAGGATGCCTACGGAACATCAACTTGCAAGATCTGAATGCACACTGCGATTACATCCTGCTCCTCCCATGAACATGTCGAATATACATGACCGTACGGCCCATTATAACCGCTCAATTACCAATGTTTAAGACTCAGTTGGGCCTCTACAGCTTAAAGGACTATCCTCCAAACCCTGGTTTAATGACATTCTAAATTCCTAGAGAAGAAATCTAAGACTTGCGGAAAGACTGCGCCGAGCATATTCCTCCCTCTAACAGCTCTCCCATCTGAGATCCTTAACAAACAAACGCATCAGATGCTCAAAGGCCACCTTCTTCCGAAATCAACTAGAGCAAGCAAAAAAAAACTCCCAGAAAACTGTTAGAACTCATCAAGTCCCAAGCGAACAGTCAGCCTAATCCATCGCCACAGGGTCGACTGCCACTACCGAACTGCGATAAATTTGCTGACTTTGTCACTGACAAGACCGCTAAGATCGAAGCTGAACTACGCTCTGCACTCGAACCACTGTCGTTCAGGCCGCTGAACACCCTCCCGCCCACTGGGTTGCTCATCACGGTCGCAGTGCAGCCCTACCTCCCCCAAAACAAAGCATCCTGGAGCCTGTTCCAATCCTTGGATAAAAGCACCATACGCAAAACACTGGCTACTTTGAAACTATCTAATCATTACAACAACCCCTGCTATCAAACCTCTTCTTCGAAGTTAGAACCTCCCTACTCCCTCTTTGGACTAAGATCGTCAATGCAACACTTCGGCAAGGTGCTATTCTGGATTGCCTAAAAACGGGTCAAGTTACCCCAACCCTAAAGAAACCATCTACAGATCACACAGACCTTCACAACTTCCACACAATCTCAAACATCCCCACGCTTGCATAGCTCCTGGAGAAATGTGTTCTTGCCCAACTCTGCAACCACATCGATCACTTCCAACTCCTGGACCAGTGTTAATCTGGTTTTCAGCCGGGTCATAATACAGAATCAGCATTTACTCACATTGTCGATGATGCGCTAAGAATGTTGGATCAAAATGAATCTTGCCTTCTGATCCTTCGACCTTTCGTCAGCGTCTGACAACGTCAAACACAATAACCTAATTTACCTCCTGGAACATAGAATGGGGCTGCCTGGGCCTGTACTAAACTGGTTCTCCTCAGTCCTTCATGACAGATCCCAAAGCTTCAAGGTGAACCAGTCCCTCTTGCATCCTTTGCCGGTTACGCTGGGGGTCCCCCAGGGCTCAGCGCTCTCATCCACGCTCTTCAACCTGTTCATGGAGCCTTTGACAGAAATTCTGAAATCATCCAGCATTCACTAACACATGTATGCGGATGACACCCAACTATACTTGAAGATTGCCTCCCTTGAGGACATCTGGTCCCTAAATTAAGTCCTACTGGAAAATCAAAGCTGGTGGAAACACACAACCACTTGAAGTTAAACGTTCTCAAAACAGAATTCCTACTTATCGCAAACCACAAGCATTCTCCGGTCATCGAACAATGGTTGAATCATCTCACTGCTCTTAACTGTAGGCCGCACCTTGTTGATTCTGCAACCTCTCCAGGAATTAGGTTAGACAAAAATCTGAACATGATAATGCACACCAGCACCCTCTCCAAAGGAGAGAACTTCCAACTCAGCATTCTAAGGAAACTCAAACCTTACCTCCCTGCTCATGACCTAAAGGTGACAGTGCAAGCCTTAGTGGTATCAAAGCTGGACTATGGTAGTGCAACCCTTTGCGGCCTAGAGTGAAGACTGCTCCTCTTAGGGCTGCACTCAAATCAGATACTAGTCTCGTAACAGGCACCAAAAAATACAACCATATCACTCCTGAACTTTTGTCCTTGGCTAGTAACTGGCTAGTTGAACTGGTGCTGGGAGTTTGTCATTACGAACTCCACAGCACCATAATGGCTACACTGAAAACTGGGAAGTTTGGTATGAAACTTCTCAGCACATTAAACCCACACGGATGCCAGTGTGGGATTTAATGTGAAATGCATGACAGAGGGCAACTTAGAGGTGCCCCCTGAAACTCAACCAACTTCTAGTGTCCCGACTGAGTGGCTGCTTAGCCTGCCACCAAGACATGTTTCTGGACCCCTTGGTCGAGAGCCTGCTGCTCTCGGGGGCCTGAAACAATGCACATCCTGGGACAAGGTGCCAAGCCTCCTCCCTCAGAATGGGCAGGGTTCACGAAGAGGAAGCTTCAAAAGGCATGCTGCCTTTGTGAGCCTCCCCAGACCATTTGCTGCTTTCAGCAACTGGTCCCCACTGGTTCTACCCCCCACTTTGGGTGGGAGAACTGGCAGGAAAAACAAGTGAGGGAAAGCTGTGTGCCCACCTCTGCGAACTCCACCCATCAGGCAGGGGAGGCGAGGTGAAGCACAACTCCAAGTCCCCACTATCTCATGAGGCTCCTGCCCCCCCTCCCACTGGAGGGTAGCACGAAAGGGGGTGCACCCACCCTAGGGAAGGGACCCATTGGTGCCTGCCCTTTACCTACCTGTAACGCCCCTAAATCTAGTATTTAGGGGGCACCCTGTAACTTGCTTTCTCGGATCCAGAAACAAGAAAGATAAGAATGACCGAAGAACCGTGCAGAGCTAACAAGAGGACGACGCCCACTGACTTGGCCACAGCCCTACAGGCCGGTCTCCCCTCGAACCTGCTCCTGCGAAATCCCGGTGTCTCCTGCAGCCAGCAACCTCAAAAACCGAGGAGGACCTGCCTGTATTCACTTCAAAAAAGGAATATGCTACTTACCAGTATGCATCTGTTCTTGGCATGTAGAGCTGCAGTCACACACTGAGGATAAGATCGCCATCTGGTGTTGGGCTCGGATGATTGCAGGTTGTCGTAGTCTTCGGAAGAAGCTTTGGTCACGAGGTTGGTGACTGCTCCCCTGGACAACAGCGCGCATGGGCATCCACTCCATCGTCAGATTGTTTTTTCGCCATGATGGGAAAAGATGGAGTGTATAGGAATGAAAGAAAGGATGTCCATGTGTAATGTCTAAGTAAGACGGATGCTGGAACAGATACAGGTCCCGGGGAGGCGGGCGGCCGTGTGTGACTCTGCAGCTCTACATGCCAAGAACAGATGCATACTGGTAAGTAGCATATTCCGTTCGAGGCATATGAGCTGCAGATCACAAACTGAGGATAGATTATACAGCAGTGCTTCCCCTTAGCGGTGGTCGCCTGTATCTGTTGCAGCAGCTTGAAATAAAGTTTTTAGGACAGCCTGGCCCACTGAGGCCTGTTGTTTGGCCTGCACGTCAACACAGTAGTGTTTAGTGAAGGTATGCGTGGTAGACCACGTGGCTGCCTTGCAAATGTCTTCTAAGGGAATGTTACCTAAGAAGGCCATAGAAGCCCCTATTTTACACGTGGAGTGCACCCTAGGGGGAACTGTAAGTGTACGTTTAGCCTTTAGGTAGCATATTTGGATGCATTTAACTATCCACCGGGCTATACCGGATTTGGAGATCGGATTGCCTTTATGTGGTGGTTCGAAAGCAACAAAGAGTTGTTTCGTCTTTCGAAAAGGTTTTGTCCTGTCGATGTAATAAAGCAAGGCTCTTTTGACATCTAAGGTATGTAGGGCCCTTTCAGCTACGGAGTCTGGGTTTGGGAAAAAGACTGGTAGCTCTACTGATTGGTTAAGGTGGAAAGGGGAAATCACTTTTGGAAGAAATTTAGGGTTTGTCCTAAGAACCACTTTGTTACGGTGTAGTTGTAAGAAAGGTTCCTCTAGTGTAAGGGCTTGTATTTCACTTACTCTGCGTAGGGAAGTGATTGCGATAAGGAAAGCTACCTTCCATGTTAGGAATTGTAATTCACATTTGTGCATAGGTTCAAATGGGGGACCCATGAGTCTTGTGAGAACCACATTGAGATTCCACACTGGGGCAGGTGGCAATCTTGGGGGAAGAATTCTTTTGAGACCTTCCATAAACGCTTTGATGGCTAGTACCTTAAAAAGGGACAGGTGTTGCCTGTTTTGCAAGTAGGCTGCCAAGGCTGCTAGGTGTAAACGTATAGAGGAATAGGCTAGATTGCATCTTTGCAAGTGTAGTAGATAGCAAATGATGTTTTGGATGGAAGCATCCAATGGATGTATGTCATTATTAGCGCAGTAGATGGCAAATCGTTTCTATTTAGCGGCATAACACGCTCTAGTAGTAGGGCGTCTGGCTTCCTTTATGATATTCATACAGTCTGGAGGGAGATTGAGGTAACCGAACTCTAAGACCCCAGGAGCCAGATCGCTAGGTTCAGTGTTTGAGGATCTGGGTGTCTGATTTCTCCATGGTTCTGGGTTAATAGATCCGTGGAGAGGCGTAGCCTTTGATGTGGAACTAAAGATAGCTCCAGAAGTGTGGTGAACCACGGTTGACGTGCCCAAGTAGGAGCCACTAGTATTAGTGTTAGTGACTGTTGTTTCAGTTTGCGTACCACAAATGGAACTAGTGGGAGAGGCGGAAAAGCGTACGCAAATCTGCCTGACCAGTTCATCCATAGGGCATTGCCCTTCGACTGTGGGTGTGGAAACCTGGCGGCGAAGGTTGGGCATTTTGTGTTTTCGGGAGTGGCGAACAGGTCTATGTCTGGTTGTCCCCACTTTTGGAAGAAGGGGAGTAGAACCTTGGGGTGTAGTTCCCATTCGTGGATCTGCTGTGTGTGGCGACTTAGGAGGTCGGCCACTTGATTGTGGATCCCTGGGAGATGTTCTGCTAACAGGTAGATGTTTTGGGGAATTGCCCATCTCCAGATTTGCTGTGCCAGTTGGGACAGTTGGAGAGAATGTGTCCCTCCCTGTTTCTGTATATAATACATTGTCGTCATGTCTGTGCGTATGAGGACAGTTTTGTTCTTTAGGTGAACTTGAAAGGATTTTAGTGCTAGGAACACTGCTAAGAGTTCCAGGTGGTTGATGTGGAGCAGTTTCTGTTGACTGGTCCATCTGCCCTGAGTGGTATGGTGAAGGAGGTGGGCTCCCCACCCTGTGAGAGATGCGTCGGTAGTTAGCACAACTTGTGGAAGAGGCTCTAAGAACGGTCGTCCTTTGGACAGGTTGATGGTGTTCCACCATTTCAGTGAGCGAAGTGAGCGACTGTCCACCAACACCAGATCGGTAAGTTGTCCGTGAGCTTGGTTCCACTGTTGTGCTAGACATTCCTGTAAGGGACGCATCTGAAGTCGTGCGTGTGGGACTATGGAGATGCAGGACGCCATCGTGCCTAGGAGCTGCATGAACACTCTTGCTGGAAGAGATGGATGAGTTTGAAATTGAGAGATGAGATTTTGTATACTGGCTATCCTGGCAGTGCTGGGATAAGCAATGGCTTTGGATGTATCTATGGTTGCTCCTAGATACTGATGTAAGTGGGAAGGTTGTAGATGGGATTTGGGGTAGTTGATAGTGAACCCCAAATTGTGGAGAGTTTGAATGGTGCGATGAGTGTGGAGAACGCATTTTTGGTGAGTATTGGCTTTTATGAGCCAATCGTCCAGATAGGGGAAGACATGGATCTGTTGTCTTCTGAGGTGCGCTGCCACGACTGCTAAGCACTTGGTGAACACTCTGGGTGCTGTTGTTACTCCGAATGGGAGAACTGTGAATTGATAGTGTTGCCCATCTACCACAAATCGTAGATATTTTCTGTGAGCGGGATGCATAGGGATATGAACGTACGCGTCCTTGAGGTCCAATGTGGCAAGGAAGTCTCCCTGTTGTAACAGTGGGAGGACTTGTTGGAGGGTGGTCATATGAAAATGATCTGAATGTATATACTGGTTTAGCAGTCTGAGATCCAGTATGGGCCGTAATGTTTTGTCCTTTTTGGGAATGAGGAAGTATAGAGAATACACCCCTGTTCCCTGATGTTGAAGAGGGACTGGTTCTATCGCATGTTTTTGTAACAGGGATTGAACTTCTTGTTTGAGGAGAGAGAGATGATGTGAGGACATTGGACGTTGTTTGGGTGGTATGTTTGGGGGGGATTGTATGAGTTCTAGGCAGTAGCCAGACTGGATAATTTGTCTTACCCATCTGTCTGTGGTGATGGAAGTCCAGACAGGTAGGAATTGTTGGAGTCGCCCCCCGACCGGAGTGGAATGGTCTGGGGGGAGTGGTGGCAAGTCACTGTTTGGTGGCTGGGGAGGTGCGGGTGTTGTTGTTGTTGCCCCGCCCTCGACCTTTGTTATTGTTTCCCCTATAACCTCCCCGGAAATAACCTGTTAGGGGATGTTTGTCCAGAATTTTTAAAGGTGGACGTGGTCTCAGTTGCTGTGTTTTTGGAGCCTCCTCTATAAAAGGAGTGACGAAAGGAACCCCGGTTTTGAGGAGACTGCAGTGCTCCCATGGACTTGGCAGTTTCATTATCTTTTTTCATTTTTTCTAATGCAGTGTCCACTGCAGGGCCAAATAACTGCTCTTGGTTGAAAGGTTGAGCTAGAATTGCGGTTTGAACCTCTGGTTTAAAACCGGAAATACGGAGCCAGGCATGTCGTCTAAGTAAGACGCTAGTATTGACCGCCCGAGAAGCAGTGTCTGCCGCATCTAAGGCGCATTTAATAGAGGCATTAGATATTAACTTGCCTTCTTGAATGAGGTCAGCGGCCTGGGATTTAAAGGGATCAGGCAGGTGTTGCATAAGGTCCTCAAGTTGGTCATAATGCGCCCTGTCATACCGGGCTAACAGGGCCTGGGTATTGGCAATACGCCAGTGGTTCGCCGCCTGTGCGGCGACTCGTTTGCCTGAGGCCTCTAAAAGCTTAGACTCATTGTCTGGGGGGGGGGGGGGGGGGGCGTTTCTCCAGTTGTCTGTGAGTTAACGCGCTTCCTGGCATTTGATACGACCAAGGAGTCTAAAGGGAGCTGGGCTTTAATGTATGCGGGGTCCTGCGGGGCTGGTCGGTACTTTTTTTCGATGCGGGGGTTGAGAACCCTCGCTCGAACAGGGTCTTTAAAGACCTCAGTGGCATGCTTTATAACCCCTTTAATCATGGGAAGTATGTGAACAGTTTTTTGTGACTGCTCAAAAGTATCGAGGAGAAAATCCTCTTCAAGGGGGTCCGTGTGCATAGTGACACCATGGAATGTTGCTGCCCTATTTATTAGTTGGCCAAACCCCAAATGGTCATCAGGAGGGGAGGGCTTGGAGGGGTAGGTAGTGGGGTCAGGCATGTCAGGCATTGGATAAGACCAGTCATCTACTGGTGCCGTGTCTGGAAATGTAAACGGGTCGTTTGGATCAACAGGATCATTAAATAAATCAGGGTCCGCCCCTCCCCCTAAGTCATCATTATCATCCTGTGGAGGAGGTGAATGATAGGGAGATGGTAAAGGAGAAGGAGAAGGAGAAGGAGAAGGAGAAGGAGAAGGAGAAGGAGAAGGAGAAGGAGAAGGAGAAGGAGAAGGAGAAGGAGAAGGAGAAGGAGAAGGAGAAGGAGAAGGAGAAGGAGAAGGAGAAGGAGAAGGAGAAGGAGAAGGAGAAGGAGAAGGAGAAGGAGAAGGAGAAGGAGAAGGAGAAGGAGAAGGAGAAGGAGAAGGAGAAGGAGAAGGAGAAGGAGAAGGAGAAGGAGAAGAAGGAGAAGGAGAAGGAGAAGGAGAAGGAGGAGAAGAAGGAGGAGGGGGGGGGACAGGTTAGGAGGTAATACAGGAGAGGAAGGACGAAGTGGTGAAGTGGCACAGTCCTTTTTCCGTATGGGAGCTGGAGGAGGTGTAATGTCCAGCTTCGGCTTTTTATATGGGACGGCAGTCACATGTCCAGTGTCGGGATTGATGTAGATCCGCTTTTGAGTAGGATCTGGTCCAAAAAGTTCATCTGGCTCCGAAGGTGGTGGCGTCGACGGCCGCTTCGGGTCTTTATGAGCTTTTTTTGGTGTGGACGTAGTTTTCGGTGCCGATGATGTTTTCGGTGCCGAAGGATGTTTCGGGTCCGATGGATTTTTCGGTGCCGATGGAGTTTTCGGTGCCGATAGCTTCGGTGCCGAGGGACTTTTAGGCATCGATGTCGAAGAACGTTTCGGCGCCGGTGGAGACTTGGGTGCCGAGGAACGTTTCGGTGCCGAAGGAGATTTCGGTCTTGAAGCCTGTTTCGGTGCCGATAGTGGTTTTTTCGGTGCCGAGGGTGTTAAAGGCACAATCAGATGAGGTTTGCTCGAGCCCGAGCCACCTACAGGCTTAGATGTCTTCGGAGCCGGGCCCGAGGGCTGGGCTTCTGAAGAGGATTTTCGGTCGCGACTGGGCCCAGCTGGCAGAGTCTTGACCAATGCTTTTTTGGATGGGGCAGGGGCAGGGGGGGTGGTACTCACACGCTGCCCTGGAGTGATGAGGTCATCGGAATCGTCGGCCTCGGACACGATCGAGATCTTCGGTGTCATCTTCGGGAACATCTTGAGCAAAGATGTCCTCCGGTTCTGGAGCTGGTTTGGCCATAATATGGCGTCGAGCTCTTCGGTCCCGGAGGGTCTTCTTCGAACGGAAAGCGGCACAAGCTGGACAGGTGGACTCGTTGTGTTCCGGCGACAGGCAGAGGTTACAAACCTCGTGGTGGTCACTGTGGGGGAACTTCGCTCCACACTGGGGGCATTTTTTGAAGGGTGTCCTGTCCATCAGCCGCTTCCGGAACCGGTCCGAGTTGATTTCGACGTCGATGGAATGAAGATTAAAGAGTTAAATCGATTGCTAAAAGTTTTCTGCTGGAGCGGAAAAAAGTTCATCCGAACCCAATGGCGGAAAAAAACAATCTGACGATGGAGTGGATGCCCATGCGCACTGTTGTCCAGGGGAGGAGTCACCAACCTCGTGACCAAAGCTTCATCCGAAAACAACAACAACCTGCAATCATCCGAGCCCAACACCAGATGGCGATCTTATCCTCAGTGTGTGATCTGCAGCTCATATGCCTCGAACAGACTGCTTCTCCCGTGAACACCGGATTTGTTCAACTGCACCCGCTGGCAGCAGCCGGAGGCTGCGAATCCAGCCCACTCTGCACCCGCCGAACCCGGCCCGAGCGAAAAACCACCACGAGGAGGTCTGCCCGGCGATTGGGACCAAAGATCTGGAGATCCCAGACCAGCCTTAAGACTCCAGCTGACGCCTGCAGCTTCAACACAGAGGACCCCCTCTACCGCGAACAAGAGAGGGTAAGAATTTCCGACGTAAAAAGGCACCACTGCACTCGACGCCCCACGGTCTAGTGTGCCACAACCAACAGTGTCTAGCCAACCCAAGAAATCCCAACTTACCCCTCGAAGTGGTGGTCGCACCCAGAAGGTCTTCGTCCCAGAGTCTGCAGTGTTTCTTTCGACCGGAGTCTCTACACTAACAGGGCACCCGACCTCGAAACAGCATCCTGCACCCGGCCGTCCTTGTGCAGCTGAAGGTGCACCTTTGGTGCTACTTTGTTTCCCTATTTGCACTGAGCTAAAGTCCAGGAGCTTTGCTCCCACAACCCAGTGTCCGGCCTGCCTGCAGCCACCAACCGGAGGACCCCTATTGGATAACATTGAGCCTCACTCTGCACCCGGCTGCCCTAGTGCCGCTGAGGGTGTAACAAGAGTGCATCACGGACCCTGGGGGACCCCTGAGTCTAACCCCAGAACCTTAACTTCCAAAGTCGATAACTTACCTTTGAACCGATTACCTCTTTTTCCTCCATAGGATAATATTGACAATTATCTTCCAAAAAGTTTCTAAGTGTGGAGTTTTTAAACATAAAAATATTCTTTAAAAATCGCACGAATAACCAAAATCTATTTACTTACCTGTTTGCAGGAAATGTCCCAGTGCCGAATCTAGGTATCCACCACGGAGTTAGAAAAGTAACATAAAAAGTAACTTACCTGTAATTTACTGAAAAAGCCTATTCATTTCAATGTACTGTATTTTCTAAGTATTGAAACCTAATGCATCCCCTGTAAATCAAACAAAGTACAATTCCTATTGCAACACAAACACACAGTCCACCCACCCAGGTGCATGAGACCTGTACCCCTACAGTGTCTAAGTCCATTCTTAGACATTGTAAGTGCAGTAAAGCCATACTAGTTTTACTGAAATCTGGGAAGTTTGATATCAAACTCCTCAGCACGTTAAACTCACACTGGCATGGGATTTAATGCCAAATGCACTCTGACGCGAAGCACAACTCTAAGTCCCCGCCATCTTGAAGATGAGCCTTACGACCCCCTCCCGCTGCAGTGTGGCATAATAGGGGGTGTACCCACCCAAAGAAAGGGACCCATTGGTGCCTACCTGAAACGCACTAAAACCCCTAAAACCCCGAACCTTGCCTCCTCAGACAAGCTAGAAGAACAACCAAGTCTCCGGGTGTGAAAAAGTGCCATCTTTCATGCATGGTATGCCCCCACTTTTTGCTGAATTGCTGAATGTACTTTGACTGAGTGAGCCCTGGACTCCTGTCAATCAGGTGCCCAGGGCCTATGTTCCTTCCCTAAAACAAACCAAACCCAAATTGGCAAAGCCTGGCCACATGTCAGCCCCTGGTAAATGGTACCCAGGGCCTTGTGACCAGGGAAGGCCTCTAAAGGCTGCAGCACTCCTTGTGCCACCCTTAGAGGCCCTGTACACACACACACACACACACACACACACACACACACACACACACACACACACACTTTGCAGGCTGAGTGTTTGGGTGCAAGACAAAAACAAAGTCGACATGACACACATCCCTGTGTGCCATGCCCATCACCTACACTGCCATGGCATACATCAGTCACCCTTCTAGCTGGGTGCCTTATGCCAATGGTGTGGGCACAGGAGCAGGAGCCCTGTGCCCCTACAGTGCCCAGGTCCATTCCTGAGCACTGTAAGTGCAGTGCTGCCATTTAAGAGTACATGGTGCTGAGAGCTCGTCAAACACGAGCTCCACAGCACCATAATGGCAACACTGGAGACTGGGCAGTTTGGTATCAAACTTCTCAGCACATTAAACCCACACTGATGCCAGTGTGGGATTTAATGTACCCAGCACCCCAGAGGGCAGCTTAGAGGTGCCCCCTTAAACCTAACCTACAATCCACGTCTGCTCTGAGGCTGCCTAGGCTGCCACCCAGCAGACATGTTGCTGGACCCCTGGGTAGGAGAGCCCCTGCTCTCCTGGGCCTGCAACAATGCACATCCTGGGCAAGGTGCTAAATCTCCTCCCCAGGATGGGCAGGGGGAAGCTTCAAAGGCATGCCGTCTCTGTGAGCTTCTCCAGGACCCTGCAACCCCCCACTCTGGTGGGAAGCTTTGGCCGAAAACCCCAAATAAGGACAGGGGATGTGCCAGCCTGCCAACCCCACCCCTCAGGTGGGGGAGGCGAGGTGAAGCATATCTCCGGGCTCTCGCCATCTTGAAGATGGGGAGCCCTACCCTATCCGGACTAGGCTACTGCCCCCCTCCCACAGAAGAGAGGCAGGATAGGGGGTGTACCCACCCCAGGACAAGGACCCATTGGTCCCTGCCCTTCACCTACCTGTAACGCCCCTGAATCTAGTATTTAGGGGCACCCTGAACCTTCCTTCCCCAGATTCCAGATTCAAAACTACAAAGAAGAGCAAGAAGAAAGAAGACCTGCCCTGCAGCTGCTAAAAAGAGGAAGACAACAACTGCTTTGGCCCCAGCCCTACCGGCCTGTCGACCCTCGAACCTGCTCCTGCTTCAACCCAGCATCTCTTGTGGCCAGCAACCTCACCAACCCCGGAGGACCTGGCTACCTTTAGGCTCTAAGCCCCTGGGATTCCCATGAGTAGAGGCTCTACTCAAAACCTACCTCTAATCCCTGGCAGCAGCCTGGAACCGCGAACCCAGCACACTCTGCACCAGCCAAGCCTGGCCAGTGCCGGAGTGGACAAAGACCCCGAGGACGACCCCACGGCGACTGTGACCCAGAGTCCGGCACTCAAGGACCTCCCTCGACACTCCTGAAGAAGCCTGCAGCCTCAGAACAAGGTGCCCCCTACCGCGATCAACAGAGGGTAAGATTCCCCGACACCAAAAGGCACCCCTGCACGCGGCGCCCTGCGGCCCCCTGTGCCCGATCCCGGGGTACCTACCGAACCTCCAACTACCCAACTTACCTCTCAAAGTGGTGGTGGCACCTAAAGAGTCCTCGTCCCAGAGCTTGCAGCCTTTCCCATTGAAATCAATTGAGCGCCCTAAGGCTCAAAAGCACCCTGCACCCAGTTGCCTGAGTGGCCCTGGCAGTGCAACCTCTACACCTACCTACTTCCCCACTTGCCCTAAGTGACCAGGAGCCCAGCTCCCACAGCCGCGTGGCTTGCCAGTAAGCAGCCACAAACCAAGGCCTCTCTATCCCTCATAGGATAACATTGGGCCCAACTCTCTCTGCACCCGGCCGCCCTAGAGTCGCTGAGGGTGAACCAATTGTACCTACCTGACCCTGGGGGACCCCTGAGTCTATGCCCAGAACCTCAACTCTGCCAGTCGAGTACTTACCCTTAAACCGCTAACTCTATTTTCCTCATAGGGTAACATTGACTGGCTTTTTCCTGAAATTTCTTCTAAGTGTGGACTTTTCAAACCTTAAAATATTCACCAAAAATCAGCAGAGTGACAAAAACGAAATTACTCACCTGTTCTTAGGTGAGCTCCCAGTGCCGGATCTTGGTGCCCAGCACTGACTGAAAAATACTTACAACTGTACTTACCCTTAACCCAATCTTCTTCCATAGGAAACCATTGAATGTTTTTCTGTGAAATTTCTCCTAAGTGTCGATTTCTGAAATCTTTAAGTATTCTTCAAAAATCGTATAATATCTGAAAACGTAATTACATACCTGTTTTGGATAAAGGTCCCAGTACTGAGTCTAGGCACCCAGTACTGGATTACAAAAGTAACGAGAACATACTGTACCTGCAACCACTTGTAACTGTTTACAAAAGTCAATTGCATATTGCAAAAGTATTTATATGAAACATCTCATTCTGAGAAAGTATATTTTAAATCAAGTGTTGGTTCTAAAATAAAACAAGCATATATTTTTTATATATAAACCATTGGCCTCAGGTTCAGTTATTGAGTGTGTGAGACCATTTAAGTATATTTTAAATCAAGTGTTGGTTCTAAAATAAAACAAGCATATATTTTTTATATATAAACCATTGGCCTCAGGTTCAGTTATTGAGTGTGTGAGACCATTTGCTGACTGAATGTGTACAACAAATGCTTTACACTGTCCTCTGATACTGCCTTACTGCTCGACCAAGCTACAACTTTAGAGAGTAAGGTTATATCTAACTTTAACCTCTGTTAAACCCTGGGGGACTGTGGACTCTGTACACCCTGTACCTATTAAGGAACAGTATATACAGAGCCACTTTCTCACACCAGGTGACATCTGCAGTCTATCTGGAGGATCCCTCGACCAGAGCAGGTAAGGAACACATGATGCCAAAAAACACACCTGCACCAGACACCTCACAGCCTTGGGTGGCCCAACGGACGTTGTCCCGGCATCCCAACTTCTCTCCAACCAGTGGTCTCCTCCAAAAGATCTTCGTGCCTGAGCCTGCAGTGTTTGTTGTGACCGAAGAATCTCCATTGAAACCAACAAGGCACCAGACGCCAACCTAGCACCCTGCATAGGGCAGCCCCTGTACTGCTGTGGGTGCCATTTATGTGCTAACTTGGATCCCCATTTGCCCGGCGCTAAAACCAAGGAGCTTTGCTCCAGCATCCAAGTAGTGTGCCCGTGAGCAGCCACCAATCGGAGGCTCCCTATTCCTCATTGGATGGGCCTCAGCACTCTGCACCAGGCTATCCTAGTGCTGCTGAGGATGCACCAAGTGCATCCTTGACCCTGGGGGAGCCCTGGTTCTAACCCCATAAACCCAACTTTCAAGAGCGATTACTTAACTTTTGCAAAATCTTATGCAAGGTTTTAAAATTGAATACAGGTTCAAATGCAAATGATTGAAAACCATGCAATTCAAAATGTCAAAATAACTTTATAGATTACTTTTCAGTTACTTTTCAAGTAACTTTTTATACTCCGTGTGATATGCCTAGTTATCACACTGGGGCATTTCCTAGGGAAAAGGCAAGTAAAATCAATTTGCAAAGTTGTAGCTTTTCATACAAATCAACTCCACATTTGAAACATTTTACAAGGAAAACCAGTCAATGTATTCCTATGGAGAGAAGGAACATGCTACTTACCAGTATGCATCTGTTCTTGGCATGTAGAGCGGCAGAGCCACACACTTAGGATAGCAGACCGCCATCTGGTGTTGGGCTCGGATGCTTGCAGGTTGTTGTTGTCTTCGGAAGAAGTCTTTGGTCACGAGATAGGAGACTCATCCCTTGGACTACAGTGCACATGGGCATCAACTACATCGTTAGATTGTTTTTCGCCATGATGGGAAATTATGGAGTTTGTAGAAAAGAGATGTCCATGTGTGATATCTAAGTAAGACAATGCTGGAACAGATACAGGTTCCGGGGAGGTGGGTAGGCGTGTGTGGCCCTGCAGCTCTACATGCCAAGAACAGATGCATACTGGTAAGTAGCATATTCCGTTCGAGGCATATGAGCTGCAGATCACACACTTAGGATAGTCTATATAGCAGTGTCTCCCCTAGCGGTGGTCACCTGTATCAGTTGCAGCAGTTTCAAATAACGTTTTAAGGACAGCCTGACCCACAGAAGCTTGTTGCTTTGCTTGCACGTCAACACAATCGTGTTTAGTGAAGGTGTGTGCTGTAGACCATGTGGCTGCCTTACATATATCTTCTGAGGAAATGTTTCCTAAGAATGCCATGGAAGCCCCTATTTTGCGTGTGGAATGCGCTCTAGGGGGAACTGTTAGTGTGCGTTTAGCCTTGTGGTAGCATATTTGGATACATTTAACTATCCACCTAGCTATCCCAGATTTGGAAATGGGGTTGCCTTTATGTGGTGGAGAGAAAGCAACAAACAATTGTTTTGTTTCGCGGAATGATTTGGTTCTGTCAATGTAGTAAAGAAGGGCTCTTTTAACATCTACGGTATAAAGAGCTCTTTCAGCTACCGAGTCTGGATTTGGGAAGAACACTGGTAACTCTACTGATTGGTTAAGATGGAACGGAGATATGACTTTTGGAAGGAATTTTGGATTTGTTCTAAGAACCACTTTGTTGCGGTGTAATTGTAAGAATGGTTCTTGTATGGTTAAAGCCTGGATTTCACTTACCCTTCTGAGGGATGTGATAGCGATAAGGAAGGCCACTTTCCATGTGAGGAACTGTAGTTCACATTTATGCAGAGGTTCAAATCGGGGTCCCATGAGCCTTGTAAGAACAATGTTTAGATTCTACACTGGAGAGGGTGGTAATCTGGGAGGAATAATCCTTTTAAGGTCTTCCATGAAGGCTTTTGTCGCAGGTACTCTAAATAGTGACAAGTGTTGTCGATTTTGTAAGTAGGCTGCTAATGCTGCTAGGTGGAGACGTATGGATGAGTATGCCAAATTACATCTTTGCAAGTGCAGTAAGTAGCAAATGATGTCTTGGATGGATGCATCCAACGGGTTTATATGATTGTTAGTGCAGTAAATGGCAAATCTCTTCCATTTTGCAGCATAGCATGCTCTAGTGGTAGGTCTTCTGGCCTCCTTTATAATATTCATGCAGTCTGGTGGCAGGTTTAGGTAACCGAACACTAGGACTTCAGGAGCCAGATCGCTAGATTCAATTGACCTGGATCTGGGTGTCTGATTTTTCCATGGTTCTGGGTTAATAAGGACGGGGAGAGGTGCAGTTTTTGGTGTGGAACTAGCGAGAGTTCCAGTAGTGTTGTGAACCACGGCTGGCGTGCCCATGTGGGAGCTACTAGGATCAGTTTGAGACTGTTGCCTGAGCTTGCGTACCACTAATGGAATGAGTGGGAGAGGCGGAAAAGCGTACACAAATCTGCCTGACCAGTTCATCCATATCGCATTGCCCTTTGACTCCGGGTGGGGAAACCTGGCAGCGAAGGTTGGGCATTTTGCGTTTGTGTGTGGCGAACAGATCTATGTCTGGTTGGCCCCATTGTTGGAAAAAGGGCAGTAGGACTTGTGGATGTAATTCCCATTTGTGGATCTGTTGAGTTTGTCGACTTAAGAGATCGGCAATTTGATTGTGAACCACTGGAAGGTGTTCTGCAAGTAGGTATATGTTCTGGGGAATGGCCCATCTCCAAATGTTGTGCGAGCTGGGACAGCTGGAGAGAATGTGTGCCTCCTTGTTTTTGTATGTAATACATGGCTGTCATGTTGTCCGTCCGGATGAGGACAGTCTTGTTCTGGAGATGTAGTTGGAATGATTTTACTGCTAGGAACACTGCTAGCAGTTCCAGGTAATTGATATGGAGCCCTTTCTGTTGAGTGGTCCATTTGCCCAGAGTGGTGTGCCCGAGGAGATGGGCTCCCCATCCTGTGAGGGACGAGTCCGTTGTCAGCACAATCTGTGGAAGAGGCTCTAGGAACGGCTGCCCTTTGGACAGGTTTTTTTATGTTCCACCATTTGAGAGAGCGATGTGTGCGGCTGTCCACCAACACCAGATCTGTAAGTTGTCCATGAGCCTGATTCCACTGACGTGCTAGACATTCTTGCAAGGGACGCATTTGAAGTCTTGCATAAGGCACAATGAAGATGCATGACGCCATCATGCCTATGAGTTGCATGAACACTCTTGCTGGAAGAGTGTGTTGGGTTTGAAATTTTGCGATAAGAGCTTGTATATTGGCTATCCTGGCTGGGCTGGGATATGCTAGGGCTTTGGAGGTGTTTATGGTGGCTCCCAGATACTGATGTATGTGAGAGGGTTGGAGATGAGATTTGGGATAGTTTATTGTGAATCCCAAGTTGTGTAAGATTTGGATAGTTTGGTGAGTGTGTAGAACACATTTGGTGAATGACTTGGCTTTTATAAGCCAGTCGTCTAGATACGGGAAGACATTAATTTGTTGTCTTCTGAGATGTGCTGCTACTACTGCTAGACATTTGGTGAATACTCTGGGCGTGGTTGTTACCCCGAATGGAAGGACTGTAAACTGGTAGTGTTGTCCGTCCCACACAAACCTTAGGTACTTCCTGTGAGCAGGATGTATGGGAATGTGGAAATAAGCGTCCTTGAGATCTAGTGTGGCAAGGAAATCGCCTTGTTGTAGTAGTGGGAGCACTTGTTGAAGAGTGATCATATGGAAATGATCTGAGTTTATATACAGGTTTAGGGGTCTGAGGTCGAGTATTGGTCTTAGAGTACCGTCTTTTTTGGGGATTAGGAAGTATAGCGAGTATACCCCTGTACCCTGATGTTGTAAGGGAACTGGCTCTATTGCGTGTTTTCGAAGCAATGAGAGAACCTCTTGTTTGTGGAGCGTAAGATGGTCTGGTGACATGGAACGCTGTTGCGAGTCCCAGGCAGTAACCATACTGGATAATTTGTCTTACCCACTTGTCTGTTGTGATGGAGTTCCAGACAGGTAGGAATTGTTCGAGTCTCCCCCCGACTGGAGTGGAATGGTCTGGGGGAAGTGGAGGAAAGTCACTGTTTTGTGGCAGGGGAGGTGCGAGTGTTGGTATTGCCTCGACCTCGTCCCTTGTTTCTTCCTCTATATCCTCCTCTAAAATATCCTCTACTGGGGGATGTTTGTGTAGCGGGTTTGAACATAGAGGAGGTGTCCGCTCCCATATTCTTGGAGGCTCCTCTGTAGAAGGAGCGTCGAAAGGAGCCACGTGGTTGTGGAGACTGTAATTCTCCCATGGACTTAGCAGTCTGTGTCCTTTTTCATCTTTTCAAGGGCAGTGTCTACTGCCGGCCCAAATACCTGTTCTTGGTTGAATGGCTGACTAAGTATGGTAGTTCGTACCTCTGGCTTAAAGCCTGAAATGCGTAGCCAGGCATGTCGTCTAAGGAGCTCACTTGTGTTTATTGCTCTAGAGGCGGTGTCTCCGGCGTCAAGCGCACATTTAATTGACGCATTTGAGATAAGTTTTCCCTCCTGGATAAGGTCATTTGCCTGTGTTTTATATTGGTCTGGCAGATGTTGTAACAGATTCTCCAACTGGTCGTAGTGAGCCCTGTCATAGCGTGCTAGTAGGGCTTGGGTGTTGGCAATACGCCAATGGTTAGCTGCTTGTGCTGCTATTCGTTTGCCAGAGGCTTCTAACAGTTTGGATTCTTTGTCGGGTGGTGGTATCTCCTGTGATTTGGGAGTTGGCGCGTTTCCTAGCGTTGGAAACAACCAAAGAATCCAAAGGGAGCTGTCCTTTGATGTAACAAGGATCTTCAGGGGCAGGCCTATATTTCTTTTCTATTCTTGGGTTAAGAACCCTGGCACGGACGGGGTCTTTAAATACCTCTGGGGCGTGTTTTATGAATCCTTTAATCGTAGGTAAAATTTGGACCGACTTTTGAGACTGCTCAAAAGTTTTTAATAGGAAGTCTTCCTCCGGTGCGTCGGAGTGCATGGCGACGCCAAGGTAAAGTGCTGCTCTATTTAATAATTGGCCAAACCGCAGGTGGTCATCTGGAGGTGATGGTTTGGAGGAATATGGTTGAGGGTCAGGCATGTCTGGTAGAGGGAATGCCCAATCATCCAGTGGTGCTGCATCTGGATCCGTGAATGGATCATTAGGATCACCCCCCTCCCCCTAAGTCGTCGTCATCATCATCCTGTGGAGGTGATGTATGTGATGGAGAGGGTAGAGGTAAGGGTAGTGTAGGCAGAGGGGTGGGGTAGAAGGTAGTATGGGAGAGGAAGGAGGAATAGGTGATGTTGCAGAGTCCTTGTTTATAGGAACTGGGGCAGGTGGTGTGTCTAGTTTCCGTTTTTTACATGGCACCGCGGTGACATGTCCAGTCTTTGGATTAATATAGATCTTTTTCACTCTTGGATCAATGGGATCTGGATGGAATAGTTCTTGTTCCTCAGGAACAGTTTTTGGCTCTGATTTTTTTCGGTTCCGATCGAGGTTTTGGTTGATCGGTGGAGTTTTTGGCTTTAGGAGGTGTGTGAGTCCTTAGCCGGTGGTTTCGGTGCCAATGATGGTTTCGGAGCCAAAGTTGTATCTTTCAGCTTGGGAACTTTCGGTGCCGGTTTATCTATGGGCCTCGATGTTTTCGGTGCCGAAGGCGTCGGAGCGGATTTCGGTGCCGAGGGGTCTTTTGTCTTCGGTGCCGAAGGTGCCGGTGGAACAATGATATGCGGCTTGTGTGAGAAAGTGCCATCTTTCTTGCATGGTATGCCCCCACTTTTTGCTGAATTGCTGAATGTACTTTGAGTGTGCCCTGGGCTCCTGCCAATCAGGTGCCCAGGGCCTATGTTCCTTCCCTAAAAACCTCAAACCCAAATTGGCAAACCCTGGCCACATGTCAGCCCCTGGTAAATGGTACCCTAAGTACCCAGGGCTTTGTGACCAAGGAAGGCCTCTAAGGGCTGCAGCACTCCTTGTGCCACCCTTAGAGGCCCTGTATCCTTACACACACACACTGCCTTTGCAGGCTGAGTGTTTGGGTGCAAGACAAAAACAAAGTCGACATGGCACACATCCCTGTGTGCCATGTCCATCACCTACACTGCCATGGCATACATCGGTCACTCCTCTAGCTGGGTGCCTTATGCCAATGGTGTGGGCACAGGAGCAGGAGCCCTGTGCCCCTCCAGTGCCCAGGTCCATTCCTGAGCCCTGTAAGTGCAGTGCTGCCATTTAAGAGTACATGGTGTTGAGAGCTCGTCAAACACGAGCTCCACAGCACCATAATGGCAACACTAAAGACTGAGAAGTTTGGTATCAAACTTCTCAGCACATTAAACCCACACTGATGCCAGTGTGGGATTTAATGTACCCAGCACCCCAGAGGGCATCTTAGAGGTGCCCCCTTAAACCTAACCTACAAATTCATGTCTGCTCTGAGGCTGCCTAGGCTGCCACCCAGCAGACCTGTTGCTGGACCCCTGGCTAGGAGAGCCCCTGCTCTCATGGTACTGCAACAATGCACATCCTGGGCGAGGTGCTAAATCTCCTCCCCCAGGATGGGCAGGGGGAAGCTTCAAAGGCATGCCGCCTCTGAGCTTCCCCAGGCCCCTGCAACCCCCCACTCTGGCGGGAAGCTTTGGCCGGAAACCCCAAATAAGGACAGGGGATGTGCCAGCCTGCCAACCCCACCCCTCAGGTGGGGGAGGCGAGGTGAAGCACATCTCCGGGCTCTCACCATCTTGAAGATGGGGAGCCCTACCCTATCAGGACTAGGCTACTGCCCCCCTCCCACAGGAGAGAGGCAGGATAGGGGGGTGTACCCACCCCAGGACGGGGTCCCATTGGTCCCTGCCCTTCACCTACCTGTAAAGCCCCTAAATCTAGTATTTAGGGGCACCCTGAACCTTCCTTCCCCAGATTCCAGATTCAAAACTACAAAGAGCAAGAAGAAAGAAGACCTACCCTGCAGGTGCTGAAAGGAGGAAGACACCAACTGCTTTGGCCCCAGCCCTACCGGCCTGTCGACCCTCGAACCTGCTCCAACCCGGCATCTCTTGTGGCTAGCAACCTCACCAACCCCGGAGGACCTGGCTACCTTTTGGCTCTAAGCCCCTGGGACTCCCATGAGTAGAGGCTCTACTCGAAACCTATCTCTAACCCCTGGCAGCAGCCCGGAACCGCGAACCCAGCACACTCTGCACCAGCCGAGCCTGGCCAATGCCGGAGTGAACAAAGACCCTGAGGACGACCCCAAGGCGACTGTGACCCTGTGTCCGGCACTCAAGGACCTCCCTCGACACTCCTGAAGAAGCCTGCAGCCTCAGAACAAGGTGTCCCCCCCCCAACCTCGATAAACAGAGGGTAAGATTTCCCGACACCTAAAGGCACCCCTGCACACGGCGCCCCATGGCCCCCTGTGCCCAATCCCGGGGTACCTACCTATCCTCCAACGACCCAACTTACCTCTTGAAGTGGTGGTGGCACCTGAAGAGTCCTCGTCCCCGAGCTTGCAGTCTTTTTCTAAACCGGAGATTTCCCATTGAAATCCATTGAGCGCCCGAAGGCTCAAAAGCCCTCTGCACCCAGCCGCCCGAGTGGCCCTGGCAGTGAAAACTCTACACCTACCTACTTCCCCACTTGCCCTGAGTAAGTGACCAGGAGCCCAGCTCCCACAGCCGCGTGGCTTGCCAGTCAGCAGCCACCAAACAAGGCCCCCCCTATCCCTCATAGGACAACATTGGTCCTAACTCTCTGCACCCGGCCACCCTAGAGCCGCTGAGGGTGAACCAACTGTACCTACCTGACCCCTGAATCTGTGCCCAGAACCTCAATTCTGCCAGTCGAGTACTTACCCTTAAACCGCAAACTCTATTTTCCTCATAGGGCAACATTGACTGGCTTTTTCCTGAAATTTCTTCTAAGTGTGGACTTTTCAAATCTTCAAATATTCACCAAAAATCAGCCGAGTGACAAAAACGAATTTACTCACCTGCTCCCAGGTGAGCTCCCAGTGCTGGATCTTGGTGCCCAGCACGGACTCTGAAAAATACCTGCAACTGTACTTACCCTTAACTAATTTTTCTTCCATAGGAAACCATTGACTGTTTTTCTGTGAAATTTCTTCCAAGTGTCGATTTCTGCAATCTTTAAATATTCTTCAAAAATCGTATAATATCTGAAAATGTAATTACTTGCCTGTTTTGCATAAAGGTCCCAGTACTGAGTCTAGGTACCCAGTACTGGATTACAAAAGTAACGAGAACATACTGTACCTGTAACCTGAATTTTATTCCATAGGGAATCATCGATTGTTTTTTCTGAAATATTTTCTGTCAACTTTTAAAATGGCTAAATTTCAGTTAAAAATCATTACAGTACTTAAGTCGACTTTCATCAGTTGATTCTGAGAACTGACCCAGGACTGAATCTAGGATTTAGTCCTGGAATTCCAAAAGTAATCTAAAAAGTAATCTGTTGCAAATAACTTGAATTTACCATTGAGCTCAATGTATTGTTGTGTTTAAAAATAGAGTTGCCTACTGCAACCACTTGTAACTGTTTACTAAAGTCTATTGCATATTGCAAAAGTATTTATATGAAACATCTCCTGTTGAGAAAGTATATTTTAAATCCAAGTGTTGGTTCTAAAATAAAACAAGCATATATTTTTTTATATATAAACCATTGGCCTAGAGTTCAGTTATTGAGTGTGTGAAACCATTTGCTGACTGAGTGTGTACAACAAATGCTTTACACTGTCCTCTGATACTGCCTTACTGCTCGACCAAGCTACCACTTTAGAGAGTAAGGTTATATCTAACTTTAACCTCTGTCAAACCCTGGGGGACTGTGGACTCTGTACACCCTGTACCTATTAAGGAACAGTATATACAGAGCCACTTTCTCGCAGCTTGCTCGGGCCCGAGCTACAGGAAGGCTTATGTTTCTTCGGAGCCGAGCCCGGCGGCGCGGCTTCTGAAAGATGTTTTCGGTCTCGACTGAGGCCAGCAGGCGAAGTCTTGACCAATGCCATTGGTTTTGGAGGGGTTGGGGCAGGGGCAGTAGTACTCACGTGTTGCCCAGGTGTAATGGGGTCGTAGAGTCGTCTGCTTCAGAGATGATTTGTAGATCCTCGGAATCTTCTTCCGGGACATCGGGACCCTCAAAGATGTTTTCTGGTTCCGGAGCTGGTCTCTGCGCCATGATGTGGCGTCGAGCCCTTCGATCTCGAATGGTCTTTTTGGATCAAAATGCTGCGCAGGCTGGACAGCTGGACTCGTCGTGTTCCGGTGATAGGCACAGGTTGCAGACTTCGTGGTGGTCACTATGTGGAAATTTTGCTCCACACTGGGGGCACTTTTTGAAAGGCATCCTTTCCATGAGCCGTAGGCCTCACGGCGTGGATAGGCCCAGTGGCCCACGTCGACATCCGGAATCGAGTCGATGAGATCGATGTCGAGTGAAGGTGCTTTGATGGTTTTGCGGAAGTTTTTCGCTTCGAAAAGCTTGGTATTGAGATTTCCAACCGGAGCGGAAAAGTTGCATCCGAACCCAATGGCGGAAAAAAACAATCTAAGGATGGAGTTGATGCCCATGCGCACTGTAGTCCAAGGGAGGAGTCACCCATCTTGTGACCAAAGACTTCTTCCGAAGACGACAACAACCTGCAAGCATCCGAGCCCAACACCAGATGGCGATCTACTATCCTAAGTGTGTGATCTGCAGCTCATATGCCTCGAACATGAAGTTTTTGGTTAACAGATAAGTACTCGGTTATTGGTGTTGAGTTTCTGGGGTTAAAATAAAGGGTTCCCCCAGGGTCAAGAATGCACTCTTGTAACACCCTCAACAGCACTAGGGTGGCCGGTTGCTGTAGGAAGCTGGGTTTCTCTTGTAGTAAGCCCCCCACTTGTTGCCAGACTACTGATGTACGTTGACTTGATATGCCCAGGGTCTCTGCCAATCAGGTTTCCAGGTCCTGTGTTCTTTCCCAAAACTATACCTTGTACCCCCAATTGGCACCTCTCTGGCCACATGTCAGTCCCTAGTAAAAGGTACCATGGGTACCCAGGGCACTGTGGCCTGGGAAGGACTCTAAGGGCTGCAGCACTAATTCTGCCCCCCTTAGAAGCCCTGTACCTTTACACTCTCACTGCCATTGCAGGCTGCGTGTTCAGGTGCAGAACAAAGTGAAGAGTCGACATGGCACACATCCCTGTGTGCCGTGCCTACAACCCACTGCCCTGGCATAGGTCAGCCACCCCTCTAGCTGGGTGCACTATACCAGTGGTGAGGGTACAGGTGCATGAGCCCTGTACCCCTGCAGTGTCTAGACCAATTCTTCGACATTGTAAGTGCAGTAATGTCATTAAGAGTACATGGAGCTAGTAATTTGTCAACTTACCTACCCAGCTGTTGGTTCCTCCCAGAAGTCTTCCGGGACCGAGCCTGCAGCCAAAATCCAAAACCAGCAACTCCCATTGAAAACAGGGCACCCAAAGCCAAAACAGCACCCAGCCACCACTGTGTAGCTGCAGGTGCACCTTGTATGCTAACTGAGATTCCCCTTTGCCCTAAGCCAAACACCAGGAGCTTTGCTCCCACAACCTTGTGGCCTACTCGTGAGCAGCCACCAAACGGAGGCCCTCTACCCCCCCCATTAGGTAACATTGGGCCTCAGCACTCTGCTCCTGGCCACCCGAGTCCAGCTGAGGGTGCTTTGCGAGTGCATCCTTGACCCTGGGGGAACCCTTGTACTAACCCCAGAAAATCAACTCGCAAAACTAAGCACCTACCGTTACACCGATAACATCATTTCCTCCCATAGGATGGCCTTGACTGCTTTTCTGAGAAAAATGTTTTAAGTGTGGATTTGGGACATAGTACGAAACCTTAACCCCTTGCGTGCTCATGACGGAACCACGCCGTCATGAGCCACGGGCAGCGTGTGCTCATGACTGCGTGGTTCCGTCATGCTGCGGCCGTTGGCGGCCGCTCCTCCCACGCGGCACTAATTCCCCGCCTGTGCGGGCGAAATAGAGAGTGGGCGGAGTCGTGACGGAACCACGCCGTCATGAGCACAGCTCGCCCGTGACTCATGACGGCATGGTTCCGTCATGAGCATGGCGGCGCCGCGCTCACCCCCCAGCGCTGCGGCGGAATTCGCGCCACAGCGAAGGGGTTAGGAAAATGTATATTTACAAAAACTGATTTACTCACCTTTTATCTAGGAAATGTCCCAGTGTGATATCAGGTACATCAAACGGAGTAGAAAAGTAATCTGAAAAGTAACTTACAAAGTAATCTCAATGAGTAAATGAACAAGTGACTTAACTGTAACCAATTCAACTGCATTCAAACTGTATTTAACTGCATTATTCTTGCAAAGTACTATTACACTTACCTATACGAGACCTGGCTTGGTTCTAGAAATAAAATACAACTAAATAATATTTTATACAAAACAAATTGGTCAGAGTTCAGTCCTTGAGTGGGTGACATTTCTTGCCAGAGTGTGTACAATAAATACTAAACACTACCCTCTGATAAAGCCTTACTGCTCGCCCACATTACCACAAATAAAAAGTAAGGTATTATCTACTTTAGCCTCTGCGTACCTTTGGGGTTTCACTGGACTCTGCATGTACTATGTCAAAGTAAGGTATAGTGTGCAGAGTCTGCTTCCTGCACTTTCCGGATCCAGTCTAACGCCTGGGGAATGATTCAAAAGACAAGGAATCTGAAGTTAGAAGCCTTTATCAGAAAAAGTGAGTTGGGTTGCCCCTGGGAACTTTTACTCCATTGATCGGGCATGTCCAGGAGACACTCAACTCATTAGCTGGTGCCAGACATCTATATGGTACCCCATGCATCACCATGCAACACTTTCTAAACCTGTGGACAATCAGAAGAGGACTGGATATGCAGTCTATGCCCTGAAATGAGCTCTAAAGGACAGGACCAGTTCCCTCTTTGTAGGAAGAGGACTCTTTATATGATATATCAAAATGAGATATGCTGCAGCCCTTAGGGACCCTATCTAGTACCCATGCCCTAATGTACCTGGGGTACCATTTACTAGGGACTTACAGGGGGCTACAATTCTTTGCCAACTGTAGCACAATTGGCCAATACTTTGTTTTAGGGAAGGAGCACTGGCACAGAGGTCTGCTTAACTGGCCCCAGTGCACTGTCAGAATCGAAAATCAGTGTAGAAAGCTGGCTCTTTGTGATAACTCAAAAATCTGATATACCATCTACAGAGTACAGGTGTTCCTTTATGAGTGGTCAGGGGCTTGCTATGGCAATACCAAGGTGCTCTGCTATAAGGTAGTTTGGTTGAACAGCCTTTGGCTCATCACAAAGGAGTGCAAGACATCTGAAAATACACACAATGGTCAATAAATGAGACGACTCAAGAAGTAGATCCACATCAATTAGCAAGTATCTTTATATATGTTTAGGCATCAGAAGAAAATTGTTCAGGTAAGTAAATTTTAAATTATGAATTCTTTAGTTCAAAAGACGATAGTGCAATTTCTGAAGTACTGCAGGATCTGTTCTTCTGGAGCCAGGGGCTCCCCTAAATACTGAATTTAAGGGTGTGAGGGGTGTGTCGGTAAGTAGCCAATGGGCTACTGACCCTTGGGCTTACTACGCTCCCTACATGACCACTTTCTGTGGGAAGTGGGCATAATCCTGTCCTAGAATTCCTAAGTATGCCATCACAAAGATGGCTACTTCTGAAAATTTGTATCCACCTCAGTTTAGCCCACATTAAGGGTTGTACTAGCCTGGGGCAGCACGCCTACCCGACGGGCTAATTTTACCACTTGTTCAGGTGCCAAAGGGGCTCTGGACAAAGGGAGTCTGCTTCCTCTCCGGTGAGGGGAACAAGATTCACATTTCAAAGATGGCAGCTCTTTGAAGCTTTCCAGTCTAGCAAGGCTAATAAGCAGGTCATCCTGAGGGAGGGGGTGGGGCACGCTGTTCCAAGACAGGCTTTAGTCCTAGGTCTCCTGAGAGCAAAACATTCACACCCTACGAGGTCAGTACAGTGACTCGAGTGGCAGGCTGGCAAAAAACAGAGCACGCCAGGGGCTGGTAGGTTTTTAGGGGGCACCTCTAAGGTGCCCTCTGTGCTCATGTATTGGTGAATTCAACACTTGAATCAGAGTGGGCTGATCAATCCAAGATGTCGGATTCCAAACATCCCTATTTTCAGTGACGCCATCATGTAGCTGGGGGAAACCATTTTCACCATTGTACAGCACAAGTTCTAAAATGGCAAAAATGGCTTCCCTGTCCTCTTGCAGTAAGGGAACAAACTGACCAGCACAGTAGCATATCTGCTCAAGCAGGTAGACCCTCACATGTAAAACCAAGCAGTCTGCCTTAGTGCTCTAACACCTGCAGCAGGGGTGACTTACAAGTACTACAAGCAGTGCTAGCTGACCTGGCACACAGGGATGTGTGTCAGGTCATGTCTTTAGTGTTGCACCAAAACATGCAGCCTTCGATAGCAGTCCAGTACAAGTTTGGTGAGGGGTCCCTAAGCCGGCACAATTTGTGCTGAAGCCCTTGGGGGAACCTCTTTAGTACCTCAAGCGCCAGGGGCACCATTTATCAGGGACTTATAGAGGGTACTAAAGACCTTGCTGATTGTGGGAACAATTGTACAGTTTTGGGAAAGAGATGGCACTGGGGAACTGGTTAGCAGGAACCCAGTGTACTTCAGACAAAAGTGCATTAAATATCAGGCATAATGTGGGGGTGACCATGTCAAAAAGGAGTACTTTTCAAAACTCTTGTACCCAAGAGAAAGTGGACCTAAGGGTCAATGGTTGACCTCCTGTGAGGCTACACTGAAATTAACCGCAAAAGGCCTTTTCTTGGAAGTACCCTGCTGACCAGAAGCAACTGAATCTGGGCTGGAATTTGCTGCTGGCCTTTCACTGACACCTTGAGTCTTTAAGGACCCTCCCCATAGGTACTGAAGCCAAAGAAGGGTACTCTCGTGGCTGTTTAGGTACCAGAAGAGTTTGGCAAGTTTAAAAAAGCCTTCACTTCACAGCTCCAGACTGACTTAGGCTCCTTATAAATAGAAATAAGTAGGTAAACTTGGAAATTCAATTTTAACGAATTAAGCACAAGTCAAAGATTAAAAACAATGAACCAGAGCATAACGGATTAAAAACGCAAATTGCCAGACAATGGAGTGTAGAAGCAGTTTGTTTCTACACAGGAATACAATCTTCAGGCCAACAAAATGGGGTTTGAAATACTTGCTGCAGTATGGGGACAGATGGGGAGGGGGGACTTGAGCTCCTATAAGAAAGAATACACATGGCCTCAGTTTCATCTCAGATAAGCAGGGGAGAATGAGCTGCTGTTGCCAGTGCAGCTGTTGGCGATTCATTGATCCAGGTAATCTCTACCTGTCCCATGGGTCATGAATTCATGGACCTATCTAGGTTTCCCTAGGCAAATGCTCTCCTTAAACAAAACTGCAAAACACAAGCCCTATAAACCGATCACAGTGTACCTCGGCTCTATTCCACCATGTAGTTTTGCCTAGAAAACTGCCTCTGGCACAGTTTCAAACACGGCCACATTTCTAGAATATGCTTCCACAAAATTAAGACACCAATAGAGAATGAGAGATTTTTTTTTAATTTATTCATTTTTATAAAAGATTTATCTTTTGTCATCCTCTCAAGAATAAGGATAATACTTTCTATACAAATATAAAGGTGTTTAGATATGAAGATCTCATGATGGAAGGAAACAAAAGGTTTCTGGATTTGCATACGAATTCACAGCCATTAACAGGCTACAGACCACATACTTAGCAATAAATGTGAATGAGGCACATGCATTTGGTGCGAGGCCATCTGGAAAGGTTTGGTCGCAAACGTCACTCTTCGGAGAGGGTATTGCTGTTGCAGCTTGTCATCAGGGGGCATTCGAGCCGTGCCTCACCAACTACAAGTATCACAAAATGCCTGCATACTGAATAGTCCGTTGTTTACCCTTAACCCTTGGACCTGCATTAGTTTCACAACCATTGCCCTAAGGCATTGCTATGCATATGCAAGTAAACTTTATAATGCCATCCCACTGAACAGAAATTAAGGTATGTGCTATACAGCTGCTTGGCCAACTGGGTGGCCCATTGTGGCCTTCATAGACAGGCCTCTCATAAGTAGACCACCTAGGTGGATTCCCAGACTCATTTCACCAAATAATATTGGTTATACATCATTAAAAACGGCTAACTGCTGCAATCCTCAGCCACAGAGCATTAAAAACCGCTTTTGAGAAAGCTGGACTAGCAACATTCAAAAATATGACACTCAATAGTATTGGCTGTTATGCGTTCCATACCATTGGCTTTCTTACTTCTAAGACGTAAGTGAAATCTGCGTCAACCACTGTTGGGGCTTAGGGCACAATATGAATTACACATAATATTACACCATACCATTCTTTATTACTATTTTTTTCTTTTTTACAAATGAGATCCTTTATTTACAAGCCTGCCACATAAATCCAATCAGGTTGCTGCAGAATTAACATGTTTACAGCATTGACAAAGGGGTCTTCAGTAACACTCCAACAGGACAATGTGATTCGCTCTCAGGAGGTCTACAGTACAGCTTAATTCCGTAAAGCGCGACAAACCTGATTCTGTTGCGGGAGGCTTCTAGCAAGGGGCCCTTTCACAGCAGTGGGCTGAGAAGGTGCCTGAGAGGATGGTAATTCACCCCATTTTCTGGGGCCGCTTCGTTCATCTCCTTTCTTGCTTCCGCTGTTCTCTGGACCTTTTGCATGCTCTGGTTTGGTGATGTTCTCATCCGCCTCGCGGCTAGAAAGCACACAAAGAAATATGTTTTGATGGTCCTTAGTAAGGAACAAAGTAAGCAAAATCCCGAGATAGAACTGTAATAAATATTTAAATTTGTATTAAAAAACAAGATACACTGTGTTAACAATTAATTGTCTAAATGCTTTCCTTTAATTGCATACTAAAAGGGCATTAGAAGAAAAAGAACAAGGTATCGGAGCTTGCAGAGCAGCAAGACTTGCAATAGGTCCTTGGAAAGTCAACAACAAATGAAGATTCAGAAGAAAGAATACATAAATATGTTTAAGAAAAGCATGAGTTGCCAATTCAAATAAGGAGAACAACTGGGGAATCCATAGCAATTTAAATAGCACGGTTCTATAGGGTCAGGCCCTAAATAAACAAGTTTGTTTTGCTCCTTATTTGTTCAAGTTGGTATGTTCTCAAAGGTTTGTAATCAGCAATTTATTTCTAGAAGGGATATGGCAAGAACATATAAATGGAGAAGCAGCTGACACCCCCTAACCTCACACTCAGTTTTAGGCTCACAAAAAGGACATAATTGGCTTACCTGCTCTCCCCTCTCTCTCTGGGAGTGCCTCCCTGTTCTTCCTCATCACTGAAGTTCAACTGCTCCGAGTAATCTACTTCACTCTGAGCACCTTAAAAGATACAAAAATAGATCCTGAGCTACAAGCTTGGACAAGATTCAGAAAGATGGGTAGCAGTAGACATAAATCATGCCATTCAGAAGGTCCATATATCCTAAAAATCAGCATACAAAGGCAGATCCAGTCAGTCAATCACTACAGAAAACTGTAGTTCACTTGAGTTACAAAGACTTCAACGTGCAAGCCTTAAAAAAATAAAAAAGATATTTAGGGCATGATGAAATAAAGGCCACAAGTGTGTGTGTGTGTGTGTGTGTGAGATCCTCCAACACTTCTGGCACAAACAGTCAAGCCAGACTCCGAAGCAGTAAAAAAATAAAAAATAAACCCTGATTTTTGTACACAATTGTTTTAAAGTTTTAATCACACTTGCAGATTGAAATAGTGAAATTAAACCCCAACCAATCGAAATACAAGATATGGCGGTAAAATTTGAATTCAAACCAGTGTGTTATGCAACATGTTTGACTTCAATACGGCAGACAATTTTCCTCGTTAGAATCTTCCATTATCTACGCTCTCAACTGCAAAGGTTTCAAATTGCTATATGGTTCTTGAGAAACTGTCATGATCAAAAGCAATCAACATTTGTAGGAAGCTGGGTCTGTATTTACTATAACAAAACGAGGTATAGTGTGCAAAGAGTCCAGTGGATACCCAAAGGTAGGCAGATGTAAGTTTTGATTGCACCTTACTCTCCATTTGTAGTAGTGTGGACAAGCAGTAAGGCTTTATCAGAGCGTAGTGTTAAGCATTTGTTGCACACACTCAGGCAGCAAATGATGTCACAAACTTAGACTGAATGCAGACCAATTTGCTTGTATCAAAAATATTACGTTATTTTAATTCCAGAACCAAGCCACGCCTGGTGCAGGTAAGTGAAATAAGTGAAATAAATCTTATGCAATGTGTTACGGTTGAATGCAGTGCAGGTTCGAATGCAGTGGGCTGATTTGCAGGTAAGTCAATTTCGAAATCACTTTTCAGTTACTATACAGATTACTTTGTACGTTAGTTTTTGGATTACTTTTTAAGTAACCTTTTCTACTCCATGTGATATGCCTAGATATCACACTGGGCCATTTCCTAGAGAAAAGGTAAATAACATTTAGTTACATTTATTTTCTAAAACCAAGCAAGACTGGTACATACTAAAAATGGCTGTGCTTATCTTTTCTAAAGGAAATGTCCCAGTGTGATGTCTAGGCATATCTCACGGAGTAGAAAAAGTAATGCATAAAGTAATCTGTAAATTAATCAAAAGAAATCTAACAGTAATTTCAACTGTATTCAAAGTTTTTACAAACCTCTAAAAGTCATTTTCATTCAGCTTGCTTGTCTTGTTTAACCTGCCTTGAAAAGTTCCGTCGACAATTACCTGTACCAGGCTTGCTTGGTTCTAGAAAATAAATATTAACTAAATTATATTTTTATACAAATCAAATTGGTCCGAGTTCAGTCTTCGAGTGTGAAGCATCATTTGCTGATTGAACGTGTAGCCCTGGGGGGACCTCGCTGGGACCGGTGGGCCACCAAGATTTGAGCCATAGGCATCGGGAGCAGTGGTGGTTCCAGGCGTCAGGTTTCTTTGTCCTCAGAAGGCTCATAGTCTGTCTTGGGAGTTTCATTTGAACAGAGCTGCTATTCACAGGAGATCCGGTCTTTGTTGAAGGCAGTCAGTCCTCCCAGGTTTCTGGAGGTCGCTAGCTGCAGGAGAAGGCGACTTTTGGCGCAGGATCGCTGGATACTGCAGACGGGCAGGTATGGCTGTGGCCAAGTCAGTTCTTCTCTGCAGTCTCCTTTGCTGGACGCAGTCTTTCGTCCTCCTTCGTAGGTTGCAGGAATCTGTCTTCTTGGTTCAGGGCTGCCCCCTAAATACAGTATTTAGGGGGCGTTTTAGGGGTGTGTAGGTCAGTAGCCAATAGGCTGACCTTATGGTGACTACACCCTTGGTGTGCACCTCACGTGGGGGAGGGGGCACAATCCCTAACCCAGATTGGAGACTGCCTGCCATCTGCAAGATAGCGAGCACTGAAGAGTGGGCTTCACCTTGCCTCTCACACGAGGGGTGGGGTTGACAGAGGTGGGCACACCTTCTGGGCTGCTCTAATTTTTCCTGCCCGTCTTCCAGCCAAAAAAGGAGGGGAGACAGGAAGGGGGGCCTGCTCCTGAGCAAGAGAGGCTGGGGGTCACATTACAAAAGGTGGCAAGGCCTTTCAAGCTCCCCCAGATGGCTCTTCCAGACCGGGGAGAGGTGTGAATACCTCCACCCAAGAAAGGCTTTGTTTCTGGGCTCATGGAGTGAAGGGTCGCACCCCAGGGGTTTCAGAAATATATCTCGTGGTAGCAGGCTGGTTAGTACCAGTCAGGGAACCCACCAGAGGATGGTTGTTTTTCAGGGGGCATCTCTAAGATGTCCTATGACTGAATTTTTTCATAAAATCCCACACTGGCTTTCAGTAAAGCCATTATGGTGCTGTGGAGTTCATAATGACAAATTACCAGCACCTTAAACTCTTAATGACATTACTGCACTTACGATGTTTAAGAATTGGTCTAGACACTGTAGGGGTACAGGGCTCACGCACCTGTACCGTCACCACTGGTACGGTGCACCCAGCTAGAGGGATGGCTTACCTATGCCAGGGCAGTGTGTTGTAGGCATGGCACATAGGGATGTGTGCCATGTCGAGAGAAATCCACCCCCCCAGATATGTGGACAAAAAGTGCTAACTGGGTTTTGTATCAATGCAATTTTAGGTTGTCAGGAACCCAGGGCACACTCAAAGTACATAAATGGTTTGCCAAAAAGAGGGCACTTTCTTACAGTGGGTGACTTTCTAGAGCATATTCATTGCCCATAGACACCAGTTTGCAGACAATCTGCATTCCCATTTATTCATGTTCAATATAAATGGATTGTTCTCTAAGATCATCACTCAAAACGTCCCTTAGATGGGCAGTAACATCTTAAAAGCTAGACAAGTGCATGCCAATATGGAACTATCTATCCAGAAAGCACATATCCAGAAACACAGGGTTGCTTCTACTCCTCAGCCCCTTATGATCCTTGGAGTAGGAAACAGTACTGGCACTATTATTTGCAACAGGATGATAGAATAATAATCCAACAATGTCATACATGCCCTAAACTACAGAAACACCACAATGAGTCAAAAAGGCTCTTGCAAATTATAAATAGCTTTATTAAATGCTCTCAAACAATAGAAATATCCTTAGATTATCTAAACACAGAAGAATACGCTATAAACTTTTGTGACCTTTCAAGAGGCTTGGGTCATTCTTAGGAGGCAGTTAAGTCAGTGTTGGAAATCGTTAAACAGGGGAGTGTACAGGCATATGAAAATCACTTGCCTACAAGAATGGTTTTGCAGCTTAAAGCTCTTCTAGAGTCGCATGGAGTGCACTATACTGTCAAGTGTTTGTCAGATAGGAATTTCATTCGCAACATTCCTCTGGTTGAGAATCAATCTATTGTGTTACAGCAAACAAATAATGGACGGAATGCTGACAATGCAAACATTCTCCCCCAGTCAAAAGATCTGGGTTAAATCCATCGTTCTTTTGCCCACTACGCCACACCAGTTTGGACCGAGCCATATGCAAATCAGTATTGACCCTGTGCCTCATGGGAACAGTCCAGAGCGAACTACCGAAACCGGTCCTAGGATGCTTGTTTCCAGTCCAGGATGGACTGGCTTGGCAGTTCGGGCTGGACTGTTCCCATGAGGCACAGGGTCAACACTGATTTGTATATGGCTGGGTTCAAACTGGAACGGCATGGTGACCAAAAAAACGATGGATTTAGGCCCAGATCTCTGTACTGGGGTGAATGTATGACATTGTTCTGCATTCTGTCCATCAACTGTTGCTTTTGCGAGAATCAATCTAGGCAGTTCAGTATGACTCACCATGACATTTATTACGAGCCCACAATGCACCTAAAGGGTCCGCCATTTTCTTTTACATTTACAGTAACTCTCCTCCATCAGAGAGACAGGAGAGTTGCATGTGAATCTAGAACATTCGCTTTAAAACCTTCGCCTTCATTTACATATTTATAACTATCTGGAGCTACTACTGCCCTGCTTCTTTCTATATCCACTCAGTAGTGTTTAGTGAGCATTTGTGTTGATGACCACATTGCTGCCATGCATGGGTCTATAAATCTACATTAGACATTAAAGCCGAAGTTGCTGCCTTCTTTCTAGTAGAATGTGTCTTCCACCAAACTAATTTGGAAGGTTGAGCTATCCACCTGCTAATAGTTCTTATTGAGGAACATAATGCTTGTGACACATGAGCAACACAAAATTTTGTTTTTCTGAGATTGTCTCTTGTCTCTAGACCAGGGTTTTCCAATAACAGTCCCCCCGAGGGCCGGATCCATACCAGATTTTTAAATTTCTACATTTATCAAAATGTGGCTATGCTAAAAATCTGGCATGGATCCGGCACCTCAAGGACGAATTTGGAGAACCCTGATCTAGGACATAATCATCCTTCCCACATTCAAAGAAGCGCTCTACTGTATCCCTCGGCTATTCTCAAAAAGGATAGCAGTTGAATTATTTGATTAGCATGAAAGGATGAAATCCCCTCAGGTATACATTTTAGGCGCAATCTAATGAGGACTGTTTTTGAATAATCAAATATGGTTTTTCAACTAGGACACCGACTATTTCTTTGACATTTAAAGAGGGAATAGCAACTAAAAAGACAATCTATAGTGCTGGATTTTTCAGAGAAGCGTTATGCATTATTACAAAGTATGATCACAATAGTCCTACTAATACTACATTCAAAATACCCTGCAGTTGTTGAACACCATATGGAGGAAACTGCCTTTTTACAAGCATCTGGTTACTGGATGGGTAAATATTGCTGCTTATGTATGGAAGTATGAGCTGTAATGGCTAATAAATGTACTCTTAAATAGGCAAAGGTTGACGGCGTGGACTTCTTTGACGATGAGATCTTAGTCGACAACAGAGACTTCGTCAAGGGTACCATCGATGAACTCTACGTCGATGTGGTAGTCGACGGTGATTTTAATTTTCTCGTCTACGACATCTCAAGAACTGGTTTCTTGGTAGAGATAGAGATTCTTGTAGACAGAATAGGCGATTGAATGGCCAAAGTAGAAATAGTAGCCGTAGATGATGAGGCAGAAGTCAGAGATAGTAGATAAAGTAGTCACCGTGACAGATTTAATATGGCTTTTACTTAGTTTTTGCCTTGGAGTCCTTGCCTGCTGTGGATGACGGAGACAGCGTTGACCCAGAGGAAAAGTTTGGTGACCTTTGTCGAGAATCAGAAACATCATGTGATGACTTCAAGAGCTGTCATGTGATCTGGCTCCTTTGCTGGAAGTCGACGCGCTGTCATCTTCAGCCGAAGAAGATTTGAGCCACAAGAGCAGCCTTGCCTCTCTATCCCAAAGCGTTTTAGTAGGGAAGGTACGGCAAATCTTGCAATTTTTTACCTCATGTTTGGGATAAAGGCAATAAATGCAGTCCTTATGCTGGTCATCCACATGGACCCTCTTTTTATCACAGGTCCTGCAGGGTCAAAAGAGCTTTCCTGTCAGACATTCTGAAGAAAACTTAGAAGAACTGAGTGGCACTCAGGGAGACTCCCTTCCACATGATGAGGGTGCTGGTAGCCGATTGGTTGGAACCAAAGTTTGGTTCTTTTTCACTATAATGATGTAGATAGGCTACTAAGATTTAGGCCTTATGCTTTTTAGGTCGAAGACCGCCGGACTGCCGAAGGCAGAACCGGAAGTCGGAGATTTAATGACTTGGAGAAGAGGGGCTTGAACCCGCCCCTCTTCTCCCCTGTTCTCCCTTGGCTGGCCTCTTGAATGCTGGCCAGCCATTGGAGAAGAGGTCCGTCACTCCGAACAGGCCCCGTCCTTTTCGGATTCGGGGGCGTGTTTTTCTCAAGAAGTCCAATTATCTCCTCCAGCCAATGGCAGGAGGAGAACACGCCCCCGAATCCGAAAGCTCCGCTGCCTTTCTCCGAGGCATTTCTGCTTCGCCTCGGAGAAAGGCAGTGGTGTGCTTGTTTTCACAGCGCCGCAAAGCTACCAAATGGGCCAAACGCGCTTGCGGCTTCTCGCCGCATGGAGCCCAGAGCGCGCGAGTGTTTTTCAACTACCCGGGAGGTTGCCACGATCAGAGATAAGGTGCGTGTGGGGGTGGGTGGGTATAGCAAAGGGGCGTTAAAATGAGGTACTGAAGTCCCCTGCTCGGTTTATATTTTTGTAGGTATGGTGAGGTTTACACAATGCCCGGATGAGAAGTGAGCGCATTGTCGTATGTGTAAAGTCTGTCCCCGCAATTCAAGACGGGAGGGGTTGCTGTCCACACCCAGCCCGAGAAACACTGGACCGACCAGAGTATATCAGCTCGTAGCGCACAGAGGCGGTTTGTTCAGCCCGAAGCGCTAGAGAAGTAAAGCCACTCTTTTGCCGGCACTCTTTCTTTAATGTTTGTTTTCTTTTAACTGGGAACCCAAAACTGCATGGTTTGTTTTCTTCAATAAAAACCAAACGAAAGGGAATCGTTGCCTTCGCTGCCCACTTCCGCCATATTATTTGTTAGAAGGCATTAACCCTTCATATCTGCACTGTAAGAAGGAAAAAGGTTTGAAGAGTGAACCTGCAACGAAAATATATGCCGTGGTGTTAGTTTGTTGTGTTGTTTGGGGGAGGGGGGAATTGTTAGTGGATAGAAGGGATGTAAACGTTTTCGCATCAAAGCAGTATGTGCCACACTCCCTGGTGAACATTTCAACGGATATATCACCACTTCATATACGTGAAGGCATATAAGGTACGAACTACTATGGAAACATTTCCAGTTGTTTTTGAAACTGGCAGTTTGTTCTATATGTAACGACGGGACTGTCACCTCACCATGAATCACCTTCCTCCTGCGCGTCGTTTGCCGAGATCCCTCCAAAAACAACAATACTTTGTTTTCTTTAAATAGCGCCTCTCTGAAAGTTTGACGTTTCTCAGCGTCATAAATACGAGTGTAGCATTATTGCCTTACCGCTGCGCCATGTTTTTTTTTTAGTCATCAGATTTTTTTGGAACAGAAAGTGGAGGACTCTTATTTTTAATGTTGGGATGCCACCTGTCACCTTCAATGGTGTGAGTGAAAAAAGACTGTCTGCTGAAGACCTGTTTCTCTCAAGGATGTTCGGCAATCAAAGACACATTTTGTCCTGTTTGCGGCTCACCGAGCGAGGCAACTGACGGTGCAGGTATAATTTTATGATCTGCATTTGCATTTACACCCTCGTTGTTTCTGTGTTTTGTACTACACACAGTGTGCTTGCACATGGTTCTCTGCGCTCTGCCTTCGCCAGCGTAAACCGCTCTGGCCACGTGGCCCGTGCTATATAAAATCCAAAATAAATAAGCCACGGAGAGCAATGCTTGGGTGTGGGGGGAGGGGGTGTTTCCTATAGGACAGGTTCTGAGAACACACTAACAAGGTCTCTTAGGCACACGAACAAGAGCTACACCATATGCTAATAACATTTGCACCACTTTTCACACTTGCTCCTACGAGGGCAATGTGTAACAAGCATTTACAATGCAATGGTCTCGGCATTGGTAAAGTTAGAGCTATTGGCATTGCTCATGACATTAAATGTTTTAAAAACAAAAACATAAACAAAAATAAAGAAACGGCATTGTCATGAGCAATGCCAATAGCTCTAACTTTAACAATGCCGAGACCGTTGCATTGTAAATGCTTGTTCTTTTAGCTTACTACTGTTATTTACTTTTGGCACCTCCATTGTATTTACCGTGGAACTCCCGCCTCGGCGACGGGGAATGATTCAGGCATGTGAATCTATGAAAGATACCCCAATACTCGATAAACTGCCTTTTTACAAGCATCTGGTTACTGGATGGGGAAATATTGCTGCTTATGTATGGACGTATGAGCTGTAATGGCTAATAAATGTACTATTAAATAGGCAAAGGTTAGGTTGCACTCGAATTCTGTAAGATCTCACCATTTCAGATTCATCTGGTAACTATTGTATCCATACCATGTAACGTAGCAGGTCCGTTTTAATTCATATCTTCTGGTGGAAGGTGTAGGAAGCTGGCTCTGTATATACTATACCAAAGTGTGGTACAGTGTGCACAGAGTCCATTGGAACCCCAAAGGTAGGCAGAGGTAAAGTTTGAGAGCACCTCACTCTCACATCTTTGGTAGTGTGGTCGAGCAGTATGGCTTTATCAGAGGACAGTGTTAGGCATATGTTGTACACACTCAGTCAGCAAATGAATTCACAAACAGACTGAACTTCAGACAATATTTTTTCTATACAGATATTCTTTTAGTTATTTTATTTCTTAGAACCAAGCAAGCCTGTCAAAGGTAAGTTGTAAGTACTTTGCAGTAAATACACAGTTGTAATACAGTATGGATTGTAATGGTATATGCACTTTGTTTTGACTTGCAGTATTATTGCAGAGACATGCACAGATCTGTAAATACAGTACACAGACTTGAATGGGCATTTCAGTAAAGGAGGAAGGAATATGCTACTTACTAGTATGCACCTGTTCTTGGCATGTAGAGCTGCAGAGCCACACACTTAGGATAAGATCGCCATCTGGTGTTGGGCTCGGATGATTGCAGGTTGTTGTCGTCTTCGGAAGAAGCCTTTTGGTCACGAGATAGGTGACTCCTCCTCTGGACAACATTGCGCATGGGCATCCACTCCATCCTCAGATTGTTTTTCGCCATGATGGGAAATGGAGTGTATAAGAATAAAGAGAAAGGATGTCCATGTGTAATGTCTAATTAAGACAATGCTGGAACTGATACAGGTCCCGGGGAGGTGGGTGGGCGTGTGTGGCTCTGCAGCTTTACATGCCAAGAACAGATGCATACTGGTAAGTAGCATATTCCGTTCGAGGCATATGAGCTGCAGATCACACACTTAGGATAGACTATATAGCAGTGTCTCCCCTAGCGGTGATCACCTGTATATGTTGCAGCAGTTTGGAATAGAGTTTTTAGGACAGCTTGGCCTACGGAAGCTTGTTGTTTGGATTGCACATCAACACAGTAATGTTTAGTGAAGGTGTGTGTGGTAGACCAAGTGGCTGCTTTGCAAATATCTTCTAAGGGAATGCTCCCTAAGAATGCCATGGAAGCCCCTATTTTACGTGTGGAGTGCGCTCTAGGGGGAATTGTAAGAGTGCGTTTAGCTTTTTGGTAACATATTTGGATACATTTAACTATCCACCTGGCTATACCTGACTTTGAAATGGGGTTGCCTTTATGTGGTGGAGAGAAAGCAACAAACAGTTGTTTGGTTTTGCAAAAAGCTTTGGTTCTGTCGATGTAATAACGCAAGGCTCTTTTAATATCTAAGGTATGAAGGGCCCTCTCAGCTACTGAGTCTGGATTAGGGAAGAAGACTGGCAGCTAGACTGATTGGTTAGGATGGAAAGGGGAAATGACTTTTGGTAGGAATCTTGGGTTTGTCCTAAGAACCACTTTGTTACGATGTAGTTGTAGGAATGGTTCTTCAATAGTTAAGGCCTGTATCTCACTTACCCTTCGCAGGGATGTGATTGCGATAAGGAAAGCCACTTTCCATGTAAGGAATTGCAGTTCGCATTTATGCATAGGTTCAAATGGAGGGCCCATGAGCCTTGTTAGAACAATATTTAGATTCCACACTGGAGAAGATGGTAATCTGGGAGGAATAATTCTTTTGAGACCTTCCATGAAGGCTTTGATTGCTGGTACCTTAAATAGTGACAAGTGTTGTCGATTTTTAAGTAGGCTGCCAACGCTGCTAGGTGTAGACGTATGGAGGAATACGCTAAATTGCATCTTTGCAAGTGTAGTAAATAGCAAATAATGTTTTGGATGGAAGCATCCAGTGGACGTATATTATTGTTAGTGCAGTAAATGGCAAATCTTTTCCATTTTGCAGCGTAACATGCCCTAGTAGTAGGTCTTCTAGCTTCTTTTATGATATTCATACAGTCTGGTGGGAGATTGAGGTAACCGAACTCCAAGACTTCAGGAGGCAGATCGCCAAGTTCAGTTGCTGTGGATCTGGGTGTCTGATTTCTCCATGGTTCTGGGTTAATAAGGCCGGGGAAAGGCGCAGTTTTTGATGTGGAACTAGCGAGAGTTCCAGAAGTGTCGTGAACCATGGTTGCAGTTTTTGATGTGGAACTAGCGAGAGTTCCAGAAGTGTCGTGAACCATGGTTGACGTGCCAAAGTGGGAGCTACTAGAATCAGTTTTAGAGACTGTTTGAGCTTGCGTACCACAAATGGAATGAGTGGGAGAGGCGGAAAAGCGTACGCAAATCTGCCTGACCAGTTCATCCATATTGCATTGCCCTTCGACTGTGGAAACCTGGCGGCGAAGGTTGGGCATTTTCTGTTTTCGTGTGTGGCAAACAGGTCTAGGTCTGGTTGGCCCCATTTTTGGAAGAATGGGAGTAGGACTTTGGGGTGTAATTCCCATTCGTGGATTTGTTGTGTCTGTCGACTTAGGAGATCGGCAATCTGGTTGTGAACCCCTGGAAGGTGTTCCGCTAGCAGGTAGATGTTTTGGGGAATTGCCCATCTCCAAATGTTCTGTGGGAGTTGGGACAGTTGAAGAGAATGTATCCCCCCCTGTTTTTGTATGTAATACATGGCCGCCATGTTGTCTGTGCGGATGAGGACAGTTTTGTTCTTTAGATGTACTTGAAAAGATTTCAGTGCAAGGAACACAGCTAGAAGCTCTAGGTGATTGATATGGAGCAGTTTTTGTTGAGTGGTCCATTTGCCCTGAGTGGTGTGTTGTAGGAGATGGGCTCCCCACCCTGTGAGAGATGCGTCGGTTGTCAGCACTACTTGTGGAAGAGGCTCTAAGAACGGTCGCCCTTTGGACAGGTTGATGGTGTTCCACCATTTCAGTGAGCGACTGTCCACCAACACCAGATCGGTAAGTTGTCTGTGAGCCTGGTTCCACTGTTGTGCTAGACATTCTTGCAAGGGGCGCATTTGCAGTCGAGCGTGAGGCACAATGGAGATGCATGGCGCCATCATGCCTAACAGTTGCATAAACACTCTTCCTGGAAGAGTGTGTTGAGTTTGAAATTTTAAGATGAGGTTTTGTATATTGGCTATCCTGGCTGTGCTGGGATAAGCTATGGCCTTGGAAGTATTTATGGTGGCTCCCAGATATTGATGTATGTGGGAGGGTTGCAGTTGAGATTTGGGATAGTTGATGGTAAATCCCAAATCGTGTAAGGTTTGAATAGTGCGGTGAGTGTGGAGAACGCATTTGTCGAAAGTATTGGCTTTTATGAGCCAATCGTCGAGATACGGGAAGACATGGATTTGTTGTCTCCTGAGGTGCGCTGCCACTACTGCTAGGCATTTGGTGAAGACCCTGGGTGCAGTTGTTACTCCGAATGGGAGGACCGTAAACTGATAGTGCTGTCCGTCTACCACAAATGTTAGGTACTTCCTGTGAGCAGGATGCATGGGGATGTGAAATTATGCGTCCTTGAGGTCCAATGTGGCAAGGAAGTCGTCTTGTTGAAGTAGTGGGAGGACTTGTTGGAGAGTGATCATATGGAAGTGATCTGAGTGTATGTACTGATTTAGTAGTCTGAGGTAGAGTATGGGTCTTAACGTCTCGTCCTTTTTGGGGATTAGGAAGTATAGAGAATATACTCCGGTACCCTGATGTTGGAGTGGAACTGGTTCTATTGCGTGTTTTTGAAGCAAGGACCGAATTTCCGGTTTGAGGAGTGCAAGATGGTGTGGTGACATTGGACGGTGTTTGGGTGGTATGTGTGGGGGGGTGTTTGTGAGTTCGAGGCAGTAACCAAATTGGATAATTTGTCTTACCCACTTGTCTGTTGTAATGGAATTCCAGACAGGTAGGAACTGTTGGAGTCTTCCCCCGACCGGAGTGGAATGGTCGGGGGGGGGGGGGGGGGGGGAGTGGAGGCAAGTCACTGTTTAGTGGCTGGAGAGGTGCGGGTGTTGGTATTGCCCCGACCTCGGCCCTTGGTGTGGTTTCCCCTATATCCTCCTCTAAAATATCCTCTGTTAGGGGATGTTTGCGCGGAGGTTTTGAAAGTGAAAGAGGTATCTGTCGCCACATTTTTGGAGGCTCCTCTATAGAAGGAGCGTCGAAAGGAGCCTGGTGGTTGTGGAGACTGTCATGCTCCCATTGATTTAGCAGTCTCGTTATCTTTTTTCATCTTCAAGTGCAGTATCTACTGCTGGCCCAAATAGTTGCTCTTGGTTGAATGGTTGACCAAGTATTGTTGTTTGTACTTCCGGCTTAAAGCCTGAAATACGTAGCCATACATGACGTCTAAGTAGAATGCTTGTATTGACCGCCCTAGAAGCAGTGTCTGCGGCGTCTAGCGTACATTTGATTGATGCGTTCGATATGAGTTTCCCCTCTTGGATGAGGTCATTGGCCTGGGATTTGTACTGATCTGGTAGGTGTTGTAAAAGATCTTCTAGCTGATCATAATGAGCCCTATCATATCGGGCTAATAGGGCTTGTGTGTTTGCAATACGCCAATGGTTAGCAGCTTGTGCTGCAACTCTTTTGCCAGAGGCCTCTAATAGCTTGGACTCTTTGTCTGGGGGCGGTGTGTCTCCTGTTTGGGAGTTAGCCCGCTTTCTTGCGTTTGAAACTACTAAAGAGTCTAGAGGGAGCTGTGCTTTCATGTAAGCGGGATCTTGTGGGGCAGGTCTATATTTTTTCTCAATTCGGGGGTTAAGAACCCTAGCTCTGACAGGGTCTTTAAAAACATCTGTGGCGTGTTTTAATGACTTAATCCTGGGCAAGATTTGAACTGATTTTTGAGACTGTTCGAATGTGTCTAGAAGAAAGTCTTCTTCGGGTGTATCTGAATGCATGGTGACACCATGGAAAAGTGCCGCCCTGTTTATCAGCTGTCCAAACCCTAGGTGGTCATCTGGAGGGGAGGGTTTGGAGGGGTATGTAGTGGGATCAGGAATATCAGGTAAAGGGTAAGTCCAGTCATCTAAGTGTGCCGTATCCGGGAGTGTGAAAGGATAATTAGGATCATTAAGGTCATCCAGATCACCCCCTCCCCCTAAGCCATCATCATCATCCTGTGGAGGTGGTGTATGTGAAGGAGATGGTAGAGGAGAAGGAGGTGGGGGCAGGGGGGGGGGGGGGGGGGAGGTGATATAGGAGAGGAAGGACGATTGGGTGAGGTGGCGGAGTCCTTCTTTATGGGAGCTGGAGAAGGTGTTGTGTCCAGCTTCCTTTTCTTGTATGGCACAGCGGCGACATGTCCAGTTTTTGGATTGATATAAATCCTTTTTTGTGTGGGATCAGGGCGAAAAAGTTCTTCACTCTCCGAAAGTGGCTTTGGTGCCGATTTTTTCGGTTCTGATCTAGGTTTGGGGTGATCGGTAGAGTCTTTTTGGACTTTGACAGTGGCTTTGGTGCCGATTTTTTCGGTTCTGATCTAGGTTTGGGGTGATCGGTAGAGTCTTTTTGGACTTTGACAGTGGCTTTGGTGCCGATTTTTTCGGTTCTGATCTAGGTTTGGGATGATCGGTAGAGTCTTTTTGGACGCCGGCGGGGACTTCGGTGCCGGCGGGGACTTCGGTGCCGGCGGGGACTTCGGTGCCGGCGGGGACTTCGGTGCCGAGAGGTTTTGAGTCTTCGGTGCCGAAGGTATTGTGGGCACTATAACATGTGGTTTGCTCGAGCCAGAGCCGCCTGTAGGCTTATATTTCTTCGGAGCCGAGCCCGAGGGCGGGGCTTCTGAAGACGACTTTCGGTCGCGACTGGGGCCAGCTGGCGGAGTCTTGACCAATGCCTTTTTTGGGGAGGTTGGGGTAGGGGCAATGGTACTCACTCGTTGCCCCGGAGTGATGAGGTCATCGGAATCGTCCGCTTCGGATATGATTTGGAGGTCTTCGGAGTATTCTTCCGGGACGTCCTGGGCAAAGATGTCCTCTGGTTCTGGAGCTGGTCTGGCCATGATATGGCATCGAGCTCTTCGGTCCCGGATGGTTTTCTTGGATCGGAATGCAGCGCAGGCTGGACAGCTGGATTCGTTATGTTCCGGCGAGAGGCACAGGTTGCAGACCTCGTGGTGGTCACTGTGGGGGAACTTTGCTCCACATTGGGGGCATTTTTTTTTTAAAAGGTGTCCTTTCCATGAGCCGTGTCCGGAACCGGTCCGATTGAATTTCGACGTCGAGTTGTAGAGGTTTTTCGCTTCGAAAGCTGGATTTTTAGAAGTTTTCAGCCAGAGTGGAAAAGTTCATCCGAACCCAATGGCAGAAAAAAACAATCTGAGGTTGGAGTGGATGCCCATGCGCACTGTTGTCCAGAGGAGGAGTCCCCTATCTCGTGACCAAAAGGCTTCTTCCGAAGACAACAACAACCTGCAATCATCCGAGCCCAACACCAGATGGCGATCTTATCCCAAGTGTGTGATCTGCAGCTCATATGCCTCGAACAATAGTGTTATCGGTTTTAAGGTAAGTATTTGGTAGTGGGAGTTGATGTGCAGGGGTGCCTTTTAGGGTCTGATTTCTTACCAGCTCCTTGTCGTGGTTGGGGGGACCTTTCGGACTTAGGCTGCAGGTTTGAGGCAGGTCAAGGGTCGCCGGATCTTGGGTCAGGATCGCCGGGGGAGACCTCCTTGTGGTGTTTTCCCACTTGAGCTCAGGCCGTGGACAGCAGGTGCAGAGTGGTGCGGATTCGGGGTGTCTGCCCAGATCGAGGTTGGAGATTAACAAATCCAGTGTTCAAGGGAGACAGTCTTTGTGGTTGAAGGCAGGCAGGTCCTCCGTGGTTTGAGGTTGCTGGCTGCAGGACACACTGGGATTTCACAGGATCAGGTTTGAGGTGGAGACAGGCCGGTAGGGCTGGGGCCAAGTCAGTGGGTGTCTTCCTCTTATTAGCTTCGGCACAGCTGTTCGGTCCTTTTCTTGTAGTTTCTTCTTGTCTAAGGAAGCAAGGTTCAGGGATGCCCCTAAATACTAGATTTAGGGGCGATACAGGTAGGCAAAAAGGTTGGAACCAATGGCACACCTGCCGTTTGTGGCAGAATTGGATTATTTGTGCAATCCATCTTGCAATTGAGTTCCTGGTCTTACTAGGAAACTGTTTGAAAATGACACAAAGAGTTGCTTTGTCTTCCTATGAGCCTTTGACCTTTCTATGTAATACATTACTGCTTACCTTGCATCTAAAGTATGGAATATGCTACTTACCAGTATGCATCTGTTCTTGGCATGTAGAGCTGCAGAGTTGTACACTTAGCATAGGTCGCCATCTGGTGTTGGGCCCGGATGTTTGCAGTTTGTTTTTCTTCTTGGACCGTCTTTGGAAGTCACGAGTTTGGTGACTCCTCCTTCGGTCCGTACTGCGCATGGGCTTCGGCTCCATCCTCAGATTGTTTTTCGCCAACAGGGAAATGATGGAGCGTAGTAATAACAGTGAGAAACCCATGTGTGTTGTATCTAAATAAGATGGACTGGAACGGATACAGGTAGCCGGGGAGGCGGGTGGGCGTGTACAACTCTGCAGCTCTACATGCCAAGAACAGATGCATACTGGTAAGTAGCATATTCCGTTCGAGGCATATGAGCTGCAGATTGTACACTTAGCATAGATTATATAGCAGTACCCAACCTTAGCGGCGACCACCGGTATCCGTTGCAGCTGTTTGAAAGAGTGTTTTTAGTACAGCCTGGCCCACCCTAGCTTGCTGCTGGGAATGCACATCTACACAGTAGTGTTTTGTGAATGTGTGCGGTGTAGACCATGTGGCTGCCTTGCATATGTCATCTAAGGGTATATTCCCTAGAAAAGCCATAGAAGCCCCTAACTTTCTTGTAGAGTGGGCTTTAGGGGGAACAGATAATGTTCTCTTTGCCTTCTGATAGCAAATTTGTATGCATTTTACAATCCACCTAGCTATCCCTGATTTTGAGATGGGGTTGCCTTTATGTGGTGGAGAAAAGGAAACGAACAACTGTTTGGTCTTCCTGAAGGGTTGCGTTCTTTGTATGTAATATAGCAACGCTCTTTTCACATCTAGTGTGTGTAAGGCCCTTTCCGCAACAGATTGGGGTTGCGAAAAGAAGACAGGTAATTCCACTGATTGATTGAGGTGGAAGGGGGTAATGACTTTGGGCAGGAACTTCGGATTAGTTCGAAGTATGACCTTGCTGTGATGCATTTGTATGTAAGGTTCCTGTATGGTGAACGCTTGTATTTCACCAACCCTTCTAAGGGAAGTGATAGCTACAAGGAAAGCTGTTTTCCAGGTGAGAAATTGTAGCTCACATTTGTGCATTGGTTCGAAGGGCGGACCCATTAGTCGTGTAAGGACCAAATTTAGATTCCATACAGGGGAGGGTGGTGCCCTGGGAGGAATTACTCGTTTGAGGCCTTCCATGAAGGCTTTAATAGCGGGCACTCTGAAGAGTGACAAATGCTGTCTGTTTTGTAGATAGGCAGCGATCGCTGCTAGGTGTAGGCGTATGGATGAATACGCCAGGTTACACCTGTGAAGATGGAGCAGATAGCATATGATGTGTTGTATGGATGCATCTAGAGGGTTGATTGTATTGTTACGGCAGTACATTACAAATCTTTTCCACTTTGCGGCATAGCATGCTCTAGTGGTAGGACGTCTGGCTTCCATGATGATGTTCATGCAATCAGGGGGAAGGTTAAGGTACCCGAATTCTAAGATTTCAGGAGCCAGATCGCCAGGTTGAGCTGAGCTGGGTCCGGGTGCCTGATTTCTCCATGGTTCTGGGTTAGGAGGCATGGGGAAAGGTGCAGTTTTTGATGTGGTACCACTGATAGTTGTAGTAGCGTGGTGTACCACGGCTGTCTGGCCCACGTCGGAGCTACCAGAATGAGTGTGAGGGAGTGCTGTTGTAGTTTCCTGACCACTAATGGAATTAGTGGGAGAGGTGGAAAGGCGTATGCAAATCTGCCTGACCAGTTCATCCATATCGCATTGCCCTTGGACAATGGGTGTGGGTATCTGGCGGCGAAGCTTGGGCATTTTTTGTTTTCGTGGGTGGCGAAGAGGTCTATTTGAGGATGCCCCCACTGTCGGAAGAATGGGTGAAGAACTTGTGGATGCAGTTCCCATTCGTGTAGTTGTTGAGTCTGTCTGCTGAGCAGATCTGCTATGGTGTTTTGTACGCCTGGAACATGTTGTGCCAGGAGAAAAATGTTTTGGGGAATTGCCCATCTCCATATGCTCTGGGCTAAGCGGGAGAGCTGGGGAGAGTGTGTCCCCCCCTGTTTCTGTATATAATACATCGCAGTCATGTTGTCTGTGCGAATGAGGACTGCTTTGCCTGAAATCTGCTTTTGGAAAGATTTTAGGGCTAGAAAGATCGCCAAAAGCTCCAGATGGTTGATGTGGAGCGTTTTTTGCTGTGGCGTCCATAGACCTTGCATTGTGAGGTGTAAGAGGTGCGCTCCCCAGCCGGAGAGCGATGCGTCCGCTGTTAGAGTCACTTGGGGAACCGGGTCCAGGAACGGCCGTCCCTTGGAAAGGTTTGTGGTGTTCCACCACTGCAGAGAGTGATGTGTGCGGCCGTCCACCAACACCAGATCCGTCAGCTGACCCTGGGCCTGGTTCCACTGTTGTGCTAGGCACTCCTGAAGTGGACGCATGTGGAGTCTTGCATGGGGCACTATGAAGATGCAAGACGCCATCATCCCTATGAGCTTCATAAACACTCTTGCTGGTAGAGAGTGTTGAGGAAGGAATATTTTGCGTAAGGCTAGAATGCTTGTGATTCTGGCTGAGTTTGGATAGGCAATACCTTTTGAGGTGTCTATGGTGGCCCCGAGATATTGCTTTGTGTGAGATGGTATGAGGTGGGACTTTTGGTAGTTCACCGTGAAGCCTAGCTGATGAAGCAGTTGGATGGTGCTGTTTGTATGTTGCACGCATTGGTGGTAGGACGCGGCTTTTATGAGCCAGTCGTCTAAGTAAGGGAAGACGTGAACATGTTGACGTCTGAGGTGTGCTGCTACTACTGCTAGGCATTTGGTAAACACCCGTGGTGCAGTGGTGACCCCGAAGGGGAGAACCTTGAATTGGTAATGTTGCCCGTCCACCACGAACCTGAGGTATTTTCTGTGAGAGGGGTGTATTGGAATGTGAAAGTACGCGTCTTTCAGATCCAGTGTTGTGAGAAAGTCTCCCTGGCAGAGGAGTGGGAGGACTTGTTGTAAGGTGACCATGTGAAAGTGGTCTGAATGTATGTAGGCATTTAGAGGCCGGAGATCCAGAATGGGTCTGAGGGTCTCGTCTTTCTTTGGGATTAAGAAATATAGGGAGTAGACCCCTAGATTTCGTTGATTGTCGGGTACCTGCTCTATGGCGTGTTTCTGGAGGAGCGAGAGTACCTCTTGTTTGAGCAGTGTGGAATGCTCTTGGGACATTGGACGGTGCCTTGGTGGGATATTGGGTGGGGTAGATGTTAGCTCGAGGCAGTACCCTGACCGAATGATTTGGGTCACCCATTTGTCCGATGTTATGGACTCCCATACGTGGATAAAATCTTGTAGTCTGCCCCCGACCGGAGTGGAATGGTCTGGGGGGAGCGAAGGGGAGTCATTGTGCGGGTGGGGTGGCAGAACGGGTATTGTTGGTTTTGCCCCTGCCCTTATTGTTGTTGCCTCTGTAACCACCTCTTTGGTTGCCCTTTGAAAAGGTATTTTGAGGAGGGGATTTGTAGGAGGTAGAGGCATTATCGGTGGAGGAGCCTCTACCTGTGCCACGAAAGGACGAGCGTCGAAAGGAACGCTTAGAGGCTTGGGTCTGGAGCGCTCCCATAGACTTCGCTGTGTCTGTATCTTTCTTCATTTTTTCGAGCGCTTCGTCTACCTTTGGGCCAAAGAGTGTTTGCTGGTCAAAGGTGTGATTAAGTATTGATGTCTGGACCTCAGGCTTGAACCCTGATATCCTGAGCCAGGCATGGCGTCGAAGCAGGACACTGGTGTTTATGGCTCTAGAAGCAGTGTCTGCTGCATCGAGGGCACACTTAATGGAGGTGTTTGTGATTAGTTTGCCCTCCTGTATCAGGTCATGAGCTTGGCGTTTGTATTTCTCTGGAAGGTGCTGCATAAGAGCCTCTAATTCATCATAGTGTGCTCTATCATATCGCGCAAGCAGTGCTTGTGTATTTGCAATGCGCCACATGTTTGCAGCCTGGTAGGCGGTGCGTTTACCAGACGCGTCCAGAAGTTTAGATTCCTTGTCTGGTGGTGGGGCATCTCCTGAAGATTGGGAGTTAGCCCTCTTTCTAGCTGTGGAGACAACTAGGGAATCTAGAGGAGCAGGGCCCTTGATGTATGCAGGGTCTGTGGGTGCCGCCTTGTACTTCTTCTCTATTCTAGGGTTTAGTACTCTGGCTCTGACAGGGTCTTTGAATACCTCTGTAGCGTGCTTGGTGACACCCTTAAGCATGGGTAAAATAGCAGTGGAACGATCTTGTAAATCAAATGTATCCAGTAGGAAGTCTTCTTCCACTGGTTCCGTGTGCATGTCCACCCCATGGTAGTGTGCTGCTCTCTGCACTAAATGGTGAAACCCTAAAGAGTCCTCTGGAGGAGACGGCCTTGATGGGTATAGGTCGTCTTGAGGTACATTGGGTACATCAGGGTTATTATAATCCTCCCATGGATCTGGGGTCCCTGGTGGAGTGGGATCCATTGGGGCGTCCCCTGGGTCATTGTCCGGGTCCCCGTCATCCGGGTCTGGGGATGGGGCCGGATCGTAGTGAGGTAAAGGTGGAGGGGGTGGTGGTGGGAGGGGGGGTGGCAGTGGGGAGGGTACTCTAAGGGGAGAAGTAGCTGAGTCCCTCTTTTTGGGTGGAGGAGGAGGAGCCGGAGCCTCAAGGCGACGCTTCTTAGTAATCACAGTCAAAAGGCCAGTCTTTGGATCTCTGGACAAAGTCTTTTGTAAAGGGTCTGGTGTAAACAGAGCCAATGGCGCCGAGTCGTCTGTCGGCACCGGCGATTTCGGAACCGGAGGTTTCGATGTTCTGTGTACGCCCTGCTTTTTGGAGGTCTCCGTGTGTTTCGGCGTCGAATGCTGTTTCGGCGCCGGAGCGTCGGTGCCGACCGATTTATGTTTGTGTTTGGTCGGCGCCGAGTGTCCAGGCTTCGGCACCGGTGGTTTCGGAGTCGAGCTGGATTTTGCAGGCTTCGGTGCCGAGTGGTGTTTATCGGCACCGGGCGTCGGCTGGCTCGATCCCGAGCTGCCGTGAGACTGAGTGCTTCGACACCGGGCCCGAAGGTGGGGTGATCGAGGCTTTGGTTTTGGTTTTGCCCAGGCCGGCAGGCGAGGGAGTAACCGGAGTCTCTTTGGTTTTCGGTGCGGGGCTGGGAGGGGGCATTGTACTCACGGCCCGCTGTCCTGGTGTTACGTCCTCCAGGTCGGAGTCGTCGGCCTCGGAAGCGCTGACGATGTCTTCTCCCAGTTCGGTGTGTGTCTGCCCCGAAGCTTCGGCGTCATCTCCGAAGATGTCCGGTGGAACTGTCGAGGATGAGTGCGCCATGGTGCGTCGAGCCTTTCGATCCCGGATCGTTTTCTTCGATCGAAAAGACTTGCAGGCGGGGCAGTCTCGAGCCTCGTGTTCCGGAGAGAGGCAAAGGTTACACACCTGATGGAGGTCGGTGTGGGGAAATTTAGACCCACATTTTGGGCACTTTTTAAACGGAGTCCTTTCCATCGGCCGGGACCGGAGTCGCGGAGGGCCCGAAGGCCGGTGTCGATGTACGGGATGGAAAAAGTGCCGCTTCGAGAGATGAAGATGATGAAGGAACTCGAAGAATCGAGGATTTTCCGTCGAGGCTGGAACCGTAGAAGTTCGAAGCCGGAGTACGAAGGATCACATCCGAGCCCGATGGCGGAAAAAAACAATCTGAGGATGGAGCCGAAGCCCATGCGCAGTACGGACCGAAGGAGGAGTCACCAAACTCGTGACTTCCAAAGACGGTCCAAGAAGAAAAACAAACTGCAAACATCCGGGCCCAACACCAGATGGCGACCTATGCTAAGTGTACAATCTGCAGCTCATATGCCTCGAACGTAATGTTCTTTCTCCTTGGGATTTGGTTTCTGAACGATACTTGGTATTTGAATACTCTGACTTATGTAAAATTGTGGGATCACATTTTGCAAGAACTGTGGGTCCGTTCTCATAACAAGGAGCCGTAAAACAATACTGAGGTAACTGCCTCTGGTTGAGCATGATGGGATATTGGAGGTCACAGTTCTTAAGGCACAGTCTCCTTTTTCTTTCTCAACAATGGCAGCCATTTGGGCCACACTGCCCCGCACTCACTCATTTTTTCTTTTACCTCACAAGGTTTCTCATTCATTAGTGGCATGTTTCCCTGGATAGTCCCCTTTTGTTACAACAAGAAAAATAATTTTGACCACTGTAGCCTAATTCTAGATTTTGCATATGACTGACTATTCAAAGCCTTCCCGAAGGAAGGAAAACTTCCGCACTTAAGATATATTGGGAAAAGTGCTCAGGGGTCCCAAGAGGCAGGCAGGACTATTCAACACTTTAGACTATACATGGAAATCCCATGCAAGAGAAGCTTGCTACCTAAATAGTTTGACTGATATGAAACCGAGATCACATTTGGCAGGAACTGTGGCTCTTTTCTCAGAACAATCCTGTCCTTGTATACCTGAAGGTATGGTTCCTGTAACGCGAGTGCTTACACCTCACTAATTCTGCATAGTGAAGTACTGGCCACTAAAAAGCAGTCTTAAGTGTGTGCATTTGTAAAGATGTCTTATGCAATAGTTCGAAGGGTGCTTTCATTAATGGTGCGAGTCCTATATTTCAATTCTATGTTGGAGCTTGTACGCTTTTTGTGGGGTACAATTATTTTTCCAAAAACCATTTGATGACTTGTGACGTGAAAGATCTTCTTCCAATGTGACCTCTAGTGTAAGCCACCACTGCTGCCAAATGCACCTCCAGGGATTAATAGGTTAGTCTACACTCTAAATAGTGTGTTAAGTATCTAAGAAATTTGCCTTATATATACACACTTTCTAAGAATCCTTTGATGCACCGTAGTATCATTTCCATTTTGCTGTATAACATTTTCTAATTGTTGGTCTTCTTGCCTCCTTCAAGAGAGCCATTATATTTTTTGGTAGTTTTAACTGTCCAAACTAAGTCTTCAGGAACCATGCTGTCAGACTTAAGGACTCTAGTTCTGGATGGAACACCTTTCCTTTTTGCATTGATGAAGGAAGCTGGCTCTGTATATACTGTACCAAATTGAGGTATAGTGTGCACAGAGTCCAGTGGAACCCAAAAGGTAGGCAGAGGTTAAGTAGATAGCACCTCACTCTCCATTTGTGGTAGTGTGGTCAAGCAGTAAGGCATTATCAGAGGATCGTGTTAAGCATTTGTTGTACACACACAGCAAATGAATTCACACTCAAAGACTTAACTTCAGACCAATTGTTTTTGTATAAACAATTAAATATTCTTTTAGCCATTTTATTGTCTAGAACCAAGCAAGCCTGGCACACTATACCTAACTTTGGAATAGTATATACAGAGCCAGCTTCCTACACTAGCACCATAACGGCTTTACTGAATCCTGGGATGTCTGGTATCGAACATCTCAGAATAATAAACCTGGACTGATTCCAGTGTCAGATTTATTATCCCATGCACTCAGGGGTCCCCTTTAACCAAACCAACCGCTGGTGGGTTTCTGACTGGTGAACACCAGCCTGCCACCATTAAACAAGGTTCTGGACCCTAGAGTGGGAGCCTTCGCTCTCTGGGCCCAAAAACACAGTCTTTCCGGGGCGTAGGTGTTCACACCTCCCCAGGTCAGGAAGAACCAACTGTGGCAGTGGAGCTTCAAAGGCTTTGCCGCCTTTGCAACGCAACCCCCAGCCCCTACTGCCATCAGGAGCAGGCCCCCTCATTCCTGTCTCACCCCCTTTTTGGTTCGGAAGACAGGAGGGAAAAGTCATAACAGCCCAGAAGGTGAGCCCACCTCTGCCAACCCAACCCCTCAGGTGGGGGCAGCGAGGTGAAGCCTACTCTTCAGTGAGTGCCCGGCATCTTGCAGATAGCAGCCCCCCCCCCCCAATCAGGGATTTTGCCCACTTCCCCACATGGGGTTAGCACACTAAGGGTGTAGTCACCTTAAGGACAGTAGCCCATTGGCTACTACCTCGAGACCCCTAAAACCCCTCCATAATACAGTATTTAGGGGGCAGTACTGAACCTAGAGTTCAGTTTTTGACAACTTAAGACTAGAACTCCAAAGACGTCGCAGTAGTGCAGACTTAAGGGCCAACAGACTTTCCCCCCCAGCCCTGCCGGCCTGCCTCCAGCTCCGAAGAAAATTATGGCTCTAAAAAGGATCAGCAACTTCCAGATTTGGTGAGGACTGGTTCGAACCTTCAAACCATCGGGTGTCACCTCCAAGGTTCAGTGTTGACGGCTGCAGCCTCTTCACTGCGACCCCCTCCACCGTGATCGGACTGCTAAGCGGATTCCGGATGCCGAAAGGCACCCGTGCAGTAACCGACCCTGCATCCTGGTGACGTGATTCCAAAGTGTCCTGATGTTGAGGAACATCCCTACTTACCTGCTTAGCTGTTGGTTCCTCCCGAAAGCCTTACTGGACCGAGCCTGCAGCCGAAATCCAAAGACAATAAACCCTCATAGGATTCCATTGGGGTTCCAACAGCCTCTAAGCACCATGCACCAACTTGGGACCCCCCCTTCCTTTGCCCCCACCTTAACCCTAGGAGCTTGTCTCCCAAAACCGAGAGGCCAGCCCGTGAGCAGTCACCAACCGAGGTGTCCCTTGCCCCATTAGTAGCCTTGGCACCCTGCACCCAGACGCCTTAGTGCCACTGGTGGTACAAGTGGAGGGCTGATCTTAACTTTGGTTCCAACCCCTCCAAAACTCAGTTCCCAAGACAGTTTACTTACCTGTAAAACTAACACTGCTTTTTCCTCCATAGGATTACATGGTGGGTTTTTCTCTGAAACATCCTGTCTTGTACTGCAACAAAGTAACCTAGTGTCTTCAAATGAGTTAACCTGCTTACTGATGCACTGCAATGCCTAAACTGTGTGATTAGTTTGCTTTGCACAAAGTTAGAAAAGTAACTAGAAAGTAACCTCAAGTAATTACAAGCATTCTAAAGAGCTTACAACCCATTTATAGGCCTCGCCTAGGCAGTGCTTGCGCTGTCTCTTCGAGACATGCTGTATTTAAGGACGCTGAGTCGCTTTGCCTGTTTGAGGTCTGCCTTGCACTTTGGTCGGTGTCTAAGATTTCCTCTTCTGTGCCATAGGCAAGTGTGATTAAGTGTCTTTCAACATGGTTAGCCCCCACTTATGGCCTGGAAATGGATGTGGTTTTGATTATAGCGCACAAGGTGCCCGCCAACCAGGTCCCCTGGGCCAGTGCTTCTACCCTAAAACCATACCTGCAACTGGTACTTCTGCCCCCTGTAAGTCCCTAGTAAATGATGCCCTGGGTACTTATGGCCAGGAAGATGAAGAGAGTCCCCTAGGACTCCTTCAACAGGACTATGCCATGCCCTTGCAGATTTCAATGCTTTAGTGGGGTGAAAAATGATGAAATCGACATTGCACCCTGCCAGGGTGCTAGGCCAGCCAGCACTGCCTGAAGGTATAGGCAAGGCACCCCTCTAGCAGGCCGAAAAGCCCTAAGACAGGGTGCACTATACCACAGGTGGAGGCCTATGTGCATGAGGAGATTTGCCCCTACAATATCGAAGTAAATTCTTAAATATTTTAAGTGCCAGGGAAGCCATAGGGAGTACAGGGAACTCGAGAATGAATAGTTTACCTGTCGGTGTAGTTTTGCAGCTTGAAGATCTTTCTGGATTCACTATGCTGTGCATTATTCCGATAGTCTGGTCGTTGGGTCCAGAATCGTAGTCTTTTTTTTTTTTGCAGCCCAGGTGTACGTAGACGTCCCACCATTTGGTGTACCTCTCGTGACGTCTGCACGCTTCCTGCAGAAGCTCCCACCTCGGGGCGCCATCTTCGGATTCTTTTTTTTTCCCCTAGGCAATTTTATTATTTTCTCCTTAATCATATCCTTTTACACGCTTCTTTTAAGTCTCTTCTTGTTCTCTATTCTCTGTCTTTCCACCTTCTGCTCCAGCCTCATCTTTCTGGCGGAGGTGGGTGGGTTCGCTAGTGAATCCAGAAAGATCTTCAAGCTGCAAAACTACACCGCCAGGTAAGAAACTATTCGTTTTGCAGCGTGAATCTTTCTGGATTCACTATGCTGTGCATAGACTTTGTAGCGGTTTGTCATCTTTGTGGCGGCTGGGTGGAAGATGAGCGTTGGTCGTTGAATAAATGTTGAAGCATCTTCTGTCCTACGTGTGCTTCCTTGCTCATTTGTATATCCACGCAGTAGTGCTTAGTGAACGTGTGCACTGAAGCCCATGTTGCCGCCAGGCATATGTCTTGAATGGGTGTGTTAGCCAGAAAAGCAATTGTTGCTCCTTTCTTCCTTGTGGAGTGGGCCCGTGCCCCTTCCGATAGTTCTTGCCCTGCCTGTTTGTGGCAGAACAGTATCGTCAGTGCGATCCATTGAGCGATGGTGCTTTTTGTTACTGGTCTACCCAGGAAGCTGGTTGCGAACGACACAAAAAAACTGCTTAGTTTTCCTGTGCTCCTTGGTTCTCTCGATGTAGTGCATCACCGCCCTTCTTGCGTCTAGAGTGTGCAGTGCCCTTTCTGCGCTTGTGGCTGGGTTCTGAAAGAAGCTTGGTATTTGAATTATATGGTTCATATGGAATTGCGACATCACCTTCGGCATGAAGTGTGGGTCCGTTCTCATTACGACCCTGTCCTTGTGTATTTGGATATAAGTTTCTTACAGTGTTAGTGCTTGTAGCTCGCTTACTCTGCGCAGCGAGGTTATTGCCACCAGAAAAGCTGTCTTCATTGTCAGCATTTGAAGTGAGGACTTGTGGATGGGCTCAAAGGGTGCCTTCATAAGTTCCGTCAGGACTATGTTGAGGTTCCATGCCGCCGGCGACATCCTCTTTGGTGGTGCTATTCTTTTCGCCCCTTCCAGGAATCTCTTTACTACTCGTGATGTAAAGAAACTTTCCCCCTGTCTCACCTTGTGTGTAAGCTACAATCGCTGCTAGGTGTACCCTTAGCGAGGATGAACATAGTTTAGCCTTTAGTAGGTGTGTGATGTATCTCAGCACCGTTGATTCCTTTGTCAACTTGTTCTGCAGTTTCTTTTTGCTGCACCATTGTGTGAACCTCTTCCATTTCTCCCCATAGTATTTTCGTGTCGTTGGTCTCTTTGCCTCCCTGAGCACTCGCATGGTGCTTTGTGGTAGCTTAAGGTGTGCGAACTCTATGCCTTCAGGATCCATGCCGCTAGGCTGAGGCTCTCTGGCTCTGGGTGTAGAACTTCTCAGTTTTGCATGGAGAGCAAGTCCTTCCTTTTGGTGAACTTGTGGGGTGCCCCTGTGCCATTTCCATTTGTGAGTACCAGGTCTGTCTCGCCCACTGTGGTGCTACTAGGATCAGTGTCATGTTGCTGGTCCTGCACTTGTTGAGTACCCTGGGTATCATTGGTATGGGGGGAAAAGCGTAGGCAAATGTTTTTGACCAGCTTATCCATAGGGCATTCCCCTGGGATTGTTTTTCTGGTTGCCTGGATGCGAAGTTTTGGCATTTTGCATTCAGGTGTGTTGCAAACAGGTCTTTCGTCGGTGTAACCCACCTTCTGAATAGCCTTTGCGTTACCGGCCCATTGAGCTCCCACTCGTGGGATGCTGAACTCTGCCTGCTGAGCCAGTCTGCTTCCACATTGTCCTTCCCTGGTAGGTGTATGGCCAGCAGGTCTATTTTGAGTGGGATGGCCCATCTCCAAATCTCCTGAGCCAGGTTGAATAGAGGGAATGATTGTGTTCCTCCCTGCTTGTTGATGTAGAACATCGTAGTCGTGTTGTCTGTTTGTATCAACACCTTCTGGTTGTACAGTTTTTTCTGGAAGGCCTTCAGGGCTAGGAATACGGTCTTCAATTCCAGGTAGTTGATGTGTCTGACCGCATCTGCTGGAGTCCACAGACCCCTCACTCTGAGCTTGTTCATATGTGCTCCCCATCCTATCTGGGATGCGTCTGTGGTGATGGTCACCGTTGGGCTTGGTGGTGTCAAGGGCTTCCTTATTGTTATGTTCTCCTTGTTCCACCACGCTATCTCTTGTTGCACTGTGTGCGTTACAACCACTAGATCCTCCCAACTTCCGGTTCCTTGTGACCATTGTTGTTGCAACCATTCCTGGAATGGTCTCATGTGCAGGCATACATTGGGTGAATGCATGACGCCATCATCTCCATGATCTTGCTTGCTGTCCTCACTGTCCGAGCTCGCCCCTTCTGGTAGAGGCGCGTCTCCCTCAGCAGGGCCATTGTTCTCTTGTCGCTGGGGATCACCGTTTTCTGTATGGTGTTGATTTGTGCCCCCAGGAAGACCTTCACCTGTTTCGGTTCCATTGAGATTTCCCCCAGTGTATGGAGAATCCCAGCTTTGTTAGCGTCCTTGTGACCCGCTGTGCGTGTTCCTCGCATCTTTCTTGTGAACTTGCTTTTATTAGCCAGTCGTCGAGATAAGGGTATACATGAATCCCTTCCCTCTGCAGGTACGCCGCCACTGCCGCAAGGCATTTTGTGAAAACCCTTGTTGTGGACTTTAGTCCGAATGCCATGGTTGTGAACTGGTAGTGCTCTTTGTTGATGGTAAATCTTAACAGATGTTTGTGCCGCCTGTTCATTGGGATGTGCAGGTATGCATCTTTGAGATCCACGGTGGACATGAAGTCTCCGTCTCTCATCTGAGGGAGTACCTCTTGTAGGGACGTCATTTTGAATTTTTGTGTCCTTATGTACTTGTTTAGGAACCGTAGATCCAGGATGGGTCTTAGTGTTTCGTCCACCTTTGGTACCAGGAAGTAGTTTGCGTACACACCCTTGTTCCTTTCTTTGAATGGTACTGGTTCTATGGCCTCCTTTTGGAGTAGCTCCTCTACGAGTTACACTAGCTCCTGTCCTGAGTGTTCCCTTCTCTTTGGTTTCCTGTTCGGTGGTTTCCTTTCCAACTCTATGCAGTATCCAAACTGTATTATGTTGAGTATCCATTTGTCTTATCTTTTTCCATTCCTGAAGGAAACGTCTCAGCCTGCCGCCTACTGGTGTTGCATGCTCGTTGGCGTTTGGTCTGTGTAACCCTCTCGTTGAATTTTTTGTGCTCTCCCCTCGGAGGGATCTTGTGTGTGAGCACGCTTCGCCGGGCAGAGTCACTTTGAGGCGCGTTGATCTCCCCCTCTTAGTCTTTGCCCTTGTTCGTTCCCTCTACTGCGAAAGGACTGACCCCGAGGCTGGTACTGCCAATTTATTTTCTGCTGCCCCTGCTGGCCGCAATTGTCGCCTGGTGGCCCTGCTAGAATGTCTGCTGTGACGTTCCCGGCTGGTTTCCGCCCCTTCCGTATGGTCTCCGTGTCGGGGTACCTCTTCTCATCCCTCTGAATTGCAGGGCCCCCATGGACCTTGCTGCTTCGTTCTCCTTTTTGAGCTGGGTGAGTTTTTCATCCACCGGGGCTCCGGACAGCGTCCTTTTGCCACCTGGGAGTCCTTTTCGAAGGATCCGCCGGGCCTTTCGTCCTTGGATGCAGCTGCGGTCGTCAAAATTTTCGGCGCCGGTGCTCCTTTCGAGGACTTTGACTGTTTTTCGAGAGTCTGACTCAGGCTTTCAGGGCCCTGTCGAGGGTTTTAGTGTTCGACATCTCTCCTACCTTATCAGACGTTTTCTTATCGGTCTCTGCGACCGTGAAGTCATCTGGTCCCTCGGCGACGTTGTCATCGTCGGTGGAGAGGCCCAGTTCGTACAGCGAGAGGGCCTGTCCCTTGCCCTGCATGTTGTAATTCGCTCTCCTTTGTCTCGCTCTAACCCGGAGTGTCTTCGGTGTGAAGGCAAAACAGGCGTTGCAGTCTTTGCTCTTGTGGTCGACTAGCAGGCAAAGATTGCAGACCGGGTGTTGGTCCTTCTGCGTGTATTTATGGTGGCAGTTATGGCAGAATTTAAAGGGTGTCTTGTCCATTCCTGCGCTCAGTGTCCCTGAGTGCGCATTCTCCGAAGATAGAGGTTCTACTCCTCCTTCGTCGTCCCGGCTTGTTGATCTTCCTTTCTGTAGTCTTCCTCCACTTCTTCTTCGATGAAACTCGTGCTTTTTCTTCTTTTCTTCCCAAAAAACTCTGAAGCTTCATGGTGACGATCCAGACCCAACGGCGGAAAAAATAATCTGAAGATGGCGCCCGAGGTGGGAGCTTCCACAGGAAGCATGCCGACATCACGAGAGGTACACCAAATGGTGGGACGTCGACGCCCACCTGGGCTACAAAAAAATAAAAAATAAAAGGAAGAAGAAAGACTACGATTCCGGCCCCAACCACCAGACCGCGGAATAATGCACAGCATAGTGAATCCAGAAAGATTCACGCTGCAAAACTCAAGTTCCCCAACACCATGATGGCTTTCCTGAAACCAGGAGTGTTTGGTACCAAACTACTCCTCTCAATGACTCCCCACTGGTGCCAGTGTGAATTTATTAAACCATATACTCCTATACCTTCCAACCCTGGTGTGGTCGCTGACTGGATTTAGGCAGCCTGCCACACAGACATGTTTCTGGACCCCTGAGTAGAGAGCCTCTGCTTTCTGGAACCAGAATTAAAGCACATCCTGGGCGAAGAGGTCACACTTCCTCCACCAGGATGGGCACAGTGCTCCAGAGGGAAGCTTCAAAGCCCTGCCGCCTTTGTAATACGACTGCAAGCCTCTGCTGCTAGCAGCAGATGGCTGCCCCTGGTTTACACCCCCACTTTAGGCAGGAAAACCTCAGAAGAAAAGGAGGTGTGCCCACTTCTGTCAACTCCACCCCTAAGATGGGGAGGCAAAGTGAAGCACCTCTTTCAGTCCCCATCATCTTGAAGATGGAGAGACCCCTCCAATGAGGGCTAGGACTATGCCCCCTCCCACAGGAGGTTGGCATAATTGAGGATTTAGTCAACCCAGGTAAGATGTCCGCTAGCCGTACCTGCTACTCCCCTAAAACGCAACTAAATTAAATATCTAGGTGGCTCCCCCAGACCTGGAAACTAATTCCTGCTGACCTAATAAGGACAAAGACGACAGCAGGCAGCGAAGCCTGAAAACACCTACTAACTTGGACAAAGCCCTACCGGCCGCTCTATCTTCAGAAACCCTGCAAAAGAAAATGACGCCTGTCCAGCAGCCAGTGACTTTCAGAACCAGAGGAAGACTCTGCTCTTTGATAAAGACCAGAACAACTGGGGACAGCGGATTTGTCCCCAAGAAACCTACACAAAGGACCCTGGTGTCTTCCGGAACCGCAAGTCCTGCCCACTGTGCACCAGACTCCTCCGGCCTGTGACCTGGTGAATCAACGATCCAGAACAGGTTCCCCAGCGATCCTGATTTCAAGTTCAGCGTTGGCTAACCGTTCCTGGACTCCACAGCGATGCCTGCAGACTGAATCCAGAGGTTCCCCGCTACGGCTCCCACAAGAATCAGACGTCAAAGGAACCCCTGCACCAGAAGGCCTTGTTGAGTGCAAGAGCAACCATCAACACCTCTACTTATATCTGCTGTTGCTGGTGTCCTCCGTGCAGCTTCCGGCGCGACGCCTGAAGCCCGTCTGTCCTTTTGAGTTTCCCAATTGAAAACATTTGGCGTCTAATGCTGTATTTGCACCCTGCAGCCGCTGTACCGCTGGTAGTGTACGACTAGTGCTGCTTTGTGCCGCCACCCCCCCCCCCCCCCCCACTTGCTCTAAGCCCCAAAGCTTGGCCCTTGCAACCTATCTACTTACCTGCAAGCAGCATGGCTTCAACCACCCCCAGACACCATTGAAATGCATTGGGTCCAGCTCAGAATTGGAACTCTGCCACTGGTGGTACAGAGACTGTGCTTACCGGAACATTGCCCACCGCTGCTCTTAAACCCTTAAGACTGGAACTGTAAGTTGGGTACTTACCCGTGCAGCCGTATTGTTGTTTTCCTCCATAGAATAACATTGACCTGTTTGAAAATATTACTAAGTGTCGACTTTTAAAAGACTAAAGTATTTCTGCTGAAAAATGTACTAACCTTTTTGAAAAGACATTGGTCTTAAAATAAAACCATTACATAGCTCATTTTTAGGTCTCGCATGCGCTGCATAGCAGGGCCTTTAGCAGTCGTTCTTCACTTTTTCAAGCACTGCACTCGTGCTTGTGGCGGCATGCACCTTGCGGGAGCACGCAGCGTCGCGCCACAAGTGCAGTGCTTGAAAAAGTGAAAACTGAGCGCACACGCACCACTCCCGGGCTTGATAAGATAAGAGTTTAACGTGTTTTCTCAGGTGCGTCGTAATCCTTACCCGATGTGCTGTCTATCTTAATTGAATTACTTTAAAATGAAATTGATTAAAATAAATTAGCAATGACGAGCACAAGCGCTTTAAAACAGCTGCTGCTTGTGCTCTTTTGAAAGATGGAAAATTACAGGTTTTCAGAACATGCGGATTCAAGTCTTCACTACAATTGTTTTTTTACTTGTTCTGCATGTATTTATTTGCATATAATAATGTAGTATCCTCCAAGCATTAGGAATAGCCACAAATCGTTAAACTCTGCAAACATGTACGGGTTTTATATTCGTACCAATCAAAGTTGAGTTTTAGAGCACTCACCCTAACTGCAAATGCCTTGCATTATTATTAATCTCTCTCGCTCGCTCACTGGCTGGCTAGCTCGCTGGCTGGCTGACTCACCGACTCTCACTAACTGACTGACTGACACCCTCCTGTTATTTACACCTTCCCACCCCATAACAAAACAAGCACTGGCATAGCCAATAGGTCTCGCCTTTGGGAGCTTAAGTGTTTAGCCATGCAACAGTTGATGCTGTTGTACCAATGATATTGTGCTGCATAACTAGACCTATTGGCTATGCCAATGCTTGTTCTAAAATTGGTGTGATCTCCTTTTTCAGTTGTGTGTCAGTTGTTGGTCAATGCGTGTGCAACAAATGTCTTAAGCTTCTCTGGGTTAGGCATGTGGCTACTCGCCCACACTACCACTAAGAGCACTTTTGGTTTACCTTTGGTGAGTCCTGTACACTTCTGGGGAAACTTGACTCAGCACAGTATAACCATCTACTGGTATGCCATACATAGAGCCAGCTTCCTACACCACCACTAAATGGCGGAATAATGCACAGCATGTGTATCCAGAAAAGATTCACGCTGAGATTTGAATTTTGCTTTTCCCTTTACTTCAACATTTTTCATTAGATGGGGAAAAGGGTAGGTATACTGCAACACAGCACTTCAAGAAAGAAGCATCAGCACTTATCAGAAATGCCTAAAACTTAGCAAAGCAGTAAGGCAAATATAACAAAATGCATTTCTAAATCCATTTGGTGCACCATAATCTGGCATATACAGTTTTAATGGATAGGCAGTTAAAGAAAACGCAGATCTGATTTACCAGCCCAGCCTTCGTCAGCTTCTGTATCCAAGTTATCGAGCTCCTTCAATTCATTGGCTTTAACGATGGAGGGACGTTCTACACCCTCGACAGCCCAAGACTGCGGAGGAGGCGGATGTCGCCCCCTTGAACCTCTAGAGAGAAATAAATAGCAATGAAAATTATAATGAGGTTAACTATCAAACGGATTAAGGTTAAACAAGTAGTATTTTCATCGTGTTTCAGAACTGATGGAACATTGTCAGCTAAGCCATTGCCTGTACCGCTTTCACTGCAAATGCAGCCTTCCATACAAGTCTGCAGCACTGCAGTGAGCAGCAAAACAGCTGCAAGACCAAAATCTTTCTTTACTCTGTATAATCGCATCCATGCCATCTCATGTTTAAAGCACAAGAGAACACGCCAAAAAAAGCGCACCAATATGTTTATACAAAAGTGGATTATGATGTGGTGTGGTTGTGAGACCACACCATGTATTAATGACGCATTCTTGATCAAGTTCAGTAAGGTTTCTTTAATAAAACCTTTAGCTCAGTCCTGGACAGCTGTGGCACACAGCAGTCAAGTTTAATTAAGGGAACCAGTGAAAAGCATTTAGAAGTACCAAAACAGTTAACTAAAACTCAAAAATTCAACAACAATGTATAAAATTATAGCACATTTTTAGCTTTAAATAGACAAAACAAAATTAAAAAGTCTAGGGAAACAGGAATATGATTTTTCAAAGAAATTTTATCTGACACTTTAGGTGCAATAAATTGTTGCAAGTTGTCTGTATCCAACCGGCTAAAACGCCTGTTAGAACTCTCATGGATTAACCTCAACAGGTTGGGAGTTATTCACAGGAAACATTCAGGTCCTGGGGGACAATTACTCATCGCTTTCAGCAGAATTAGGGTCCTCAGAGCACTTTACTAATTTTACCATGGTCCAGTCAAGAAGTGGTCCTGATGCAGGAAAAATGTGGAGTGTTTCTGGAGCCACTCTGGAATCCAAAAGTGTCTGGGGTGGTCTCTGGCCTCAAATCGGTCTCAACCCTTGCGTGGAGGAGGAGTTGGAATGTATTTGAAGGGTTTGGGCTGGAGGAGAGTCCAGTGCAGGTCCAGTAGCCTCTCTTCAACAGGTCTCTTGCTTCAAACTTTTTTCAGCAGTTGCATGCAGGTACGTTTTCTTTCTTCATTGGTCACCAGAGTACACTTCGATGCCGGTAACCGGTCCCACGGGTTTGGGTATACTTCGGGCAGGTCAGGACTATCTCGCAGCAGGCACTTCATCATCCAGCAATTGTAAGACGTTTCAGGGAAGCTGGGCCAGCGAGACTCAAGACTTCCTTCAGCTTTTGTGTCCCTGGTGCTGAACAGGGGACTAACCATCCGGCCCTTGGCGTCACTTCTAACATCTTGGCACCAATAAAACTATTGCAGGATAGCCACCTCTACTCAAATCCAAGATGGTGCAAGCCGCCTTCTCTGTGAGGATGCTGGCCACACCCTGGGGTGTGTACCCAACATAATGCTCAACTTACCCTGGAAAATCGGTTCTGCAATGGGTTTTCCCCTTAGGAGCTGCCAACCTGTCTGCCTATAAAAAAGAGTGGGTAGGTGAAGGTGTGATTGCAGTTTGCTTCAATGAGGCAATAGCCTCTTTAAAGGCAAGACATTGGTGGACACTGCCAATTAGTCATCTTGCTGGATCAGGGCACACCTCTTTCCACCAGCAATTCTTTGGTACCCGTTCCTGAGAGCGCTTCACACTTCCTAGAAGGTGGGCAGCAACGTATCTCGAGTGCAGACAATAAAGGCTACCGGGGGTTTAGACAAAGAGGTGACATTCTAAAGTCACCTTACTATGGCACGTTACCTTAAATCCAACCTTTACAATGAGTCTGGTTTAATGCAACAATTAATTTGACACGCTGGAATATTATCTTTAAAGGTCTCAACTGGAAGTTAAAACTTGGCACAGTGGCTAGTGAAGGTCCATGTTAGTCAATAGGACCACTAGCCTTGCTACAGTAATGGTTGTGAGAAAGTGGCTCTGTATATTCTGTTCCCAAATAGGTACAGGGTGCACAGAGTCCACAGTCCCCAGAGGTTTTGCAGAGGCTAAAGTCAGATATAACCTTACTCTCTAAAGTAGTAGCTTGGTCGAGCAGTAAGGCAGTATCAGAGGACAGTGTAAAGCATTTGTTGTACACACTCAGCCAACAAATGGTCTTACACACTCAATAACTGAACTCTAGGCCAATGGTTTATATATAAAAAAAATATACGTTTCTTTTATTTTAGAATCAACAACGTGTATTAAAATATACTTTTTCAGAATGAGATGCTTTATATAAATACTTTTGCAATATGCAATTGACTTTTGTATAAAGTTACAAGTGGTTGCAATAGGCAACAATTTTAAACACAAAGCATTGAGTTCAATGGAAGTTTCAAGTTATTTGCAACAGATTACTTTTAGGATTACTTTTGTAATTCCAGGACTGGATCCTAGATTCAGTCCTGGGTCAGTACTTGGAATCAAGTGATGAAAGTCGACTTAATTACTGTGATGATTTTTAGACAATATTTTGCTATTTTAAAAGTAGACACTTAGAAAATATTTCATAGAAAACAGTCAATGATTCCCTATGGCAGAAAATTCACGTTGCAGGTATAGTATGTACTTGTTACTTTTGTAATCCAGAACTGGGTGACTACACTCAGTACTGGGACCTTTATCCAAAACAGGTAAGTAATTACGTTTTCAGATATTATACTATTTTTAAAGAATATTTAAAGATTGCAGAAATTGACACTTAGAAGAAATTTCACAGAAAAACAGTCAATGATTTCCTATGGGAGAAATTTGGGTTACTGGTAAGTACAGTTGTAAGTATTTTTCAGTCAGTGCTGGGCACCAAGATCCAGCACTGGGACCTCACCTAAGAGCAGGTGAGTAATTTCGTTTGTTACTCAGCTGATTTTTGGTGAATTTAAGATTTTTAAAGTCCACACTTAGAAGAAATTTCAGGAAAAAGCCAGTCAATGTTACCCTATGAGGAAAATTGAGTTTGCGGTTTAAGGGTAAGTACTCTACTGGCAGAGTTGAGGTTCTGGGCATAGACTCAGGGGTCCCCCAGGGTCAGGTAGGTACAGTTGGTTCACCCTCAGCGGCTCTAGGGCGGCCGGGTGCAGAGAGAGTTAGGCCCAATGTTATCCTATGAGGGATAGGGGGGCCTTGGTTGGTGGCTGCTGACTGGCAAGCCACGTGGCTGTGGGAGCTGGGCTCCTGGTCACTTACTCAGGGCAAGTGGGGAAGTAGGTAGGTGTAGAGTTTTCACTGCCAGGGCCACTCGGGCCACTCGGGCGGCTGGGTGCAGAGTGCTTTCGAGCGCTCAATTGATTTCAATGAGAAATCGCCGGTTTAGCAAAAGACTGCAAGCTCGGGGACGAGGATTCTTCAGGTGCCACCACCACTTCAAGAGGTAAGTTGGGTAGTTGGAGGATAGGTAGGTACCCCGGGATTGGGCACAGGGGGCCGTGGGGCGCAGCGTGCATTGGTGCCTTTTGGTGTCAGGAAATCTTACCCTCTGTTGATCGCGGTTGGGGGGGGCACCTCTTTCTGAGGCTGCAGGCTTCTTCAGGAGTGTCGAGGGAGGTCCTTGGGTGCCGGATTCGGGGTCACAGTCGCCGTGGGGTCGTCCTCAGGGTCTTTGTTCACTCCGGCACTGGCCAGGCTTGGCTGGTGCAGAGTGTGCTGGGTTCGCGGTTCCGGGCTGCTGCCAGGGATTAGAGATAGGTTTCGAGTAGAGCCTCTACTCATGGGAGTCCCAGGGGCTTAGAGCCAAGAGGTAGCCAGGTCCTCCGGGGTTTGTGAGGTTGCTGGCCACAAGAGATGCCGGGTTGGAGCAGGTTCGAGGGTCGACAGGCCGGTAGGGCTGGGGCCAAAGCAGTTGGTGTCTTCCTCTTTTTAGCAGCTGCAGGGCAGGTCTTCTTTCTTCTTGCTCTTCTTTGTAGTTTGGAATCTGGAATCTGGGGAAGGAAGGTTCAGGGTGCCCCTAAATACTAGATTTAGGGGCGTTACAGCTAGGTGAAGGGCAGGGGCCAATGGGTCCCTGTCCTGGGGTGGGTACACCCCCCTATCCTGCCTCTCTCCTGTGGGAGGGGGGCAGGAGCCTAGTCCTGATTGGGCAGGGCTTCCCATCTTCAAGATGGCGAGAGCCCGGAGATGTGCTTCACCTCGCCTCCCCCACCTGAGGGGTGGGGTTGGCAGGCTGGCACATCCCCTGTCCTTATTTGGGGTTTCCGGCCAAGCTTCCCGCCAGAGTGGGGGTTGCAGTGGCCTGGGGAAGCTCACAGAGGCGGCATGCCTTTGAAGCTTCCCCCTGCCCATCCTGGGGGAGGAGATTTAGCACCTCGCCCAGGATGTGTATTGTTGCAGACCCAGGAGAGCTGGGGCTCTCCTACCCAGGGGTCCAGCAACATGTCTGCTGTGTGGCAGCCTAGGCAGCCTCTGAACAGACGTGGATTGTAGGTTTAGGTTTCAGGGGGCCTCTCTAAGATGCCCTCTGTGGTGCTTTGTACATTAAATCACACACTGGCATCAGTGTGGATTTAATGTGCTGAGCAGTTTGATACCAAACTTCAGTCTTTAGTGCTGCCATTATGGTGCTGTGGAGTTCGTGTTTGACAAGCTCCCAGCACCATATACTCTTAGCTGGCAGCACTGCACTTACAGGACCCAGGAATGGACCTGGGTACTGTAGGGGCACAGGGCTCCTGCCTCTGTGCCCACGCCACTGGCATAGGGCACCCAGCTAGAGGGGTGGCTGATGTATGCCATGGCAGTGTAGGTGATGGGCATGGCACACAGGGATGTGTGCCATGTGGACTCTGTTTTGTCTTGTATCCAGACACTCAGGCTGCAAGAGCAGTGTGTGTGTGTGTGTGTGTGTGTGTGTGTGTGTAAGGGTACAGGGCCTCTAAGGGTGGCACAATGAGTGCTGCAGCCCTTAGAGGCGTTCCCTGGTCACAAGGCCCTGGGTACCTAGAGTACCATATACCAGGGGCTGAGATGTGGCCAGGGTTTGCCAAATTGGGTTTTGTGTTTTTAGGGAAGGAACATAGGCCCTGGGCACCTGATTTGCAGGAGTTCAGGGTACACTCAGTCAAAGTACATTCAGCAACTCGGCAAAGTGGGGGCATAGCATGCAAAAAAGATGGCACTTTCTCACACCCACTCACCTTGAGCTTGTTCATGTGCGCGCCCCACCCCAGCTGGGAGGCGTCCATTATGATGGTCACTGTTGGAGTTGGTTGTGTGAATGGTTTCCCTGTGATATGTTTTCTTTGTTCCACCACGCCATTTCATGATGCACTGCGTGTGTGAAAACCACTAGATCTTCCCAACTCCCAGTTGCCTGTGACCATTGCTGCTGTATCCATTCCGGGAATGGACTCATGTGTAGTCGAATATTTTGGACTAGGTGAATGCATGACTCCATCATTGCCATCAGCTTGCTCACCGTCCTCACTGTCAGAACGTACCCCTTGCGGTAATGACGCGTTTCCTTCAGTATCGCCAATGTTCTCTTCCTGCTGGGGAACACTTTGGCCTGTATGGTGTCGATCTGTGCCCCTAAGAATATCTTGATTTGTTCTGGTTCTGTTGAAAATTTCTCCCAATGGATCGAGAAACCCAGTCTTGTCAGTGTTCGTATGGCCTGCTGGATGTGTAGTTAGCATCGGTTGTACGAACTTGCCTTTACGTGCCAGTCGTCAAGATAGGGGGTATCGAAAAGTTTCTTACCTGTCGGTGTAGTTTTGCAGCTTGAAGATCTTTCTGGATTCACTATGCTGTGCATTATTCCGCGATCTTGTGGTTGGGTCCGGATTCGTAGTCTTTTCTTTGTTTTTTTTTTTTTTTTGTAGCCCAGGTGGGCGTCGACGTCCACCATTTGGTGCACCTCCCGTGACGTCGTCGTGCTTCCTGCGGAAGTCCCACCTTTGGGGCGCCATCTTCGGGTTCTTTTTTCCCTTTTTTTTTTTTTTGTTTTTTAACCCTAGGCGATTGATTAATCCTTTTGTCCATATTTCTGTACGTTTCCACTTCTTTGATCCTATCCATTTCACCCCCTCTTCCTCCAGCCTCATCTTCCTGGCGGAGGTGGGTGGGTTCGCTAGTGAATCCAGAAAGATCTTCAAGCTGCAAAACTACACCGACAGGTAAGAAACTTTTCGTTTTGCAGCGTGAATCTTTCTGGATTCACTATGCTGTGCATAGACTTTGTAGCGGTTTTCCTATTTTTGTGGTGGCTGGGTGGAAGATGATCGCTGGTCGTTGAAAATGTGTTGTAGCACCTTCTGTCCGACCTGTGCTTCCTTATTCATTTGAATGTCCACGCAGTAGTGCTTTGTGAACGTGTGCACAGATGCCCAAGTTGCTGCGAGACAAATGTCTTGGATGGGCGTGTTTGCCAGGAAGGCAACTGTGGCCCCCTTCTTCCTTGTGGAGTGAGCTTGGGGCCCCTCCGTTAGCTCCTGTCCAGCCTGTTTGTGACAGAATTGAATAGTGAGGGCAATCCACCTAGCGATGGTGCCCTTGGTCACTGGTCTACCCATGAAGCTAGTAGCAAAGGACACAAACAGCTGCTTCGACTTCCTGAGTTCCTTGGTTCTTTCAATGTAGTGCATCACCGCTCTTCTGGCATCGAGGGTGTGCAGGGCCTTTTCTGCGTTTGTAGTCGGGTTTTGGAAGAAACTCGGTATCTGGATACTCTGATTCATGTGGAACGCCGACACTACCTTGGGCATGAAGTGTGGGTCCGTCCTCAGGACTACCCTGTCTTTGTGAATTTGAATGTAGGGCTCCTGTAGCGTTAGTGCTTGAAGCTCGCTCACCCTGCGTAGTGAGGTTATGGCCACTAGAAAGGCAGTTTTCATCGTCAACATTTGTAGAGTGGCCTTGTGAATGGGTTCAAACGGCGCCTTCATGAGCTCCGTCAGAACCACGTTTAAATTCCATGCCGGCGGCGGCAACCTTTTCGGGGGTGCCATTCTTTTGGCTCCCTCCATGAATCTCTTCACCACCTGCGAGGTGAAGAAACTTCCACCCTTCTCACCTCTGGTGTAGGCAACGATCGCTGCTAGGTGTACCCTTAGGGAGCTCGAGCAGAGGTTACTCTTTAGAAGGTGTGTGAGGTACCTCAGCACAGTTGAGTCTCTTGTCATTCTGTTTTGCAGGCCCTTTTTCCTGCACCACACCGTGAATCTCTTCCACTTTGCGCTGTAGCACTTTCTTGTAGTAGGTTTCCTTGCCTCCCGTAGCACTCGCATAGTGCTCTGAGGTAACCTTAGGTGTGCGAACTCTAGGTCTTCAGGAGCCATGCTGCTAGGTTGAGTATCTCTGGCTCTGGGTGCAGGACCTCCCCGTTTTGCATTGAGAGCAGGTCTTTTCTCCTCTCGAACCTGTACGGATTGCCTTGCGCCATTTCTTGAATCTGTGAGAACCATGTCTGCCTCGCCCACTGTGGAGCCACCAGGATCAGAGTCATGTTGCTGGTTCTGCACTTGTCGAGCACTCTGTGCAACAGGGGTATCGGTGGAAAGGCGTAGGCAAATGTCCTCCACCAGCTTATCCATAGGGCATTTCCCTTGGATTGCTGATCTGGTTGCCTGGACGCGAAGCTTTGGCATTTTGCATTGTGGCGTGTTGCAAATAGGTCTATTGTGGGAGTCCCCCATCTCTGGAAGATTTTCTCCGTTTCCTGGCCATTGAGCTCCCACTCGTGCGATGCTGAGGTCTGTCTGCTCAGCCAGTCTGCCTCCACATTGTCCTTCCCTGGTAGGTGAATTGCCAGTAGATCTATCTTGAGAGGTATGGCCCATCTCCAAATCTCCTGAGCTAGGGATGAGAGGGGAAACGACTGTGTCCCCCCTTGTTTGTTGATGTAGAACATCGCCGTGGTGTTGTCTGTCTGTACCAACACCCTCTGGCCGAACAGGTATCTCTGGAATGCCTTCAGGGCTAACAGTATCGTTTTCAACTCGAGGTAGTTGATGTGGCGGACCGCGTCTGCTGGAGCCCATAGACCCCTCACTCTGAGGTTGTCCATGTGCGCTCCCCATCCCTTCTGCGATGCGTCCGTGGTAATGGTCATTGTTGGGCTTGGTGGTGTCAGGCTTCTCCCCGTTGTTATGTTGTCTCTGTTCCACCAAGTTATCTCCTCCTGCACTGCGTGCGTAACAACCACTAGATCCTCCCAACTTCCGTTTGCTTGTGACCATTGCTGTTGCAGCCATTCCTGGAATGGTCTCATGTGCAGGCGTACATTCGGCACCAGCTGGATACAGGACGCCATCATCCCCATCATCTTGCTCACCGCCCTCACTGTCAGAGCTCGCCCCTTCTGGTAGAGCTGCGTCTCCTTCAGTAGAGCATCTGTCCTCCTGTCGCTGGGCACTACTGTACTGTTGAGGGAGTTGATCTTTGCCCCCAGGAAAATCTTTACCTGTTCCGGTTCCAGCGATGATTTTCCCCAGTGGATGGAAAATCCCAGATTTGTGAGGGTGTCTGTTACGCGTTTTGCGTGCCTCTCGCACTTCTCGCGTGAGTTTGCCTTGACCAGCCAGTCGTCCAAGTAGGGGTATACGTGTATTCCCTGCTTTCGTAGGTGTGCCGCTACCGCCGACAGGCATTTTGTAAAGACCCTTGGCGCTGATTTTAATCCGAAGGCCAGGGTTGTGAACTGGTAGTGTTCCTGTTCGATGTTGAATCTTAGAAGGCCCTTGTGCCTTCTGTTTATTGGGATGTGAAGGTAGGCATCCTTGAGGTCCACGGTGACCATGAAGTCCCCTTCTCTTATCTGTGGCAGTACCTCCTGCAGTGAAGTCATTTTGAACCTTTGCGTTCTGATGAACTTGTTTAGGTAACGGAGGTCCAGTATGGGTCTGAGGTCTCCGTTTACCTTCGGAACCACGAAGTAGTTTGAGTAGACCCCTTTGTTGCGTTCCCTGAACGGCACTGTCTCTATGGCTCCCTTTTGTAGGAGTTTCCGCGTTTCTTCTCTGAGTATTGCCAGTTCTTGGGCCGATCTCTGTCTTCCCTTCGGCTTCCTGTTTGGAGGTCTTTTCTCCAAGTCTACGCAGTATCCGTACTGCACGATGTTCCGTATCCACTTGTCTGTGGTTATACGCCGCCACTCCTGAAGGTAGAACCTCAGCCTTCCGCCTACTGGTGACGTATGCTCGTAGGCTCTTGAATCTTCTCTTCCCCCGGATGACACTTTTTTGCGCCTCACCCTTGGGGACCTTACGAGGGTAGGCGTCTTCTTGCGTGCTGAGTCACTTCGAGGAGGGCTGATCGCCCCCTCTCCTCCTTTGGCCACGTCCGTTCCCTCTCCCGCGAAAGGACTGGCCCCGAGGTTGATATTGCCAGCTTTGCTTCTGCTGACTTTGTCCGTGACCTTCGCCCTGCTGACCTTGTTGGAACGCCTGGTGCGACGTCCCCTGTTGGCTTCCACCCCTACCGTAGGGTCTCCTCGAGGGATTTCCTCGTCTCATTCCCCTCAGCTGTAGGGACCCCATGGACCTCGCTGTCTCGTTTTCCTTCTTGAGCTGGGTGAGCTTTTCGTCCACCGTTGCTCCGAACAGTGTCTCTCCGTTGAAGGGGGTGCCAAGGATGTTGTTCTGCACTTCCGGTTTGAATCCCGAGATTCTTAGCCATGCATGCCTCCTCTCTGTGACCCCTATGGCCATGAGTCTTGCTGAAGTCTCTGCCCCATCCAACGCCGTCTTTATACAGGAGTTGGCGATGTTCTTGCCTTCATCCACCAGGTGAGAGGCTCTCTGGCGGTATTCTTCGGGGAGGTGCTTTACTAGCTCCCCCATCTCATCCCAGTGTTGGTATTGGTGTCTATTGAGGAGTGCATTCGAATTCGCCATGCGCCAGTGCATTGCGGCGTTCCTCTCGACCTTTCTGCCTGTGAGGTCGATCCTCCTGCTCTCTTTATCCGGAGGTGGGCCCGAAGTTGCTGGAACGTTGGCCCTTCTCCTGGCCGTGGAGGCTATGATGGAGTCTGAGGTGACGCTACCCTTGATGTAAGGTGGGTCCAGGGAGGAGTGCTTATATTTCTTCTCTGTCCTGGGCGTGATCGACCGGCAGGTGGCAGGCTCCTTGAAGGCTTCTCTCCCCTGGTTCATCACGCTTTGTAGCATGGGGAGGAACTGACTCCTAGTCTGGATGGGGAGCAGTGTTTCGACGAGAAAATCGGCTTTCGGCCTCTCCTCGTCGAGTTTGACGCCGAAGGCCATTGCTGCGCTCTTCACCACCATATTGTACACCCCGATGTCGTCGGGTGGCGAAGGCCTCGAGGGGTACGTGTCCACGGCCTCCTCCGGGTTTTCGGTGTCGAGATCGTGCCATTCGACGTCGTTGCTGGTAGATGCCGCCGATTCGTAGAACGACTGTTGGTCTTCTTCCTCGGCTTCTTCCTCATAATAGGGCTCCTCTTCTTCCTCGAGATCCCTTGTCAGCCCTTCGGCGTCGAACTCGTCTTCGACCTCGACGACGTCCGCCGATGAAACCGTTGGAATCTTGAATTCCTTCATCCTGGCGTCGAACTCCTTCTTCCTTTGAAGGATGTTCTCCATTTTGGCCTCGAGCCGCCTCTTCTTTTTCTCCATTTCGGAGATGCTTTCGGCGTCGACCGCGGGTCTTTTCGATGAAACTTGCGTCGACGTCGAACGTTCTTTCTGCGTCGATCGGCCAGTTTCATGGGATGATTTCGACGACCCTTGCCTTTCGGCGTCTTTCTGCACCAGGGAGTCCTTTTGTAAGGATCCGCTGGGCCTTTTGTCCGAAGTTCCCCCTTTGGACGTCGAAGTTTTCGGCGCCGGGGCTCCCTTCGTGGACCTTGACTCAGTTTTTCTCGAGTCACCCTCGTGTTTGAGGTGTTTTTTGATTTGCGCTCGACGATTCTCTTACCTCGTTTTCTTTTTTCTTGTCGGTCTCTACGACCGTGAAGTTTTCGGCTGTCTCGGCGACGTTGTCCTCGTCGTCCGTGTCGAGGCCCAGCTCGTAGAGTGTCGGGGGTTTCCCTTTGCCATCCATGTTGGCGTTGGCTCTTCTCTGCCTCTCTCTCACCCTGAGTGTCTTCGGCGCGAAGGCTGAGCAGGCGTTGCAGTCGATACTCTGGTGATCCACCGGTAGGCAGAGGTTGCAGACCGGATGCTGGTCTTTCTGCGCGAACTTGTGGTGGCAGTTTGGGCAGAACTTGAATGGCGTCTTGTCCATTTCGCTCAGGGTCTCTGAGCGTGCATTCTCCAAGGCTGTCGAAGAAAAAAGGTTCGCTGGTCCTATTTCTTCGCGCTCCTGATGAAATCTGTTCTATTCCTGATGTCTTCTCTTGATTCTATCGATGAAACTCGCTTTTCTTCCTTCTTCCTCCGAGTGAATTTCTGGAGCTTCCCGATGACGATCCAGACCCAACGGCGGAAAAAAGAATCTGAAGATGGCGCCCCAAAGGTGGGACTTCCGCAGGAAGCACGACGACGTCACGGGAGGTGCACCAAATGGTGGACGTCGACGCCCACCTGGGCTACAAAAAAAAAAAAAAAAAAAAAAAGAAAAGACTACGAATCCGGACCCAACCACAAGTTCGCGGAATAATGCACAGCATAGTGAATCCAGAAAGATTCACGCTGCAAAAGCGTGTATTCCTTGCCTTCATAGGAGTGCTGAGATAGCTGCTAGACATTTTGTAAACACCCTTGGTGCTGATTTTAGGCCGAATGCCAGTACTGTGAACTGGTAGTGGCTTTGGTTGATCACAAACCTTAGCAGCCGCTTGTGTTTGAAGGGGATGTGTAAGTATGCGTCCTTTCAATCTATAGTAGCCATGAAGTCCCCTTGCTGTATTTGTGGTATTACCTCTTGTAAGGAAGTCATCTTGAATCTTTGAGTTCTTATGTATTTGTTTCGGAACCTTAGATCTAGGAAAGGTCTGAGTGTTTCGTCCACCTTTGGCACCAGGAAGTAAGTTGAGTAAACCCCTTTGTTCCTTTGGTTTTGCGGTACCACCTCTATTGCCTCCTTGCTGAGCAGTTCCTGCACCCCTAGTTGCAAGAGCGAGAGCTCCTTTGCAGTGTGCCTTGCTTCTTGGTTTTCTGTTCAGCTGTAGTTTTTCTAACTCTATACAGTTTCCGTATTGTATGAGGTTTAGTATCCATTTTTCCGATGTGACCTTCCTGGATGAAGTCTCTTATTCTTCCCCCTACCGATGTTGAGTGTTTGAGGTACTGTTTGTCGTTGAATGTTCGGCTGCAATTCTTCTGTTTTTCCACCCACCCGAGGTGTTGCTAGGGTGGGGGCCGGTTCCATGGTGGAGTGACTTGTTTGAGGGCTTTTGGCCTCCTCTTCGTGATTGTCCTCGTCCGTTCCCGTGCCCTCGAAAGGACTATCACCAGGGCTGGGACTGCCACTTCTGCTGCTGGCCTTGGTTGTTCCCTTGTAGCCTTGCTGGAACGTTTGGTGCAATGTGGTAGGCACGTTGCCTCCTCTACCACCCGGCCTTCTCGTGGGTGTGCCTCTTCTCATTCCCCTGAACTGCAACGCTCCTATGGACCTTGCTGTTTCGTTGTCCTTCTTGAGCTGTGTCAACTTGTCGTCAAATGTTGTGCCAAACAGTTGCTCTCCATTAAAAGGTGTATTTAGGATGTTGCTTTGCACCTCTGGCTTGAATCCCGAAATTCTGAGCCATGAGTATCTTCTCTCGGTCACTCCTATCATTAGCCTGCTAGATGTTTCTGCAACATCCAATGAGGATTTTAGGCATATGTCCGCCATGTTCTTTCCTTCTTCTACCAGGTGAGCTGCTCTTTGTTGGTACTGATCTGGTAGATGCTTTAGGAGCTGCCCCACTTCATCTCAGTGTTGGTAAGCGTGCCTGTTGATCATGATGTTGGGAGTGTGCGATGCGCCAATGTATTGTCGCATTTCTCTACACCTTTCTCCCTGTGAGGTCCATCCTCCTACTCTCCTTGTCTGGAGGTGGTCCGGCATTAGTGGGTACATTGGCCCTTTTCCTAGCCGTTGCTGCAATAATGGAGTCGGCTGGCACTGACCCTTGGATGTATGCAGGGTCCTTTGAAGAATGTTTGTACTTCTCATTTCTAGGGGTCACTGACTTGCATAATGCTGGCTCCTTAAAGGCCTCTTTCTTGATCCAGCACACTAGGGAGCATGGGCAGGAATTGGCTCCTAGTTTGTTGAGGCAGTAGAGTCTCCAGGAGGAAACATGCCTTGGGTTTCTCCTCCTCCATTTTCACCCCATAAGTCTGTGCAGTCCTTTGTACGACCATATTGTAGACCCCTATGTCGTCTGACGGCGAGGGCCTCGAAGGGTAAGTGTCTACCCCTTCTTCCAGCGATTCGGCGTCAAGATCTTGCCATTCCAGGTCTTGTGCCTCCGAGGACGTCAAGTCCCGGTAGGATTGCAGATCTTCGTCGCCTTCTCCTTCTTAATGGTGGTCTTCGTCACCAGATCCTCGACTGGTTCAGGCATTTTCGGCGGTTCCACGTCCTTGTCGTCCCATTCGACGTCGAGCACAGATTTCGGCTGGGCTCAAAGTCTTTTTTCCGCTGCTGGATGCTCACCATTTCGGCCTCGAGCCTCCTCTTTCTCTCCATCTCGGCAGCATGTTTGGCGTCGAGGGGTGGAACGCTTCTCTTCGGGGCCGTCGACATTGACGCCGATGTCGGCTTTTCTTTTCTCGGCACCAAGGTGTCATTTGAGGGTAACCTTCGACGATCTTTGTTTTTCAAGGGCTTTCGCCGATTGGGAGTCCTTTTCAAAGGATCAGCTCGGCTGACTGGTAGCTGTTGCTTTCGTCGAGTGTTTCGGCGGCAGAGCTCCCTTTGAGGACTTAGCTTCACTTCTACAAGTGTTGCTCGGGGCTTTAGCTTCCCCCTTTCGAGTGTCTCTCGAGTGCTTAGGGGTTAACGACTCACTTGCCTCCTTTGACGTCGTCTTATGGACCTCGAGGACCGTGCTGTACTCCGGTCCTTCGCGATGTTGTCCTCCTCCCCACTGGAGAGACCCAAGTCTGAGCGATGAAGTTGGCCCCTGCATGTTTGCCTCTCCCTTACTCGGAGGGTCTTGGGTGTAAACGCCAAGCACGCGTTGCAGCCTTCGCTGCTGTGGTCGCAGACTGGATGTTGATCCTTCTGAGCGTATTTGTGGTGGCAGTTGGTACAAAACTTGAACTGTGTTTTGTCCATCCCCGCGCTCAGGGAGCCCCCTGTGAGTTCATTCTCCGTCGAATGTCTGTCATCTGACCTGTAGTCCGGTGTAGCTGAAAACACAATTATCTGCGATTTTCCTTGATTCCTCTTCCAAAAACTCTTGAACTCTTCGCAACGATCAAGACCCAATGGCAGAAAAAATAATCTGATGGCGACCAAAGGTGGGAGCTTAAGGATGAAGCATGTCACGAAGGACACCAAATGGTGGTATGTCGAAGCCCCACCTGGGCAACGAAAAAAAACAACTAATTCCAGACCCAACCATTAGATGGCGGAATAATGCACAGCATAGTGAATCCAGAAAGATTCACGCTGCAAAACTAGTAAATGAGCATATCAAGGCAGGAAGCTTCAAAGACCTCCAAAACCTTTGATATGCGACCCTGGCTTCCCCCAGCCAGGGGAAATTCCACCCACTGCCAAAGGCCCATTTGGCACCAGGACAGGTGGGAAAATTAGCTTGTCAGGGGGCGTGTTCACCCTCAGGCTAGTACCACATGTAAGAAGTGAAAGTGACTGGAAAAATTCCACCATCTTAGATTTTGGTGGAATTAGGTCTTCTGGGTCAGGGTTATTCCCACTTCCCACAGGAAGGTGTCATATGGAGGGGGGTAGTCACCATAAAGCTAGGTAGCCAATTGAATACTATCTGACATTCCTTGTGACACCCCTAAATACAGTATTTAGGAGGCATCCCGGATGCCAGGACTTCCAATTCGATGGACACAAAGGAGTGGACAAACGATTGCTAACATAACAGAGAAGCAACAACTGAGTTGGCGCCAACCCTGCCTGCAGCACCCGTCCCTCGTGGAGAAAAAGAGTTGTCCTGTCGCCGTGCAAACGCCAAGAAACCCAGAGGGCTGCCAGTGCTTCGCAAATCGCCAGATAACTCCCTTGAGGTAAAGGGGCTACTACCTTGTAGCCACAGGCATCAAAGACGCAAGGTGCCGCTCACTATCCTGTTCCTTACCAGGACTGCCGATGCAGCAGCCGCCCAGGAAGAAGTCGCTGTGCTCCCACAGGTCAGATGCGTCCTCCCTCTCTAAGTTTGGGGACGCCAGTACCAACTGGAGCCGCACAACACCAATACCCAGGGTACCAGACCCCTTGCAGCAACCAAAGCTTGTTGTGTCCAGCCCAGACACCAACACAGAAGAAAACCAACCTGCACGTCGAGGGACTTCAAAGACAGAGAGACCCACATCGAGAGTGGCCCCTGCTGTCCTGTCTGACCCTTCCTGCAGAACCAAAGACAAAGAGTGAGCCTCTTACTGCAGACCCTTCAAAGCATTTCTGCACCCGGGCCCCACAGCCAGAGTTCAAGGGAGGTGACGGTGCCAATGGGGTCCTGAGACGCTCAAAGGCAGAGCCCACATGTGGGTTTATTAGAGTGAGCTCCCAGGCGCTGCATGTAGCCTCTTGGTGCAGGCCCCCCTCAAGCGCGTGTGTCTCCTGCAGCATGGGCCCGATGCCTTAAGACAACACTGCACCAAAGTCCTACAGCCCGAGGAGAAGTGGACTAATGGTGGCCCTACTTGCCAGACCATTTCAAACAGTGAGCCACCCTGTGGGTTCACCGGAATTAGCACCCAGTCTGAGTTTGCAGTCTCTTTTCGACTGGACCATTGCCCATTGAAGTGAACGGGGCACCGGATGCTGAAATACACCTCTGCACCCCGACGCCCTAGGTGACCTGTTGGTATTGCCTTGGACCTTGCCCCATACTCCCCTTCGGTCCAGGAGAAGGGTGCCGTAAGTCGCTGATAAATGACCGAATGCAGTATATCTCCCCCAACCCCGGACCCCCCCCGCCCGTAGCAAAAAATTACCACTCCAGAAACTGCACCAAGTTATGAAACCTGTAGAAAGTCATAACTCAAAAAGTACTTAACCAATTTAGATGAGCTTGGTATCTAAATTCATATAAATTTGTGTCTGATTTCTTCATTGAGCAGGTCTCACTTACTGCTTTTGTGTGTAACAAATGCTTAGCACTACTCTCTGATGAGCCTAACCGCTCGCCCACATGACCACAAAAGAACATTTGGGTTATCATTTGTACCTCTGGAAACCAACTGAGGTATGCCGGTACTATTTACACAGTGTACCTCGTTTTGGCCCATAATAAAAAGAGCAAGTTTCCTAGGAAGTGCTGTCCACACAACTTTAAAATCACTTAAATCATAGCAGTGTGCTGGTATGTTAGCTGTGGCAATCATTTAGTCCAATGTAAAGTTTGATTCAAGGCAAGGGGGACACTTAAGCAAAGCAGGGAGATAAGGGGTACAAAAAGAATCAGACAAGCTCTTTAAGCACAGTCTCTAATGCACACAGAGCTACTACCTGTTGGCTTCTGGTGGAGTAGGATATCGATGGGAACCTTGCATTTGAGGAAATGGCATCCTGGGATAAGATTGGAACATCTGTGTGAATGAAGGTAAAACAAAGAAAAAGTAAACCTTAGATAACATATTACACTGTTTAAAAGCAGTCAGCAAAGTGTCCAAAATAAACAAAATAGAAAGGGGCCTGGGGGGGAGGAAGCTGTATAGCCCAGTCAACAGAACAGGTATGATCAAGTAAAACAGATTCCTATAACCTCTTTCAAGACTCTAACCTCTAGGAGTCTGGAACTTAACAGCAAAACAGTGAAAACTACATAAAACAATGCTTGCATTTTCTTTAACTACGTGACGCTATGCTTTGTTGTCGATTTTGTTCTAATAAAAAGAATTATAAAAAGAAAAAAACAATGCTTGCAAACCAGGTTACATTTTACAATGTCCCATTCCCAAGTAGCTGCACTAGATCTCCCATTTGAAATCCTAATCTCCCCCCCCTCTTACAACCAGTGAGAGCAGAAATCAATGTTGAGGTTTTACTTTAGCAATATGTCTGCATCAGACATTATTTCCATTCTGCTTTAATTTTTGTAAATGCACCATTATTTGGGTCTTCCCTGGAGTGAACATTCAAGTTTTTGTGCAACACCACTCAAGGGAATCTTTTGTAATATTGCATAGCTGTTGTATGGTAAAAGCATGGACAGAACAGTTTTGCACATTCAGTAACAATATATTTTAAACTCTGCCTAATAGTGCAAGCATGGTTGAATGGTGCAACTCAATGGCTGAATTAAAGGAATGCGATTGATGAGGACTCGGGAGAAGGCCTAAAGGGTGTGAGGAAGTTCCTCATCATCAACTTTGAAACAAAACTATGTGGATTGGTTGAAGTCCAAGATCCCCCTTAGGAACCAGCTGCCGCTTCCATTGGCCGGGCGCATAGCAATTGCCAAAATGGTGGTGCTTCCGAAGTTCTTATTTCTCTTCGTTACCATCCCCATCCCTCTCACTGCTCACTTTTTTCGCAAGGTTCGCTCTTTGCTTATTACCCTGGTCTGCAACCCAGAATCGCTTACAACACCCTCACTATTCCGATGTCGCGAGGCGGGCTGGGAGCCCCGGATTTTAAGCTCTATGCTCTTAGCGCTCAGGCCAGCTTTCTCCATTTCTGGCTCCACCCTACTCAGTTTCAACCCCATGTGGCGGTGGAGGCCGACCACGCCGCCCCGTGGCCGCTCACAACTGCACTGTTTGCCCTGACGAATCTCCAACGCACTGAAATTGATACGGTCGAAACATTGCGCTGGGCCTGGGATGGCATTCGTAAGATCTCCGGGTCTGATATGCTATCCGCAAACAATATGCCCATTGCTCATCACCCTGCCTTTCCCCAACTCCAGTTGTCGGGGATGGTTAAACGCGCCGCTAGTCTAGGCCTCTCCACAATTTTGGACCTGTATCCTGGGGGTACCTTCTTTTCACTTGCCGCCGACGCTGGCCCCATGGACACCCTGTCATTTTACTAGCTCCGGGCTCTCTGCCGGAAGCTCCACTCCACCTTTTCCCAATCTCCTCCCTCCTTGGCCACTCTCAATCTGCTCTATGCCTCTTCCTCTCCCAAGAAATTGGTTACCAAAATGTATGCTTACACGCTAGCAGCGTCCTCCATTTCTACTGACCGGGCGCGCATTGCATGGGGCGAGGACCGGGAAATCGAGATCTCTCAAGTGGATTGGTTGTACTCCGATCAAACGCCTCTCCCCCACCCATCGTTTGCGCCTTATACAATTCAAATACATACACAGGCTGTATCACACCCCGCCCAACTTCATAGATTAGATCTTGTAGCAAGTGACAGATGCATGCACTGCTCGGCGCCTGCGGCTGATTTCGCTCATCTTGCCTGGCTGTGCCCCCGGGTTTCGGCATATTGGCAGGAGGTTTGTGCAATTATCTCCGAAATCACCTAGTCACCGCTCCAGCCTGACCCAGTGATCTGCCTCTTGGGATTTGTTCAATTTTGCCAGGATGCCTCTCACTGCTTGACTGCCATGCTGCTGGTCCTCACACAGCGAAGGGGTCTCGATGTGTTGGGGTCGCAGGCCTGCACATAAGGCGGCCCTCCGGCTCAAAGATGCATCCCCTTGCCAAACCCTCCTGTCTGAGTTCTGGGACCTCTTGCCAGCCAAGTCTCGTCCATTGGACATATGGGGCCCACTTGTTACCTACCTTTAAAGTCATGACCCCCAGCAATCTGTGACCACTCCCGCGCTCCCCGCCCGTGGCGGCTGCCGGAGTTAGACCATGAGCTGCTCCCTTCTTGTTTACAGCCCTCCCACTCTTCCTGCCTCTCCCCTCTATGCTTGGTGCCTCCCCTGGTTGTCTGCTTTCGCCCCTCACAGGGATTTATGACAATACTCCATGGCATTGTCTCTATTGCAAAAACCATAGGAAATGATGGACGGAGTGTTGAACATTGCAAGCACTCACCCCCAGTCAACTGATCTGGGTTTAATCCATCACCGTTCTTTAGCCCACTCTGCCACCCCAGTTCAGACATGGCCATATGCAAATCAGTCTGGCCCTGTGCCTCATGGGAATGGCAGGGTAAGCTCAGACGTGAGTCCCTTGCTCACTTTGCCACTGGATTCAAGCAAGCCTGGCTGAAGACGGCTGAAATTCCAGAAACCGGTCCTAGGAACGAATATGCTACTTACCAGTATGCATCTGTTCTTGGCATGTAGGGCTGCTGACATTCATATCTGTGCATAGATCGCCGCCTAGTGTTGGGTCCGGATGTTTGCACGTTGTTGTCCTGGAAGAGTCTTCGAAGTATCCTGAGATAGGTGACTCCTCCCCTGGACCACAGTGCGCATGGGCATCCTCTCCATCCTCCGATTGTTTTTCGCCATTGTGGCAGTGATGGAGTAGATACAGTAAGTGATGACCATGCTTACAGTAATTCTGAGAGCTGCAGCTGCTACAGGCGCCGGGGAGGAGGGTGGGCGATATGAATGTCAGCAGCCCTACATGCCAAGAACAGATGCATACTGGTAAGTAGCATATTCAGTTCGAGGCATGTGGGCTGCTGAATTCATATCTGTGCATAGAATACATAGCAGTGCCCTCTATTAGCGGCGGCTACCAGTGCCAGCTGCAGCGGTCTGAAAAAGAGTTTTGAGAACAGCCTGTCCTACAGCTGCCTGCTGTTTTGATTGCACATCTACACAATAGTGTTTGGTAAATGTATGTGTAGTGGACCAGGTGGCTGCTCTACATATATCATGCAAAGGAATGTTTCCCAGGAAAGCCATGGAGGCCCCTAACTTACGTGTTGAGTGGGCTCGTGGGGGAATCGTTAATGTGAGTTTAGCTTTTTGATAGCAAATTTGAATACATTTAACGATCCATCTGGCTATACCTGCTTTGGAGATGGCGTTACCTTTGTGGTGTGGGGCAAAGGCAACGAAAAGTTTTGTTTGCCTAAAGACTTTAGTCCTGTCTATATAGTACATGAGGGCTCTCTTTACATCTAGTGTATGGAGTGCTCTTTCCGCGACAGTTTGTGGGTTTTGAAAGAAAACAGGCAGTTCGATAGTTTGATTCATGTTGAACTGCGATATCACCTTGGGCATGAATTTAGGGTTGGTACGTAGTACGACCCTGTTGGCGTGAACCTGTATGAATGGTTCTTGAACGGTTAGTGCCTGGAGTTCACTAACTCTCCTCAAAGAAGTGATCGCTACTAGGAAAGCTACATTCCAGGTGAGGAATTGAATCTCGCATGAGTGTAGAGGTTCGAAGGGTGGACCCATCAGGCGTGTGAGGACCAAGTTGAGGTTCCACATTGGAGCTGGTGGGTGGCTTGGAGGAATTACACGTTTGAGTCCTTCCAAGAATGCTTTGATGGCAGGCACTCTGAATAGTGAGAGGTGCTGCCTGGTTTGCAGATAGGCTGATATTGCGGTCAAATGGACACGTATAGAGGTGTACGCCAGATTGCATCGGTATAGGTGTAAGAGGTAACAAATGATGTTTTGGATGGATGCGTCCAGCGGGTTAATGTCATTATTACTGCAATAAATGACGAACCTTTTCCATTTGGCTGCATAGCAAGCTCTCGTAGTGGGTCTCCTGGCCTCCTTGATGATGTCCATACAGTCAGGTGGCAGGTTGAGGTAGCCAAACTCTAGGACTTCAGGAGCCAGATTGCCAGGTTCAGCTGTTGCGGATCTGGGTGCTGAATCTCTCCATGGTTCTGCGTCAAATTCGCGGGTTTGATCCGCAGCCTTTGATGCGGCACCACGGAATGTTCGAGAAAGGTGGTGTACCATGGTTGGCGTGCCCATGTTGGAGCAACCAGGACGAGTGTTAGTGAGTGTTGTCTGAGTTTGCGTGCCACCAGCGGTATCAATGGTGCTGGGGGAAAAGCGTACGCAAATCTGCCGGACCAGTTCATCCATATCGCATTGCCCTGCGACTGCGGATGTGGGAACCTGGCGGCAAAGTTTTGGCATTTTGCGTTTTCGCTTGTGGCGAATAGGTCCATCTCCGGATGACCCCACTGCTGGAAGTACGGTTGGAGTACTGATGGGTGTAACTCCCACTCGTGCATTTGGTGGCGGTGTCTGCTGAGCAGATCCGCCATCTGGTTGTGCTTGCCGGGGAGGTGTTCCGCCATGAGGAACATGCTCCTCTGAATGGCCCACTTCCACATGCTCTGAGCCAGATGAGACAACTGTGGAGAGTGTGTTCCTCCCTGCTTCTGTATGTAGTACATGGCAGTCATGTTGTCCGTCCGGATCAACACGACTTTGCTGCACAAATGTACTTTGAATGCTTTCATTGCCAGGAAGATTGCCATCAGTTCTAGAAGGTTGATGTGCATCTTCTTTTGTTGTATTGTCCATAGTCCCTGCACTGTGTAGTTGAGTACATGAGCTCCCCATCCCTGGAGAGACGCGTCCGCTGTCAGTATTATTTGTGGAACAGGCTCTTGGAACGGTCGGCCCTTGCAAAGGTTTTGTGGATTCCACCAATGCAGAGAGTTGTATGCCCGACCGCTCACCAACACTAGGTCTTTTAGTTGCCCGTGAGCCTGATTCCATTGACGTGCTAAGCACTCCTGAAGCGGGCGCATATGTAGTCTCGCGTGTGGGACTATGAAAATGCAGGAGGCCATCATGCCTATCAACTGCATGAACACTCGCGCAGGAGGGGAGTGTTGGGGTTTGATCTTGGCAATCAGCAGTTGCATGCGGTTGATCCTCACTAAATTTGGCTGAGCTGTGGCTGCCAGAGTGTCTATGGTCGCACCTAGGTACTGTTGTACGTGTGCGGGTTGGAGATGTGATTTCGGATAATTTAGTGAGAACCCCAGACTGTGAAGAAGGTGAATGGTGCGGGACATGTGGCTGGCACATTGCTGGGCTGACTTTGCCTGAACAAGCCAGTCGTCCAGGTAAGGGTAGACGTGAATGTGCCGCCACAGTAGCTAGGCACTTTGTGAAAACTCTGGGTGCTGTTGTCACGCCGAAGGGAAGAACCTTGAATTGGTAGTGCTGCCCTTGAATAGTGAACCTGAGATATTTTCTGTGTGAGGGGTGAATGGGTATGTGGAAATACGCATCTTTGAGGTCTAGCGTGGCCAGGAAGTCTCCCTGTTTGAGCAGCGGGAGGACTTGTTGTAGGGTGAGCATGTGGAAATGCTCTGAGAGAATGTAGCGGTTGAGGGGTCTCAGGTCTAGTATAGGTCTGAGTGACCCGTCCTTTTTTGGTATTAAGAAGTACAGGGAGTACACCCCCGTACATTGCTCGTGGACGGGAACGACCTCTATTGCGCCTTTTTCCAGCATACTTAGCACTTCCTGCTGTAATAGCACTAAGTGCTCTGAGGACATAGGACAGTGTTTTGGCGGTATTGTGGGTGGAGTGGAGGTTAATTCTAGGCAGTAACCGTGTTTGATAATATCTTTGACCCACCTGTCCGTGGTGATGGTGTTCCACGTGGACAGGAACCTTTGTAGCCTTCCCCCGACAGGTGTTATGTGGTCGGGGGGAAGGGAGAGGGCGTCATTGTTTGTTCTTGGGGGAGGACCTGGTATTGCCGTATCCGCGTCCTCTGCCCTTTGTGCTGGAGCCACGATAACCACCCCGGGTGTTTTTATCGTAGGTACTTTGTGTGTTGCCCTTGTTGTAGGTTTGCTGTGACCCCTGTCCTCTACCTGCTCCTCTATTTCCGGGGCGACGAAAGGAGCCACTCCGAAAGGTCTGCGTTTGGAGAGCCCCCATGGACTTTGCAGTGTCTGTGTCCTTTTTTATTTTTTCTAGTGTGGTGTCAACTTCTGGTCCGAATAAGTAGTCTGGGTTGACCGGCTGATTGAGGATGTTATTTTGAACCTCAGGTTTGAATCCGGAGATTCGTAACCAGGCGTGTCGTCGTAGCATGACGCTGGTGTTTATTGCTCTGGCAGCTGTATCTGCGGCATCCAGTGCACACTTAATGGATGCGTTCGTGAGGAGTTGTCCCTCCCTGATGAGGATCTCTGCTCCCGCTTTGTATTGGTCAGGGAGATGTTGGAGAAGGGTTTCTAATGTGTCATAGTGTGCGCGATCGTAGCGAGCTAGGAGCGCCTGGGTATTGGCAATACGCCATATGTTAGCTGCCTGGGCTGCAACCCGTTTGCCGGAGGTCTCTAGCACCTTGGACTCTTTGTCCGGGGGAGGAGCATCCCCAGTTGTCTGCGAGTGCACCAGTTTGCGAGCATTAGCGACTACGATGGAATCCAGAGGCAACTGGCCTCTAATGTACGTAGGGTCCCCAGGCGCCGACCTATATTTCTTGTCGATCCTGGGGTTTATTACTCTTGCCCTGGTGGGTTCTTTGAAAATGTCCTTTGCTGGTTTGAGGACACCTTTCAACATGTAGAGTTTTGATATTCCTTTCTGAGGATGCGAAAGTATCCATTAGAAAATCGTCCTCGATTGTGTCAGAGTGGAGTTGCACACCATGATTGGCCGCAGCACGTTCAATGAGGGCGTTGAATGCGGCAGTGTCCTCTGTGGGAGACGTTTTCGCACCATATAGCTGCGTGTCCTGTGTATCCATAGGTGCACCCGGGTCTACAGGGTCATCCCAAGCCTGGTCAGGGTCCTGTTGGCCTTCAGGGTCCATCTCTTTGGGGTAGGGGACGTCGTCACCCATGTAGTCCTCCAAAACGTCGGTGTCGGAGAGAAGGGCTGTGGATCTAGGTAGGAGGTATGGAGACATTCGTAAAGAACTGGTTCCGAATCTGCTGGCAGCTTTTTCTTTAGCAGGATCCGGTAGGAGTCCAAAGCTCGCTCGGAAGATATTCTCCGCTTGTGGAGCATAATTCTGCCGGTGTCGGCATCGATGTGGGACGGTGACGTCTCCGTAGGAGAGCGGTCGGCAGGTGTGATCCTAGTTTGGGTGACACGTGTTCTGATTCCAAACATTTTGGGCGCCGTGGATGGCGGCAGGCCAAAAGTGATGTCGGGTGTTGCAGGAGAAGCTTTTTGAGCTTTTTTCGGCTCGGAGCCCGACGTGTCCTTGAGGGCTGCCTTTTCTTTGATGCGTTGCAAGGACGCTGCAACTTGTCGCACCTGGAACGCCGACGGTTCTTTGGCGCCGAGCGGTTCTGTAGAGGCAGGCGTGGGCTTCTTCGGGCCACGGGGTCATCGAGTCGAGGAGAGGTAGTAGCCGTCGACGGCGTCGATGATTGGGCCTTAGGTGCTGCTTTCGAAGTGGTGTGCGACGCAGAGGCCATTTTGACCTTGGTGGCCGGAGCCGATTGTTTCGGTGCCGGGTGCCGAGGCGGTTTGGCGGTACCGATGGCCTTTTTCAGTGTGTCGGCGCCGACGTCGGCTGCTGCGATTTCGGCACCGAAGTCCCGTTTGGTGCGGTCGGTGCCGACGGGTTTGGCTGGCGTCGAAGGTGTAGTGGGCTTCGATTCGACCAGTGTCACTTTCAGTTTCAGTTTCTGTGGAACCGACACGACTTTTGGTTTCGGTTTCGAGGAAGGGAAACCAGTCGTTTTGGGTACTAATGGCTGTCGCTGAATGTCCGAGGCCGGGCCCGAGGGCGGGGCCGAAGAACTGCGGGATAGGTCTTGGGTAAGGCCCGAAGGCGATCCCTCGACCAGAGCCATAGACTGACGCACTGGGATATCCTCCGTCTGTACGGGTAGGCCTTGCTCGTCACCGGAGCTACTTTCTTCGGCCCCTAAGGCCTCATCGTAGTCTCCTACCTCGGTATCGGCTTCATCCCTGTGAAAGAGTTGTTCGATGTCTTCCGATCCGGTATCTTGTTCGGAAGCGGGGCTGGAGGGTAGGTTCTCCACGCCTTCCACATCTTCGTCCTCGGCGCTGAAGATGTTGGTCGGGGCCGGTGCCGCTTGCTGCGCTTCAAGTCTCGCTGCTCGTCGATTCCGGAGAGTCTTTTTGGATCGGAATCGGGCACAGGCCATACATGTGGATTAGTCGTGATCCGGTGAAAGGCATTTGTTGCACACCGGGTGGACGTCGACATGGGGATATTTCGCATTGCAAACAGGACACCGCTTGAATGGTGTCCTCGATTCCATCGTCGATGTGGTGTCGATGGTCGGATATGATGCGAAAAAGTTGTTTTTGAAGTCAGTAAACTAACAAGTAACTGTCGATACCGATCGGGAACAGTACCGACGCGAACTAAAGGCCTTTTGGCCTAAAAAAAGTTTTCCCTAACTTGAGTCAAGATAAGCACATCCGAACCCAATGGCGGAAAAAAACAATCTGAGGATGAACTGTGGTCCAGGGGAGGAGTCACCTATCTCAGGATACTTCGAAGACTCTTCCAGGACAACAACGTGCAAACATCCGGACCCAACACTAGGCGGCGATCTATGCACAGATATGAATTCAGCAGCCCACATGCCTCGAACATATAGCAGTCCCTCCATTTAGCGGCGGCTTCCCGTGCCAGCTGCAGCAGTCTGAAAAAGAGTTTTGAGAACAGCCTGTCCTACAGCTGCCTGCTGTCTTGAGTGTACAGCTACACAGTAGTGCTTGGTAAATGTATGTATAGTGGACATGTGGCTGCTCTACATATCTCCTCTAAAGGAATATTTCCCAGGAAAGCCATGGAGACCCTTAACTTTCGTGTGGAGTGGGCTCTTGGAGGAATTGTTAGTGTGCGCTTAGCTTTTTCATAGCAAATCTGTATACACTTAACGATCCACCTAGCTATTCCTGCTTTGGAAATGGGGTTGCCTTTGTACTGTGGAGAAAAGGCAACTAACAGTTTTGTTTTCCTGAAATTTTGTGTTCTGTCAATATAGTACAGGAGAGCTCTTTTGATATCAAGTGTGTGGAGCATTCTCTCTGCTACATTCTCAGGATTAGGATAAAACACTGGTAGTTCTATGGATTGGTTCATATGGACCTGCGAAATTACCTTGGGCATGAAAGTAGGGTTGGTGCGTAGTACGACCCTGTTGGCATGAACCTGTATAAATGGCTCTTGAATGGTTAGTGCCTGAAGTTCACTAACTCTTCCTAGGGAAGTAATGGCAACTAGGAAAGCTACTTTCCATGTTAGAAATTGAATCTCACAAGAGTGTAGAGGTTCAAAAGGTGGTCCCATCAGTCTGGTGAGGACCACATTTAGGTTCCAGACTGGTGAAGGAGGGTGTCTTGGAGGAATCACATGTTTGAGTCCCTCCAAGAAAGCTCTGATGGTAGGCACTTTGAACAGGGAGAGGTGCTGCCTGTTCTGAAGGTAAGCTGCCAGTGCGGTTAAATGTATACGGATGGAATTGTATGCTAGATTGCATCGGTATAAGTGTAATAGATAACAGATAATGTTTTGCGTCGATGCATCCAGCGGATTGATGTCATTATTTTTACAATAAATGACAAATCTTTTCCAATTAGCCGCGTAGCAGGCTCTGGTAGTGGGTCTCCGTGCCTCCTTGATGATATTCATACATTCTGGAGGCAAGTTTAGGTAGCCAAATTCTAAGATCTCAGGAGCCAGATCGCCAGGTTCAGCTGTTGCGGATCTGGGTGCTGAATCTCGCCATGGCTCTGCGTTAAAAGCGTGGGTGTTAGCCGCAGGCGTTGATGCGGTACCACGGAGAGTTCCAGAAACGTGGTGTACCATGGTTGGCATGCCCACGTTGGAGCAACCAGGATGAGCGTCATGGAGTGTTGCCTCAGTTTGCGTGCCACCAGCGGTATTAATGGTGCTGGGAGAAAAGCGTACGCAAATCTGCCTGACCAGTTCATCCATATTGCATTGCCCTGAGACTGTGGGCGTGGGAACCTGGCGGCAAAGTTTTGGCATTTTGCGTTTTCCCTTGTGGCGAATAGGTCTATCTCTGGATGACCCCACCGTTGGAAGTACGGTTGGAGTACTGATGGATGTATCTCCCACTCGTGTATTTGGTGGCTGTGTCTGCTGAGCAGATCTGCCATCTGGTTGTCCTTGACCGGGAGGTGTTCTGCCATGAGGAAGATGTTCCTCTGAATGGCCCACTTCCACATGCTCTGAGCCAGATGAGACAACTGTGGAGAGTGTGTCCCTCCCTGCTTTTGTATGTAGTACATGGCGGTCATGTTGTCCGTCCGGATCAACACGACTTTGTTGCACAAGTGTACTTTGAATGCCTTCATTGCAAGGAAGATTGCCATGAGTTCCAGAAGGTTGATGTGCATCCTCCTTTGCTGTGTCGTCCATAGTCCCTGCACTGTGTAATTGAGTACATGAGCTCCCCATCCCTGGAGAGATGCGTCCGCCGTCAGTATGATTTGTCGGCCCTTGCAAAGGTTTTGTGGATTCCACCAATGCAGAGAGTTGTATGCCCGACCGCTCACCAACACTAGGTCCTTCAATTGTCCGTGAGCCTGATTCCACTGACGTGCCAAGCACTCCTGAAGCGGGCGCATATGTAACCTCACGTGCGGGACTATGAAGATGCAGGAGGCCATCATGCCTATCAACTGCATAAACACTCGTGCCGGTAGTGAGTGTTGAGGTTTGAACTTTATGAGCAACTGCATGCTGTTGATCCTTACTGAATTGGGCTGTGCCTTGGCTGCCAGAGAGTCTATGGTCGCGCCTAGGTACTGCTGGATAATTCAGGGAGAAGCCAAGGCTGTGAAGAAGGTGAATGGTGTGGGTTACGTGGTTGGAACACTGCTGGGCCGACTTTCCCTGGATAAGCCAGTCGTCCAGATAAGGATAGACATGTATGTGCTGTCTCCTTAAGTGCGCCGCCACTGTTGCCAGGCACTTGGTGAACACTCTGGGTGCCGTTGTTACTCCGAAAGGGAGGACTTTGAACTGGTAATGTCGATTGAGAACAGTGAACCTGAGATATTTTCTGTGTGATGGGTGCATGGGTATATGGAAATACGCATCTTTGAGATCTAGTGTTGCGAGAAAGTCTCAATGCTTGAGTAACGGCAGCACCTGTTGCAAGGTGAGCATGTGAAAATGCTATGAAAGAATGTAACGGTTTAGAGGTCTTAAATCCAGTATGGGTCTGAGAGATCCGTCCTTTTTGGGGATCAGAAAATATAGTGAGCACACTCCTGATCCCTGTTATTCTGCGGCACGAGTTCTATGGCTCCTTTTTGGAGCATACTGAGAACTTCCTGGTGTAATAAGCGCAAGTGCTCTGCGGACATAGGACGGTGTCTTGGTGGTATGTTTGGTGGAGTGGATGTGAGCTCCAGACAATAACCGTACTGGACAATGTCTCTCACCCACCTGTCTGTAGTGATGGACTTCCAGACCGGCAGGAACTCTTGGAGTCTCCCCCCCGACAGGTGTTACGTGGTCGGGGGGCAGTGACAAGGCGTCACTGTTTGTTGGTGGCGGAGGACCTGGAGCTGTTCCCTCGGCCTCTGCCCTTGACGTGGTTTCCACGGTATCCACCTCTGTTATTCTTATTATAGGTGGTCTGTGTACCTTGTTTAGTGTAATGCGACTGTTGGGAGTTCTGGCCTCTAGACGGTCCTCTGTTGGTAGAGCGACGAAAGGACCCACTCCTAAACTGCTGTGATTGCAGAGCCCCCATAGACTTTGCAGTCTCTGTATCTTTTTTGATCTTTTCTAGGGTGGTGTCAACTTCGGGGCCAAAAAGGGAGTCAGGGTTGACAGGTTGATTGAGTATCGTTGTTTGTATCTCTGGTTTGAATCCTGAGATTCTCAACCAAGCATGCCTTCTTAACAGGACACTGGTGTTAATAGCCATAGCTGCAGTGTCCGCTACGTCAAGAGCGCACTTAATGGAAGCGTTGCTTAGGAGCTTCTCTTCTGTAATAAGCGACTCTGCTCCTTCCTTAAACTGATCTGGGAGGTCCTGTAGCAGTGTCTCTAGGGTATCATAATGCGCCCTGTCGTATCGAGCCAGAAGTGCCTGAGTGTTGGCAATTCTCCAGATGTTAGCTGCCTGTGCAGCAACTCTTTTCCCTGAAGTTTCCAAGACCTTAGACTCCTTGTCAGGGGAAGGAGCATCACCCGTTGTCTGTGAATTGGCTCTTCCGAGCATTGGACACCACCAACGAGTCCAAAGGCAACTGGCCTCTTATGTAGGTAGGGTCCACAGGAGCTGGCCGATATTTTTATTGTCAATCCTAGGGTTTAGTACTCTCGCCCTTGTGGTCTCCTTAAAAATGTCATTAGCCGGTTTTAGGACCCCCTTCAGCATGGGCAGAGTCTTAACAGATCTTTCTGAGGTAGAGAAGGTATCCATCAGAAAATCATCCTCAATAGGATCAGTGTGGAGCTGTACATCATGATTTTTTGCTGCTCTCTCAATCAAGGCATTGAAAGCAGCAGTATCCTCAGTAGGAGATGATTTTACCACATATGCCTGCGTGTCTGGAGCAGCATGTGGGTCCCCTTGACCATTATCGTCCACCCAAGGTTGGTTTTGATCTTCAGGGTCAGTGTCCACAGGATAAGTGTCATCAACATCATCCCCTGCATCCTCATCAAATTGTGTGGGTGAGAATGACTGAGGCTCCTGGTCATAATAGTTAACATGTTCCACTAGAACTGGTGACGTTGTCCTCTTCTTCAATGGAATTTTGTATGGCTCCATTGATTTCTCTGGCTATATCTTTCTTTTATATATTGACAGTCTACCAGTCTCCGCATCGATAAACTGCCTTGGCTCCTCATCTTCCTGAGGTACTTCGACAGCTCTTTGTCCCATTGGCATCCCTGTTGGTGCTTCGACAGGTTTCTTCGGGTCGACCCTTTTTTGCGGCTCGAGACCCTTCTTCGCGTCGAACATCTTCGGTCGTACCGCCGGTGGAAGTCCGAATTTTATGTGCGTCGACGCGATGTGATCTGTGCTGACCGTCTTCGGCTGCGGGGGTGCTTTTGAGCGTTGCGTGGAAGTCGTGTCGTGGATGCGGAGTAACGACTCCGACACCTTCTTTAGGAAGGGATGTGGTATCTAACCCCGAACCAGACGCCGTGTCCTCGACACGAGGATCGGGATGGGTCGGCCGTCGCGAGGCGCTCTGAAGTTTCGTGTCGACTATCCTCGGCACCGATTTTTTCAGGTCGGCAACCTTGACCTTGGTTGTTGGCGCCGCCTTCGGCTCGACGTCCCCATGAAGTCTCCGTGCGTCGACGGCCTTCTTTTGTTTGTTCGGCTCCGAGGGCTTCGAGGCCTTGTTGCCGATGACTCTTTCGGTTTCGAGGTAGGTGCTTGTGCCTTCAGTTTCGATTTCTTTAGATCGAATGATGGCGCTTTCGATACCGACGGCTCTTTAGGGTAGTTCGTAGCCGGGCCTTTATGCGGGGCTGTAGAACGAGAGGAATGATCTTGGGTAAGGCCTTGTGGCGATCCCTCGACCTGAGCCTTATCGAGTGTCTCGTTAGGTCCTGTACCGACATGTGGGCCTAGCCCATCTTCTGAGCCATCTTCCTCGGCCCCAAGGGCCTCCTCGTAGTCTCCTACCTCTTCGACGACACCATCTTCCTGTTCGTCTAGCATATGCTAGTCTTCGGCATCATAGTCGGATTCTCGCTCCGAATCCGGATCCGAGAGCTCCCCCCGAACTTCAAGGTCCACGACCTCCTCATCTTCCGTCCCGAAGATGTTGTCCGGGTTCGGCGTCGCTTTCTGCGCCTCGAGCCGAGCTGCTCGACGAATGCGAAGGGTCTTCTTCGAACGAAACCTGGAACACGCCATACAGGTGGCTTTGTCGTGGTTTGGAGAGAGGTACTTGTTGCACACCGGGTGCACGTCGAAGCGAGCATACTTAGCGTTGCAAAGAGGGCAACGCTTAAAGGGGCTATTCGATGTCTTTGGTTCCAACCTTGATGATGTACTCGAGAACGCCGTCGACAAATATACTTGGCGCCGAACGAAAACAATACAGACGAATGCAAAGGCCTAAATACTCAAAGAGCTAAGATTAGGACATCCGAACCCAATGGCGGAAAAAAACAATCTAAGGATGGAGGGGATGCCCATGCGCACTGTAGTCCAGGGGAGGAGCCACCTATCTCGTGATTCTTCGAAGACTCTTCCAGGACAACAATGTGCAATCATCCGGATCCAACACTAGGCGGCGATCTATGCACAGATATGAATTCAGCAGCCCACATGCCTCGAACCTTGTGCATCTGAAAGAGACACGTTAGTGATAGATTCCTTACCTTAGAATACATACCCAACCAATACCAACCCTGGTGGTGGGTCTGCGAAGTGAGATTACACCAGAAAGTCACTGAGAACTGAACGGACAAAGAAGCTGTCTCTCCCGACCTGACTGTTAAGGCAATAGTGCTTAGTGAAAGTATGCAACGAGGCCCAAGTGGCCGCCTGACAAATGTATTGCAGAAGGACACCGCGACCCAATGCTGTAGTAGCTGCTGTTGCCCTGGTAGAACGGGCATGCAGCCCAAATCGGAGGTTCTTTTTTAGCCAGAGAGTAACAGGCTTTAATGCACAAGACAACCAATCGGGAGATAGGTCCCTTGTGCACAGCCCGGCCTTTCTTGGCGCCCACGTAGCCAACAAAGAGTTGGTCATCCACCCGGAACTATTGTGTGCTGTTAAGATAGAACGAAAGCGCACGTTTTGGGTCCAGACGGTGGAGCCTCTCCTCCTCTCTGGAAGGGTGCAGAGGCGGAAAGAAAGTGGGCAGAGTTACAGTTTGCCCGAGATGAAAGGCAGACTACTTTCGGTAGAAAAGAGGGACGCGGTCGAAATACAACCTTGTCCGGATGAATCCCCAGGAAAGGAGGTTTTTCAAGAAAGAGCCTGGAGCGCACTCACCCGCCGAGCGGAGGTGATGGCCACCAGGAAGACAGTTTTCAAAGTTAATAACCGCAAAGGACAGTTCTGAAGAGGCTCAAATGGAGTGCACAGATATGTGAGAACCAGGTTAAAGTCCCATTGAGGCATCATAAAAGGAACAGGAGGGAAAAGGTGAGTAATGCCATTGAGAAATCTATTGACAACCCGGGACTGCAGCCTAAGAAAGGCTGAAAGAGCAGAGAGGTAGCCCTTGATAGTGCCCAAAGCAGAGACCTGCTGGGCCAAAGAAAGGAGGAATAATAGGACTTCAGAAAGAGAGGCAGCAAGGAGGATCAACAGATTTCGCTGTGCACCGCGCCACAAATTTTTTCCACAGACAGGCGTATACAGTTTTAGTGGAGGGACGCCTGGCTGCCAGAACCACATTACAGACTTCAGGAGGCAAGTCAAATGGAATCAGCTGTCGCAGCTCAATCTCCACGCAAGGAGGTAGAGGCTGGATAGGTTCGGGTGGAGGACCATCCCCTGTTGCTGTGACAGGAGATCTGACTGCCTCTTCGGGAGGATCAGGGGATCCACGCTCATACTGAGTAGCTCAAGATACATAACTCTTCGAGCCCAGTCCAGTGCCACAAGAATGACTTGGGCCCGGTTGCGCATGATCTTCAGCACTCTGGGCAGAAGTGGTATAGGCGGAAAGGCATACAACAGACCGCAACTCCACGCGCAACGAAAACAGTCGCCTAGCGAGTGCCACCTTGGAAACTCCAAATCCCAGAACTGCTGACATGCATGTTCTCTTTCGGTGGCGAATAGATCTAACCAAGGTTCTCCCCACTGCTGAAAGAGACCTTGCACCACATCCGAGTGAAGACGCCATTCGTGATCCAAAATGCACCTTTGGCTGAGTTCGTCCGCCCTGACGTTCAGTGAACCTGCCAGGTGTTGAACCACCAAGGAAATGCCTTGACGTTCCAGCCACGCCCAGAGACGTAGAGCCTCCTGACATAGGGTCCACGACCCCCACCCCGCCCGGTTTGTTGCAGTACCACATGGCGGTGGTGTTGTCTGAACACCTGAACTACTCTCCCCTTGACAGAGGGAAGAAATTCTTCGAGTGCAAGTAGGATCGCCCTAAGCTCCAAAAGGTTGATATGGAGCTTGGACTCCGCCGGAGACCAGTGGCCTCTGATCTCCGCCTCTCCCATGTGGCCGCCCCATCTCAGAAGGGATGCATCCATCACTACTGTGTGCGCCGGTTGGGGAAGGGAGAGAGATCTGCCGCTGACCCACCACTGGTTCATGAGCCACCACTGCAAGTCCCGTGCAGTGCCCTCAGATACGGACGTAGTCCGACAGGTTCCCCCAATGCTGCGTCCACTGGAACTTCAGGTCCCACTGCAGAGCCCGCATATGCTCACTGGCATGATCGATCAGCAGGATGCAGGAGGCCATGAGGCCCAGCAGCCTCGGTCTTCCTGACCGAAACCCAGGACCAGGGCTGAAAGATCGAAATCATAGCCCGAATGTCTCAGACTCGCTGTTTCGGAGGATAAACCCGAAACTGAGCTGTATCCAGAACTGCCCCGATAAAGAGGAGCTTCTGAGAGGGAATCCGGTGCGACTTCGGTACGTTGATGGAAAACCCCAGCAAATGCAGGAGGTCGGCCGTAGCCTGGAGGTGGGAGACTACATGGGGCGAGCCCACCTTCAACAGCCAGTCGTCGAGATAGGGGAAGACTGAAACCCCTGATCAGCGCAGATGAGCTGCGACCACCGCCATCACTTTCGTGAACACCCGAGGGGCACTGGTAAGGCCGAAGGGGAGCACGGTAAACTGAAAGTGCTCTTGGCCCACCGTGAACCATAGGCAACGCCGGTGGGCTGGCAGGATGGAAATATGAAAATAAGCATCCTGCAAGTCCAACGCTACCAGCCAGTCTTGCGGGTCTAGAGCAGACAAGATCTGACCTAGAGTGAGCATCTTGAACTTCTCCTTCCGTAGGTCTAAGATAGGGCGCAGGCCCTCGTCCTTTGGAACCAAGAGGTAGTGGGAGTAACAACCACAACCTACTTCTGGTGTCGAAGTGCGCTCGATAGCGCCCTTGGCCAGGATGGCCATAACTTCCTGCTGGAGAAGTGCCAAGTGTTCCCCCGACATGCGTTGGTACTGAGGTGGCATGGCTGGAGGGGTAGATTCAAAGGGGAGGGAATAGCCCCTGCGGACTATTTGGAGAACCCACCTGTCCAAGGTTATGGTGCGCCAGTGGGGAAGGTGATGGCGAATCCTGCCACCCACTGGCGTCAGGTGGGCCTGAAACACCGGACTAGGAAGGTTTAGAGGCCGCGGCAGGGGAGGTGGTGGACTGACTTGTCCGCTGTCCCCGTGACCCACCACGGCGGGGGGCTCTGCTGTGCTGAGACTGAGGCTGAGCAGACTTGAGGGTCTGAAAGGAATATGCTACTTACCAGTATGCATCTGTTCTTGGCATGTAGAGCTGCAGAGTTGTACACTTAGCATAGGTCGCCATCTGGTGTTGGGCCCGGATGTTTGCAGTTTGTTTTTCTTCTTGGACAGTCTTTGGAAGTCACGAGTTTGGTGACTCCTCCTTCGGTCCGTACTGCGCATGGGCTTCGGCTCCATCCTCAGATTGTTTTTCGCCAACAGGGAAATGGAGCGTAGTAATAACAGTGAGAAACCCATGTGTTGTATCTAAATTGATGTACTGGAACGGATACAGGTAGCCGGGGAGGCGGGTGGGCGTGTACAACTCTGCAGCTCTACATGCCAAGAACAGATGCATACTGGTAAGTAGCATATTCCGTTCGAGGCATATGAGCTGCAGATTGTACACTTAGCATAGATTATATAGCAGTACCCAACCTTAGCGGCGACCACCGGTATCCGTTGCAGCTGTTTGAAAAAGTGTCTTTAGTACAGCCTGGCCCACCCTAGCTTGCTGCTTGGAATGCACATCTACACAGTAGTGTTTTGTGAAGGTGTGCGGTGTAGACCATGTGGCTGCCTTGCAGATGTCATCTAAGGGTATATTCCCTAGAAAAGCCATAGAAGCCCCTAACTTTCTTGTAGAGTGGGCTTTAGGGGGAACAGATAATGTTCTCTTTGCCTTTTGATAGCAAATTTGTATGCATTTTACAATCCACCTAGCTATCCCTGTTTTTGAAATGGGGTTGCCTTTATGTGGTGGAGAGAAGGAAACGAACAATTGTTTAGTCTTCCTGAAGGGTTGCGTTCTTTGTATGTAGTATAGTAACGCCCTTTTTACATCAAGTGTGTGTAAGGCCCTTTCTGCAACAGATTGGGGTTGCGAAAAGAAGACAGGTAATTCCACTGATTGATTGAGGTGGAAGGGGGAAATGACTTTGGGCAGAAACTTCGGATTTGTGCGAAGTATGACCTTGCTGTGATGCATTTGTATGTAGGGTTCCTGTATGGTGAACGCTTGTATTTCACCAACCCTTCTAAGGGAAGTGATAGCTACAAGGAAAGCTGTTTTCCAGGTGAGAAACTGTAGCTCACATTTGTGTATTGGTTCGAAGGGCGGACCCATTAGTCATGTAAGAACTAAATTTAGATTCCATACAGGGGAAGGGGGTGCCCTGGGAGGAATTACTCGTTTAAGGCCTTCCATGAAGGCTTTAATAGCGGGCACTCTGAAGAGTGATAAATGCTGCCTGTTTTGTAGATAAGCAGCGATCGCTGCTAGGTGTAGGCGTATGGATGAATATGCCAGGTTACACCTGTGAAGATGGAGCAGATAGCATATGATGTGCTGTATGGATGCATCTAGGGGGTTGATTGTATTGTTACGGCAGTAAATTACAAATCTTTTCCACTTTGCGGCATAGCATGCTCTAGTGGTAGGACGTCTGGCTTCCATGATGATGTTCATGCAATCAGGGGGAAGGTTAAGGTATCCGAATTCTAAGATTTCAGGAGCCAGATCGCCAGGTTGAGCTGAGCTGGGTCCGGGTGCCTGATTTCTCCATGGTTCTGGGTTAGGAGGCATGGGGAAAGGTGTAGTTTTTGATGTGGTACCACTGAAAGTTGTAGTAGCGTGGTGTACCACGGCTGCCTGGCCCACGTTGGAGCTACCAGAATGAGTGTGAGTGAGTGCTGTTGTAGCTTCCTGACCACTAATGGAATTAGTGGGAGAGGTGGAAAGGCGTATGCAAATCTGCCTGACCAGTTCATCCATATCGCATTGCCCTTGGACAATGGGTGTGGGTATCTGGCGGCGAAGCTTGGGCATTTTTTGTTTTCGTGGGTGGCGAAGAGGTCTATCTGAGGATGCCCCCACTGTTGGAAGAATGGTTGAAGAACTTGCGGATGCAGTTCCCATTCGTGTCGTTGTTGCGTTTGTCTGCTGAGCAGATCTGCTATGGTGTTTTGTACTCCTGGAACGTGCTGTGCCAGGAGAAAGATGTTTTGGGGAATTGCCCATCTCCATATGCTCTGGGCTAAGCGGGAGAGCTGGGGAGAGTGTGTCCCCCCCCCTGTTTTTGTATATAATACATCGCAGTCATGTTGTCTGTGCGAATGAGGACTGCTTTGCCCGAAATTTGTTTTTGGAAAGATTTTAGGGCTAGAAAGATCGCCAAGAGCTCCAGATGGTTGATGTGGAGCGATTTTTGCTGTGGCGTCCATAGACCTTGCATTGTGAGGTGTAGGAGGTGCGCTCCCCAGCCGGAGAGCGATGCGTCCGCTGTTAGAATCACCTGAGGAACCGGGTCCAGGAACGGCCGTCCTTTGGAAAGGTTTGTGGTGTTCCACCACTGCAGAGAGTGATGTGTGCGGCCGTCCACCAACACCAGATCCGTCAGCTGACCCTGGGCCTGGTTCCACTGTTGTGCTAGGCACTCTTGAAGTGGACGCATGTGGAGTCTTGCATGGGGCACTATAAATATGCAAGACGCCATCATTCCTATGAGCTTCATGAACACTCTTGCTGGAAGAGAGTGTTGGGGAAGGAATGTTTTGCGTAAGGCTTGAATGCTTGTGATTCTGGCTGAGTTTGGATAGGCAATACCTTTGGAGGTGTCTATAGTGGCCCAGAGATATTGCTTTGTGTGAGATGGTATGAGGTGGGACTTTTGGTAGTTCACCGTGAAGCCTAGCTGGTGGAGCAGTTGGATGGTGCTGTTTGTATGTTGCACACATTGGTGGTAGGACGTGGCTTTTATCAGCCAGTCGTCTAAGTAAGGGAAGACGTGAATGTGTTGACGTCTGAGGTGTGCTGCTACTACTGCTAGGCATTTGGTAAACACTCGTGGTGCAGTGGTGACCCCGAAGGGGAGAACCGTGAATTGGTAATGTTGCCCGTCCACCACGAACCTGAGGTATTTCCTGTGAGAGGGGTGTATTGGAATGTGAAAGTATGCGTCTTTCAGATCCAAGGTTGTGAGAAAGTCTCCCTGGCAGAGGAGTGGGAGGACTTGTTGTAGAGTGACCATGTGAAAATGGTCTGAGTGTATGTAGGCATTTAGAGGTCGGAGGTCCAGAATGGGTCTGAGGGTCTCGTCTCTCTTTGGTATTAAGAAATATAGAGAGTAGACCCCTAGATTTCGTTGGTTGACGGGGACCTGCTCTATAGCATGTTTTTGCAGGAGTGAAAGTACCTCTTGTTTGAGCAGTGTGGAATGTTCTTGAGACATTGGACGGTGCCTTGGTGGGATATTGGGTGGGGTAGATGTTAGCTCTAGACAGTACCCTGACCGAATGATTTGGGTCACCCATTTGTCCGATGTTATGGACTCCCATACGTGGATAAAGTTTTGTAGTCTGCCCCCGACCGGAGTGGAATGGTCTGGGGGGAGCGGAGGGGAGTCATTGTGCGGGGGGGGTGGCAGAACGGGTGTTGTTGGTTTTGCCCCTGCCCTTATTGTGGTTACCCCTGTAACCACCTCTCTGATTGCCCTTTGAAAAGGAATTTTGAGGAGGGGACTTGTAGGAGGTAGAGGCGTTGTCGGTGGAGGAGCCTCTGCCTGTGCCACGAAAGGACGAGCGTCGAAAGGAACGTTTGGAGGCTTGCGTTTGGAGTGCCCCCATAGACTTTGCTGTGTCTGTGTCTTTCTTCATCTTTTCGAGCGCTTCGTCTACCTTTGGCCCAAAGAGTGTTTCCTGGTCAAAGGGGTGATTGAGTATGGATGCCTGGACTTCAGGCTTGAACCCTGAGATCCTGAGCCAGGCGTGGCGACGAAGCAGGACACTGGTATTTATGGCCCTAGAAGCAGTGTCGGCTGCATCGAGGGCACACTTAATGGAGGTGTTTGTAATTAGTTTACCCTCCTGTATGAGGTCATGAGCCTTGTGCTTGTATTTTTCTGGAAGGTGCTGCATAAGAGCCTCTAGTTCGTCATAGTGTGCTCTATCATATCGCGCAAGCAGTGCTTGTGTGTTTGCAATGCGCCACATGTTTGCAGCTTGGGAGGCGGTGCGTTTACCAGACGCGTCCAGAAGTTTAGATTCTTTGTCTGGCGGTGGGGCATCTCCTGAGGATTGGGAGTTAGCCCGCTTTCTAGCTGTGGAGACAACTAGGGAATCTAGGGGAGCAGGGCCCTTGATGTAAGCAGGGTCTGTGGGTGCCGCCTTGTACTTCTTCTCTATTCTAGGGTTCAGTACTCTGGCTCTGACAGGGTCTTTGAACACCTCTGTAGCGTGCTTGGTGACACCCTTAAGCATGGGTAAAATGGAAGTAGATTTGTCTTGTATATCAAATGTATCCAGTAGGAAGTCTTCTTCTACTGGTTCACTGTGCATGTCCACCCCATGGTAGTGTGCTGCTCTCTGCACTAAATGATGAAACCCTAAGGAGTCCTCTGGAGGAGACGGCCTTGATGGTTATAGGTCGTCCTGAGGTACATTGGGTATATCAGGGTTATTGTAATCCTCCCATGGATCTGGGGTCCCTGGTGGAGTGGGATCCATTGGGGCGTCCGCCGGGTAATTGTCCGGATCCCCATCATCCGGATCTGGGGATGGGGCCGGATCGTAGTGAGGTAAAGGTGGCGGAGACCTGTGAGGTGGAGGCGGTGGAGGGGGTAGGGGAGGCGGTGGTGGGGAGGGCACTCTGAGGGGAGAAGTAGCAGAGTCCTTCCTTTTGGGTGGAGGAGGAGGAGCCGGAGCATCAAGGCGTCTTTTCTTGGTAGTTAAAGTCAAAAGCCCAGTCTTTGGATCTTTGGACAAAGTCTTTTGTAAAGGGTCTGGTGTAAACAGAGCCAACGGTGTCGAGTCGTCTGTCGGCACCGGTGATTTCGGAACCGGGGGTTTCGATGGTCTGTGTGCGCCATGCTTTTTTGAGGTCTCCGGGTGTTTCGGCGTCGAATGATGTTTCGGCGCCGGAGCGTCGGTGCCGACAGATTTGTGTTTGTATTTGGTCGGCACCGAGTGTCCAGGCTTCGGCACCGGTGGTTTCGGAGTCGAGCTGGATTTTGCAGTTTTCGGTGCCGGATGCTGTTTTTCGGCACCGGGTGTCGGCTGGCTCGATCCCGAGCTGCCATGAGACTTTGGGTGCTTCGACACCGGGCCCGAAGGTGGGGTGATCGAAGTTTTGGTTTTGGTTTTGCCCAGGCCGGCAGGCGAGGGAGTAACCTGAGTCTCTTTGGTTTTCGGCGCGGGGGTGGGAGGGGGCATAGTACTCACGGCCCGCTGCGCTGGTGTAACGTCCTCCACGTCGGAGTCGTCGGCCTCGGAAGCGCTGACGAAGTCTTCCTCCTGCTCGGTGTGTGTTTGCCCCGAAGCTTCGGCGTCGTCTCCGAAGATGTCTGGTGGAGCTGCAGAGGATGAGTGCGCCATGGTGCGTCGAGCTCTTCGATCTCGGATGGTCTTCTTCGATCGAAAAGACTTGCAGGCGGGGCAGTCTCTAGCCTCGTGTTCCGGAGAGAGGCAAAGGTTACACACCTGAAGGAGGTCGGTGTGGGGAAATTTAGACCCACATTTTGGGCACTTTTTGAACGGAGTCCTTTCCATCGGCCGGGACCGGAGTCGCGGAGGGCCCGAAGGCCGGTGTCGATGTACGGGATGGAGAAAGTGCCGCTTCGAGAGATGAAGATGATGAAGGAACTCGAAGAATCGAGGATTTTCCGTCGAGGCTGGAACCGTAGAAGTTCGAAGCCGGAGCACGAAGTATCACATCCGAGCCCGATGGCGGAAAAAAACAATCTGAGGATGGAGCCGAAGCCCATGCGCAGTACGGACCGAAGGAGGAGTCACCAAACTCGTGACTTCCAAAGACTGTCCAAGAAGAAAAACAAACTGCAAACATCCGGGCCCAACACCAGATGGCGACCTATGCTAAGTGTACAATCTGCAGCTCATATGCCTCGAACAGAACGCGTCTGGCCGCCCCACCTTATCCACGAAAGGACCAAAAAGCGTACCCCGAGGGAGTACGCGTGGTGGTGAGACCCAAGGACTGTGCCGTAGCCAGAGAGTCCTTAAAGCGTTCCAGGGTGCTATCCGCCTCATCACCAAAGAGGCTTGTACCATCAAAGGGCATGTCCAACAGGGTGTTCTGGACATACCCAGAAAGGCCAGTAGTGTGGAGCCAAGCATAACGACGGAGCGCAACAGTTGTGGAAAGTGCCCTACCGAGAGAATCGGCAGTGTCAAGCCCACAACGAATAGTACATTTCGCAGCATCTCTCCCTTCGGTAATGGCTTGGGAGAGAACCGCCCGTGCTTTCACAGGGCACTGAGGAAGCACATGTGCCAGTGTCCCACACAGAATGGGAATAGCGGCCTAGCAGGCACGCAGTCTTCACCGCCCGCAACCCAGAGCTGGCAGATGTGAAAATCTTTTTTCCAAATTACTTCAGTTTCATAGATTCCTTGTCCGGAGGAGCAGAAGGGAACGCACTCGGCGAGCCAGAAGCCTGGACAACCACACTCTCAGGCGTCGGGTGTGTGAGAAAGCTGGGGTCACCCAGTGCCAGGCGATGGCGGCACACCACACCCTTGTCTACAAGGACTCCTGTGTTTAATCCAGGTGCCTAACTGGATATCAGTAAGCGCTTCATTGAAGTGCAGTAACGGCACCGCAGAGGACGACTGCGGCTGCAGGACCTCAGTCAGGAGATTGGTTCTGATAGGTACAGAAGAGAGCTCGAGGTTAAGAGCCTCAGCTGCCCGACATAAAACCACTGAAAAAGTCCCAACCTCCTCCGTGGCCACCGAAGGGGACAGAGTGCCAGGGTGTGGAGAGAAATCCAGATCCACTGGACCTTCCACATCGCCTTCCCACTCAGGCTCATCCTCACATTGAGTTGAAAGAGGGTCCTCAGACCCTTCCCACTATTCCCCTTCGTCCACCGGTTACTGAAGGGCCCGGAAAGGACGAGGTGCCCTGAGAAACTGGATAAACTCTCCTCCAAGAAATGGAATGGGAGGTTAAGATACCAGTCCCGGGTCGGCGCCGTCCAGCGGCAGCGCTGGACCCGGATGCAGGGCCGGCGCACGGTCAGAGGCCGGAGCAGAGGGCACCGCAGGGTATGGTGCCAGCGTAGCCGAGGCCAGAGGCGGCGGCGAACCCTTCCGACGGATCCGTGGGGCCCGAAGGTGCTCCGGAGGGACCCGGCGGGGCAAACAAATGGCACAAGGCCGACATGAAGGCCTGCACCTCGTCCATAGCCGCGTGCGTCACCTGAAAGGGAGGGTAGGCCGCAGGCAACGACGGTGGCTCCAACGGAGCCGTGGGGGAGTTACCGCCCACCCCCTCCACCGCGTCCCGCGACCGGTTAGGGGGGAGAAGGGTGACGACGCTTCTTCGACTTTTTATGGCGCAGAGACATACCTGTCCCCAATTTCGACAAGCGATGGGATCGGAACCTTGATCGGCACGGAACCGATTGCCGGACCTCCAACAACTTTCAGGAACACTCCCGCAAAGCTTTCGGCGCCATGGCCCGACAATCGGGGCACGCCTCGTGGTCATGGGTGTGCCCAAAGCAGAAAATACACATCGTGCGCTGGTGCTGGAACCTTTGGCGGCGTGGATCAGGTGGGAGCCCATGATCCGTGGCCTGCGCTGGACAGCAGACTTGGAGGATCGCAGATCGCTGTATGCGGATGACGTGCTGCTCTATTTGTCGTCACCCAGACGTTCCATCCTGGCACTCCTTAATATATGTGATCAGTTTGGTTGTGCGTCGGGCTACACTATCAATTGGTCCAAATCAGTCCTCTTTCTGCTCCGGGGTCCACCGCCGTTGCTTCCAAAGGACTGTCCACTGCGGATTTCGGTGGACGCGTTCCGTTATTTGGGCATTTACATTACGGCGGACCCGGATGAATTATTTCAAAAAAATCTCAAGCCTCCCCTGGAACGTTTAAAAAGATGCCGCCCACTGGAGGACGCTCCCCCCAACACTATTGGGGAAGGCAGAGCTTTTTAAGATGGTGCTTCCTCGGTTTCTATATGCACTCGAAAATACACCATACTCCGTGCCAGCCGCCTATTTTAAACACATCGCGGCTCAGGTCTCGGGGCTACTGTGGGGGAGCAAGCCTGCGCGCATTGCACAGCAAAAACTCACCAAGGGGTGGTACGATGGGGGCATCGCACTGCCGGTCATACAATTGTATTACTGGGCGGCGCACTTGAAAGTCATCAATCAATGGGTTCATGCTCCACAGACGAATCCCGCTTATATGGCAGATAGACACTGGCTCGGGGAGGGAAGTAGGATTTCCGCGCTCTATGATAAACGCACGCCGGCATTACTCGGACCAACGGGGCAGACGGTCAGCATATGGCATGAAGCACATGCTAAAATGGGATGGACTGGAAAGATAACCCAGCTTACCCCTCTGTGGGTAACACAGAGGCTAGGTGGCCTGAGACACTGCAAGGGTTTTGACAAGTGGGACGCAATTGGAATATCGACGGTGGGCGATATGTGGCACAAAGGAGGAATCGCCACGTTTGAGCACCTCCGGGCGCAATATGACCTGGCACCCTCTGAACACTTCAGATACTTGCAGATCAGACATGCGCTCCATGCGGCCCTACCACCCGGTACTGAGGTCCCTGAGGCCACCCCCCTATAGGATAGGCTGTTGACAGACTGCATGTATAGACGGGCCACCTCTTTTACTTACCGAAAGTTAATTAACAATTTACCAGACCCCCACGTGGCACTCGGGGGCAAATGGTCCCGAGATGTCGGTGAATTTGACGACTTTGAATGGCGGGAGGCGCTGGCTTCACCGCGGGAGGTGGGGATACCGTCAAGACTTAAAATGGTGCAACTTAAAATTTTGCATAGAACTTACTACACCAGATATCTCCTTCACACAATAGGGTCGGCACCACACCCGTACTGCCTGAGGCACTGTGGGAAGGAAGGTACCTTTTTTCATACTCTGTGGGGATGTCCCAAAATAACGGACTATTGGGTGCAAGTGAGGAGGACCATATCACATTCGGTGGAGGTGTCGCTGGCTCCCGAACCCAGGAGGTGTATACTAAATATATGGGAGCTGAATGATTTTACACGCCCAGCACAGGAATGGGCAACAATGGGGAAAATGGTGGCGAAGCGCAACATTGCGCAAAAATGGGGTGCGAGAGAGACACCGTCGCTTGCCGCCTGGTGTGGAGATCTGGATGTTGCCATGGTGGCCGAAAAAACAGTGTTTGTTAACCGTGACTGTCTGAGGAAATGGAACAAGATATGGGGGCCCTGGAATAAATACATGGGATACATTTGTGAACCACCAGATATAAGAGCCGAGGGGGAATCAGATACTGAAAATAAGGAGGAACTGGAATTGTAATGGGGGGAGGGTTGTCTGTTGTCGGGGCATCGGCGAAGCTCGAGCACCAAGTGACAACATCCAACATGAAAAATGTAGTGTCTAGCAGTATATGGGTAATGTACCTAACATGTTTGTGCCTTAAATGCAAATATAATAAAAAGTTTAATAAAAAAATTAAAAATTAAAAAATAGTAAAGGAAAATGCACACCGTGAGGGTCCGACACCGACATGTTGCAGCGGCAGACCCTACAGGACTTAAACCCGGGCATCTTTACTGCACCAGGAGTCAAGCACACGACAAAAGTAGTCGTTAGAAACCAGGTTAAACTTATAACTAGGGGTACCGCTCTCCCTCGGATCTGCGCAGAAAAAGAAAACTGACATCAGCGAGCGTGGGCGCATCTTAGTAGCTCCAACGACGTCAGCAACGTACGCAGAGTTGTACAAAGACGCCTACCGACGCGCAAGGGTACTGCTGACGAAAACTTTCCTGATCCAGTCTGACGCCTGGGGATATTCTAAGGTAAGGAATCCATCGCTAACGTATCTTTCAGATAAATATTGTAGGGGCATATCCGCTCATACGGATATGCCCTCATCTGTGGTATACTGCACCCTGCCTTAGGGCTGATGCCTGCTAGAGGCACCCCTTCAGCCAGTGCTGGCTGGCATGGCACCCAAGTAGGGTGACATGTTGAATGTGTCAGTTAGACCTGTCAGCCCTTTGGCTGTTCCCTCCTTATTTTATATATTTTTTCCCCTTTACCCCCTCTTTTTTTTTCTGTCCGCTAACTTCTTTTTGGTGTTGGTGTAGAGGCTCCAGGCGCCCCATTCTCACTATCTGAGGGAGAGGCGCAAGGTGCTTCACTGAAGAAATGGAGGAAGGGGGAGTGTGGTTTCACAAAATGGTGGCCCCAACTGTCGCCTCAGAACCTGGGCCATAGACTGCCATGAGAGGTTCCGGAACCTTCTGGACCACTCTGGCCAGTCAAGCCGCGCTGCTACCGGCGGCTGCGGGCGCGCTTCCCTGAGGAAACGGAGTGGAATTGAGCCTGCGCCTGGCCTAGGAGTCTGCTAAAGAGTGGGAACAGCAGCGGTGAGATAGCGATAGAGCGAGTCCTCTGCCAACTGAGGAGACCACACTAGGGAAGCCCCTGGGGAGGTGGTCGATGGGTGTGCACTGACCTCGCCCCCCCCCCCCCCCTAGAGAAGTCTCCCTTTTGCCAACAAGTGAGCTCCGCTTCACGAGGAGAGGGAACGCACCTCCTTGCACCGCCAAACTTCCGTGAGGAGGATTCCAGGTGTACACAGTAAGCTGGGCATAATAAAAGGGGGAAGGTCCGGAGAGTACACTTTTAAGGCCAGATGATGACCTGTTAGACCCAGTTGCTGGTCCCTTGGTGAAATACAGGTTCAAATTATTAATACCGGCACCTTTGCAAAAAGTCAACGTATTAATTTCAAGCATAGCGCAGGAGGTAGCAGATTGAATTCTAGAAACAGCAAAAGTTTATATGTACTGCTTAACTGTAATGGATCCGACTTGGTGAAAAAGTAACCTATAAGTAAACTGCCTAAATGTGACTAATTGACTGCCAGCAGCATTGTTGATCTCCAGCCTAGTACCCCAATATGTAAAGGGCTGATTATTAATGACAGTATAAGATTCAAAAAGTATAGCAATTAGGAAAACCATCTGTCAGAAAAGCACCGTGTAGACTAAATGATCATTTGAAATCATGTAATATGTAAATGTTATATGGAGCGCTGTCTGGGGGGATTGGAATTTGCACTCCAGAGTCAAGGTGCAGGGTGGAAACCTCAGAGGGTGTCTAAGTATCTGCTGTACGAAAGTAAAACTAAAAGAGGGTATGGTACTGTCATGTTAAATGCAATGAAATGTTTTACCCTGAAATGTGCTGGATAAAAAAGAAACTGGTTAGCCACGTTTGAGAAAGAAGGATAAAGACTTCTTCTAAACTTATAATCGGTGTAGCGTCATTTTTAAGTGGTGTTGCGCTAGGGTGTGATGCAAGCACGACATGCAATTCTGGAGTAAAAGCCTTTCTACCTGAGCCAAGCTACCCAAGGACTCTAGGTCCAACAGTGTCACAGAGAAATGCAGCTGCAAGGGCAGTGGCAAGGTCCGAGAGAAGGAGGAAAAGAGACCCTCTTCAGCTATTCAGGATACCGTGTACAAGGGGGCAGAAGTACCAATTGTGGATAGGTTTTGGGGAAGAAGCACTGGCACAGGGCACCTGGTAGGCAGGGACCCTGTGCACTACAATTGAAACCACATCAAAACCAGACAAAATGTGGGGGCTAACCATGCAAAAAGAGAGACTTTCTAACAATATCCTTCGAGTCATGTGTCCCTTATTGGTTAGAGTTGTGCAATAAATGTCTTATACTCCTCTCTGTTAGGCCTAAGGGTGCTCACCCACACTACAACTAATAGAGCACTTTGGCTTTAAATTGAGCCCTGTACACTTTTGGGGAATCTCTGGACTCTGTGCACAGTATAACCACCTGGTGGCATACCATATACAGAGCCAGCTTCCTAGAAGGATACGGTAGGTTGGTCAAGTGGTATGTGCACAATGCAAATACACAGAACAACCATATTGGGTTTCTGGAAAAATGTGTGAATTATTCCCAGTCAGACTGGGAAATCTATTACTAGCTGGACAATGAGGAATAATTGAAGCAAGTCAACCTATGGCAGGTCCAATGCTGGAGAACTGTTTTCATTCATTGGAATTCTGCAATGCTGAAATATGGGATTATGTTCATAGTCACTCTCATATGGACAAGATTTTGAAATGGCTATTCTATAATGATCAGTACTTACACTCCCAGCAAATGGAGGCATGAGCCCTCTGTACTGTGGGGTTGGACCAGGCTGCTGCCCATTCAGCTTGAGCTGCGCTGCAGCACCTGGGAGCTTTTCAGCAGAATTATTTGGATCTTGGACTTCCGTGGACCCATCCTCATTTGATTTATTTTCCTGTTCAGATGAGCTTGAATTCTTTCCTCCACCATCCCTCCAGTTGGCAACATCTATTTCAGAAAGGGAAGCAAAGTAAAATTAAGTTCAACATATGATCAGCAGATATCACCTGGTTCTATCTGCACTTCACAATAGAGAAGGAAATCAGAGAAAAACTATATAGTAAAATGGACTCAAACGTTTTAATGATGGCGTGAGTCAAGAATTCCTGTACAACAACTTCCAATAAAAACAAAAAAAGTAAATCACTGCAAGCAGCTCACTGTGGGTGGCATCCTTTGGAGGTACGAGGTTCTTCAAATATCCTGTATCATGCAGGTAGGTTCTATGGACCACTCTACCCCTAGCCATGTTATCTTCCTGTTTTGTGCTGGTGTTTTCTTCACAGATTAGAAACAGCTTGTCAGATGAAAAGTCTCTCAACTTGTACTTTTTGTAAAATTAGCACGGGTCATATTAGAGTGTGCTTCACGACTACAACCTCTTGAAACTACCACCATCTTGATGGAGTACAAGTACTAGAAAAAGCAATAGGATGAACTAATGCACCGAAGTTTGCTCACTTAGCAACTACAGACATGGATATATCGGTTGCAACCGCAAAAGAGAAAACCAAGCCATTTTTAAAAAGTTTCAATTAACCAACATTAACGTAACATTTCGATCAGCGCCTGAGACGCCACACAAGTCAAGAAAATTCAGATAATTTACATAATTGGCCAATTTAACTAATGATAAATTACGCCAATATCTGAGCATTATTGATGTACGAGTTACCTTTGGTAACGATGTATCTGGTAGAGACGATTCTAGCCGCAGATTTCTTAAAGTAGAATTATCCCCAGGCGTGAGACCGGACCCGGAAAACTTTGTTGCCCAGCATCTCTGCGTGCCGGGGGGCGGTACCACCGTGGCCGTGACGTCAGCGAGGTCACATAAGCCCCACCCCGGCGCCATGACGTCAGTTTGCTTCGGAGAACTTTTCTGCGCCATAACGCGGAGACAGTGTGCGAAAAAACCAGAGAAACAAAAAGAGAGAACAAGCATTTACAATGCAATGGTCTCGGCATTGGTAAAGTTAGAGCTATTGGCATTGCTCATGACATTATTCTTGTTTATGTTTTTTGTTTTTAAAACATTTAAAGAAACAGCATTGTCATGAGCAATGCCAATAGCTCTAACTAACAATGCCGAGACCGTTGCATTGTAAATGCTTGTTAGCTGATGGTCCCTGCTCAATACCTGGGCATGCACCCTTTTTTAGTGGGAAAAACTTATACATATCATTCCTGCACTGTAATATAAGGTTTAAACGTACTACTGTAACCAACTGGTTTCACCTGCCCCTACTATGTAGGCAAAAAGAGTACTTTGCAGAGGTGTCAACGAATTCATGGGACCTTAACTCCACGAACACCTACTTCACAGCAGGTCTTCGAGCTAACAAAAACCACCCTCGTGTTCGCAGCGGAGGGTGTCACATTACAAACCATCACAACCAACTCATTGCCTTCTACAACCAGGTAAAAGTAATCTACACAACTCACAAGGCTGGGGTAAAAATAGTACAATTGCTAAAATATTTAAAAAATGAAAATATAGCAGCAACTTCCTTGTACGGACTTCAAACACTGCTGTCCAGATGACCCCCAGGGATTAGCTTTCTGGCTGCAAATTGAATATGCTACTTACCAGTGTGCATCTGTTCTTGGCATGTAGGGCTGCTGACATTCATATCTGTGCATAGATCGCCGCCTAGTGTTGGGTCCAGATGTTTGCACGTTGTTGTCCTGGAAGAGTCTTCGAAGTATCACGAGATAGGTGACTCCTCCTCTGGACCACAGTGCGCATGGGCATCCTCTCCATCCTCAGATTGTTTTTCGCCATTGTGGCAGTGATGGAGTAGATCCAGTAAGTGATGACCATGCTATACAGCAATTCTGAGAGCTGCAGCCGCGACAGGCGCCGGGGAGGAGGGTGGGCGACATGAATGTCAGCAGCCCTACATGCCAAGAACAGATGCACACTGGTAAGTAGCATATTCAGTTTGAGGCATGTGGGCTGCTGAATTCATATCTGTGCATAGAATACATAGCAGTTCCTCCATTAGTGGCGGATACCCGTGCCGGCTGCAGCAGTCTGAAAAAGAGTTTTGAGAACAGCCTGTCCTACAGCTGCCTGCTGTTTTGAGTGTACGTCTACACAGTAGTGTTTGGTAAATGTATGTATAGTGGACCATGTGGCTGCTCTACATATTTCCTGTAAAGGAATGTTTCCTAGGAAAGCCATGGACGCCCCTAACTTTCGTGTTGAGTGGGCTCGTGGGGGAATCGTTAATGTGCGTTTAGCTTTTTGATAGCAAATTTGAATACATTTAACGATCCATCTGGCTATACCTGCTTTGGAAATGGCGTTGCCCTTGTGTTGTGGAGAAAAGGCAACGTAAAGTTGTTTTGTTTTCCTAAAGTCCTTAGTTCTGTCTATATAGTACATGAGGGCCCTCTTCACATCTAGTGTATGGAGCATTCTCTCTGCGACATTTTGTGGATTTTGAAAGAAAACCGGCAGTTCAATAGTTTGATTCATGTGGAACTGCGATATGACTTCGGGCATGAATTTGGGGTTGGTACGTAGTACCACCCTGTTTGCGTGAACCTGTATGAATGGTTCTTGAATGGTTAGTGCCTGGAGTTCACTAACTCTTCTTAATGAAGTGATTGCCACTAAGAAAGCTACTTTCCAGGTGAGGAATTGAATCTCACATGAATGGAGAGGTTCAAAGGGTGGACCCATTAATCTGGTGAGGACCAGATTGAGGTTCCATACCGGTGCCGGTGGGTGTCTTGGGGGAATTACTCGTTTGAGTCCCTCCAAGAAGGCTTTGATGGCAGGCACTTTGAATAAAGAGAGGTGCTGCCTGTTTTGGAGATAGGCTGCTATCGCGGTTAAATGGATACGTATTTAGTATGCTAGATTGCATCGGTATAGGTGTAAGAGGTAACAGATGATGTTCTGAATGGATGCGTCCAGCGGGTCAATGTCATTGTTGTTGCAGTAAATGAAAAACCTTTTCCATTTAGCCGCATAGCAAGCTCTGGTAGTGGGTCTCCTGGCCTCCCTGATGATATCCATACAGTCAGAAGGCAGGTTTAGATAGCCAAACCCTAAGACTTCAGGAGCCAGATTGCCAGGTTCAGCTGTTGCGGATCTGGGTGCTGAATCTCGCCATGGTTCTGCGTTAAGAGTGCGGGTTTGATCCGCAGCCTTTGATGCGGCACCACGGAAAGTTCTAGAAAGGTGGTGTACCATGGTTGGCGCGCCCATGTGGAAGCAACTAGGATGAGTGTCAGTGAGTGTTGTTGCAGTTTGCGTGCCACTAGAGGTAATAGTGGCGCTGGGGGAAAAGCTTACGCAAATCTGCCGGACCAGTTCATCCATATCGCATTGCCCTGTGACTGTGGATGTGGGAACCTGGCGGCAAAGCTTTGGCATTTTGCGTTTTAGTTTGTGGCAAATAGGTCTATCTCTGGATGACCCCACTGTTGGAAGTACGGTTGGAGAACTGACGGATGTAGCTCCCACTCGTGCATCTGGTGGCTGTGTCTGCTGAGCAGATCCGCCATCTGGTTGTCCTTGCCGGGGAGGTGTTCCGCCATGAGGAATATGTTTCTCTGAATGGCCCACTTCCACATGCTCTGAGCCAGATGAGACAACTGTGGAGAGTGTTCCTCCCTGCTTCTGTATGTAGTACATGGCAGTCATGTTGTCCGTCCGGATCAACACGACTTTGTTGCACAAGTGTACTTTGAATGCCTTCATGGCTAGGAAGATAGCCATCAGTTCCAGAACGTTGATGTGCATCTTCTTTTGTTGCGTTGTCCATAGTCCCTGCACTGTGTAAGTGAGTACATGAGCTCCCCAACCCTGGAGGGAGGCGTCCGCTGTCAGTATTATTTGTGGAACAGGCTCTTGGAACGGTCGGCCCTTGCAAAGGTTTTGTGGATTCCACCAATGCAGAGAGTTGTATGCCCGACCGCTCACCAACAATAGGTCTTTTCATTGCCCGTGAGCCTGATTCCATTGACGTGCCAAGCACTCCTGAAGCGGGCACATATGTAGTCTCGCGTGCGGGACTATGAAAATGCAGGAGGCCATCATGCCTATCAGCTGCATGAACACTCGCGCTGGAAGGGAGTGTTGAGGTTTGAACTTTGCGATCAGCAGTTGCATGCTGTTGATCCTCACCAAATTTGGCTGAGCTGTGGCTGCCAGAGTGTCTCTGGTCGCGCCCAGGTACTGTCGTACGTGTGCGGGTTGGAGATGTGATTTTGGGTAATTTAGTGAGAATCCCAGACTGTGAAGAAGGTGAATGGTGAGGGACATGTGGCTGGCACATTGCTGGGCTGACTTTGCTTGAACAAGCCAGTCGTCCAGGTAAGGGAAGACGTGAATGTGTTGTCTCCGTAGATGTGCCGCCACTGTTGCTAGGCACTTGGTAAAGACCCTGGGTGCTGTTACTCCGAAGGGGATAACTTTGAACTGATAGTGATGGCCTTGAATAGTGACCCGGAGATATTTTCTGTTTGAAGGGTGTATGGGTATGTGGAAATACGCATCTTTTAGGTACAGTGTGGCTAGGAAGTCTCCCTGACTGAGTAGCGGGAGAACCTGCTGTAGGGTGAGCATATGGAAATGCTCTCAGAGAATGTAGTGGTTGAGGGGTCTCAGGTCTAGTATAGGTCTGAGCGACCCGTCCTTCTTTGGGATTAAGAAGTACAAAGAGTACACCCCTGTCCCTTGCTGGTTGACGGGCACGACTTCTATTGCACCTTTTTGCAGCATACTTAGCACTTCCTGCTGCAATAATGCCAAGTGCTCTACGGACATAGGACGGTGCTTTGGCGGTATGTTGGGTGGAGTGGACGTTAATTCGAGACAGTAACCGTGTTGGATAATGTCCCTGACCCACCTGTCTGTGGTGACGGTTTTCCACGCTGACAGGAACCGTTGGAGTCTCCCCCCCAACAGGTGTTATGTGGTCGGGGGCAGGGAGAGGGCGTCACTGTTTGTTTTTGGGAGAGGACCTGGTGTTGCCGTAACCGCGTCCTCTGCCCTTGGTGCTGGAGCCACGATATCCACCTCTGTTGGTTTTATCATAGGTACTTTGTGTGCCTCCTTTAGTGTACTGCTGCTGTGACCCCTGACCTCTAGCTGCTCCTCTATTCCCGGGGCGACGAAAGGAGCCACTACGAAACTGCTGCGTCTGCAGAGCCCCCATTGATTTCGCAGTGTCAGTGTCTTTTTTAATTTTCTCGAGGGTAGTGTCAACTTCAGGGCCAAATAAATAGTCTGGGTTGACCGGTTGATTTAGGATATTGTTCTGAATCTCTGGCTTGAAGCCTGAGATTCTCAACCATGCATGGCGTCTCAACATGACGCTTGTGTTGATTGCCCTCGCCGCTGTGTCTACACATCCAGTGCGCACTTGATGGATGCATTGGTAAGGAGTTGTCCCTCTCTAATGAGGATCTCCGCTGCCTCTTTATATTCATCTGGCAAATGTTGGGAGTAGTGATTCGAGTGTGTCGTAATGGGACCTATCATTTTTTTTTTAAACAAATTTTATTAGTTCATTGAACAAAATGCAATCAATCCCCGTCCCCCATAGTCCGCCCCCCAGCCAAATCAGGACATCTTGCAATAACCATCCCAGCACATAAGCTACATCTGTACAGCATTCACCCCAATAATGTCCGTTCTACTAGGTAGTGCATCCACAGGAGTAATCCACCATGAGTGTGCGAGATAGCCAAAATACCCCCCACCCCATCCCCCAACATCCCCCCCAACGAGCCCCTCCTCCCTACCCACCCACCCAAGCATGTCGCCAGTACCTATCAGAAGTACATGTACATCAAAATCGCAGTCATCACCCGTCGAGTCCGCCTCTCGGGAATCCCAACAGAGAGTACCTCAAGAGCAGAGGGGGGGAAGCCCTGCAGAGGGCGCTCAAGGAACCGGGGCCCCGTCATCCCCCACCGGATCTCCCCCATCTCCCACAACCGAACATTTGAACAAGTCCAGGAGAGCCATCCATGCCCGGGCCCATTCATGCGATCTTTCATTGTCACTGCGTCGAGCCAAACATAATCTAAGTCCCCTCACTTCCCGCCCATTTCTCCATTTCCCTAGCCCACCGTAAAAAATTAGGGCCCTGCCGCGCCTTCCAATGAGAAGTAATCTCCCGCTTGGCCAGGACCAGCCCTAGATCAAGAAACCTACTGGTGACCTTAGTCTTTGCTGTATGCGGAAATCCATGTAGCAAGCATACCCCCGGGCCTACCTCCAAGTCCCTCTCAGTCACCGTCAGTAGTACCGCCGCCACTTCCTCCCAAAACCCAGTCACCTGCGGGCAATCCCAGAGCATGTGTAGAAAAGTCGCCCCACTATAACCACATCGGGGGCAAGCATCTGGCCCACCAAAGTACTCAGCTATCTTGTGAGGGGTAAGGTATGCCCTATGAAAGATATAAAACTGGATAAGCTGGAAGCGATAATGGGACCTATCATAACGGGCCAGGAGTGCCTGTGTGTTGGCAATGCGCCAGATGTTCGCTGCTTGCGCTGCAATCCGTTTGCCAGATGTTTCCAGCACTTTGGACTCCTTGTCCGGGGGAGGAGCATCACCTGTTTGTGAGTGGGCTCTCTTGCGAGCATTAGCAACCACCATGGAGTCCAAAGGTAACTGACCCCTAATGTACATAGGGTCTCCGGGTGCAGGCTTGTACTTTTTTCAATCCTGGGGTTTAGCACCCGTGCCCTGGTGGTTTCCTTAAAAATGTCTTTGGCAGGTTTGAGAACCCCTTTCAACATGGGCAGAGTCTTGACAGTTCTTTCGGAAGAGGCGAAAGTGTCCACCAAGAAGTCTTCTTCGACAGTGTCAGAATGGAGTTCTACTCCATGATTGGCAGCAGCCCGTTCTATGAGGGCATTAAAGGCAGCAGTGTCCTCTGTGGGAGATGTCCATGGGTATCTGTTGCGGTACCCTGGTCTGTGGGGTCATCCCATGCCTGATCTGGGTCTTGCAGGTGATCATCAGGATCGATATCCCCAGGGTAGGTGGTATCATCCCCTACATAGTCCTCTACTGCGTCCGCCTCTGAAGGCGTCGGAGAAAAGGACGGTGGATCTTGATGGAAGGGTTGAAAGTGTTCATGAAGCACTGGCTCTGACCCTGCTGGCAAATTGTGTTTGAGAGGAATTTTATAGGAGTCAAATCCCCTCTCTGGCGTGATTTTCCGCTTGCGGAGCATCAACCTGCCAGTGTTGGCGTCGATGAATTGTGGCTGTGAAGGCTCGAGATCTGTTTGTCTAGTGGATGGGGACTGTGTCTGGCGGACACGTGTCCGAATCTCGAACAGTTTCGGCGCCGTGGGCGGCGGCAACCCAAAAATGATGTTGGTCGGCGCCGAGGGTGCTTTGGAAGCCTTGTGCGTGTCGGGACCCGACGTAGAGTGGAGGGCTGCCCGTTCTCTGATGCGTTGCAACGATGCCGAGACCTGCTGCACGGTGAACGCAGATGGCTGTTTGGAACCGGTCGGCCCCTTGGAGGTAGGCGTCGAAGCGGCCCCCAACTTCTTTGCAGTCATGGGGTCATCGATCCGAAGGGGGGTATCGACGCTTGTTGGAGTCGATGACTTGGCCGGCGCCGCCGTCTTGGACGTCGACGTAGACTGGGTGGCCACCTTGACTTTGGTGGTTGGGGCCGATGTCTTCGGTGCCAGAGGACGAGGCGCCTTGTGGGGTCCGAGGGCCTTCTTCTGCTCGGCAACCGTATCCGCTGCGGTGAGCTCGGCGCCGAAATCCCTTTTTGCGCGTTCGGAGCCGATGACCTTTGCCGGCATCTAAGGAGTGGAAGGTTGAGGCCTTCGAGCCGATCACAACCAGTATCACTTTCGGTTTCGACGGAACTGGAGCGATGGATGGTTTCGCTGAAGGGAATCCAGTCGTCTTCGACAATAATGGCTCTTGCGAAACGTTCGAGGCCGGGCCGGAAGGCGGGGCCGAAGAACCGCTAGATTGATCTCGGGTAAGGCCCGAAGGCGATCCCTCGACCTGAGCCTCAGGACGACGTATGTTGTCGGCCTCCGTATCGACGGGTTGGCCTAGCTCCTCGCTGGAGCTATCTTCCTCGGCCCCAAAGGCCTCATCGTAGTCTCCTACCTCGTCGATGACGACTTCTCTCTGAAAGATCACCTCATCGTCTTCTTCAGATTGGGAATCGTGTTAGAAGCGGGGCTGGAGTCTACTTCTTCCACGCTCTCGGCGTCCTCGTCTTCGGTGCTAAAGATGTTGGCCGGGGCAGGCGCCGATTGCTGCGCCTCCAATCTCGCTGCCCGTCGATTCCGGAGAGTCTTCAATCGGAATCGGGCACAGGCCATACATTTGGACTCATCGGGATCCGGTGAGAGACATTTGTTGCATACCGGATGGACGTCGGTGTGTGGGTATTTTGCGTGGCATAGAGGACACCATTTGAACGGAGTCCTCGATTCCATCGTCGAGCGAAGTTCGATGTTCGGACCAAGCGGATCCGAAAAGCTGGAAGAAGGTGCTAAAGCACTAAAGAAACTATTTGATACCGAACGGGAACAGTACCGACGATAACTAAAGGCCTTTTGGCCTTAAACTGAATTTTCCTAACTTGAGCTAAGATAAGCACATCCGAACCCAATGGCGGAAAAAAAACAATCTAAGGATGGAGAGGATGCCCATGCGCACTGTGGTCCAGGGGAGGAGTCACCTATCTCGTGATACTTCGAAGACTCTTCCAGGACAACAACGTGCAAACATCCGGACCCAACACTAGGCGGCAATCTATGCACAGATATGAATTCAGCAGCCCACATGCCTCGAACAAACAGAGCAGGTAAGGCGTAGGGCAAACATGCAGGCCTGTGGCGGGAGCAGGGCGCAGCCGCCCATTCCCAGCCAATTAACCACTTAGGGAGCAGCTGTGAAGGCACCCCCGGGGAGCCGCCGGCACCAGACCCCGGCCGGCCGCAGGTAGCGCTGCAGGGCGCCGAGGCGGAGACTGGCACCGACGGTGCACGCTCCAGCATGCCTCGCCCTGGGGGCGATAATTACCCCCCCCAGGGAAGCCCTCTCCCAGCCCCTTAAAGTGTACTTAGCCCCCAGAGGGGGAGCCCTGAAAACTAAACCAGGGCCCCAAAAACCTTATAAGAGCCATGCGCCTCAAAGGAACCACGTCCTCGCTGCATGTAGCGCTTTAGGGCCATTAATTAAGCCGAAACTAGGGAACCGAGAGAACTACCTTACAAAACAGTTAGCACGTTTTAAACTACATGATCTAGACGTCAGACAACCATTTATTTATTTCAAATCCCATCTGTGCAGCCAGCCACACATTAAATTATGACGTCAGCATCGCACGATAGGCTATTGGTATTGCTCATTTTTTTATGATTTTTGTATCCCTAAATAAATGGCATTGTCATTTCTATTGGCATTAGCTTTTTTTTGCATATGTGATACCTATTGCATTAGTACAAGTAGACGATTTTTTTTTAGAAATGTTTTTTTAGAAAGCTGTTCAAAACTGGGCAGTGATGCTAAATGTGACAGGACAGACTTCAGAAATACTGCCTAGAATCAAATATTTTATATTGGTGACCTGTGAAGAGCTTTGCCCCAACTGAAGGACGACTCAGTGCTTAGCAAGTTCGGATGATGTGAGGAGGGCAGGAGCCCTCTCCCAACTCTTCGAAATATCGTTTAGACTTGCTATCTGGTTAGCTGAGTCTTCAGGTGGCTGCCTAGAGCCAAGTCCAAGCGAGTTTTCGCATCGGGAGTCTGCTAGACGGAGGAAGTCAGGAAGTGAGATGAGGTGAATGCCAAGCTCTGCGTGTACTGAAACAAGGGGGAACGCATAAGATGCGCCCCAGCGAACAGAACAAAACTGCTCAGAATATACATGCAAAGAATATGAATTCTAACCCGATTCAGGCTGGAGGCTTGCTGGTACCTAGTGGCCGGCAGCTGCGAACACCTTGTCCGATGCACGAACGGAAATTCAAAGGCATCATTTGGTGAGACACCGAAATATTCCGCTCAAGGTTTCACAAGCACAATTAGACAACATGGCAGTGGTTTCCAGGAGGAGGTTTTCATGCACTATTCAGGAATCTTGAAATCCTTTTAGTGTAATCTAAAACGGATAAATACTAGACGTGAGCTCTCCAGAGTCTGCGACGGATTGTACGCAAGGCAATCAGCTGAGCGTTCCTCGCGCTGACAGGAGAGCCCCGCGCGCCAGCAAGCACCAAACCCCGACTTAGCCTCTGGGTCTTAAAACCACAAGCTTCGACGTTGTTCGCTTTGCAGAGGAGGAACAAGCACTTCTGTTTCAGACACGTCACTTGAAAATAGACGTGTAGGCGAATCACGAAGCAAAGCAGGCAGCAACTGGGCAAAGCAGGCCGCACGCCAGGCAGCAACTGGGAGCCAGCCTGTTCTTACGTGCATAAACACGGAGCCACAATCGTGCACACGTCACCAAGCCCACCAAAAACTTTCACACAGCTGCTGAGGAGGCATGCACACAGCAAATGTAACATCCTGCTAAAAACGCGGACGCAGGCAGCAACTGGGCAAACCAGGCAGCACGCAAGGCAGCAAGTGGGAGGCAGCATGGTCTACATGCACAAACACGGAGCCACAATCGTGCACACACCAAGCCCCCCAAAACAAGTGGGAGGCAGCATGGTCTACGTGCACAAACAAGGAGCCACAATCGTGCACACACCAAGCCCCCCCCAAAAAAAAAAATCACATAGGAAAGGAGACATCCTGCTAACAAACACACCACTGCCTTTCTCCGAGGCAGAGCAGAAATGCCGCGGAGAAACGCAGTGGCGGTTTCGAATTCGGGGGCGTGTTTTCCTTTACTCTCCTCTTGCCATTGGCTGGAGGAGATAATTAGACTTCTTGAAAAAAACACGCCCCCGAATCCGAAAAGGACTGGGCCTAATCGGAATGACGGACCTATTCTCCAATGGCTGGCCAGCATTCAAGAGGCCAGTGTGAGAAAGTGGGTTTCTGTTGCAGTAACCCCCCTTTTTTTTGCCTAATAGCTGATGCACTTTTCCTTGTTGTGCCCTGGGCTCCTGCCAATCAGGTGCCCAGGGCCTATGTTCCTTCCTTAAAACACCCAAACTCCCAATTGGCAAACCCTGGCCACATGTCAGCCCCTGGTAAATGGTACCCTAGGTACCCAGGGCCTTGTGACCAGGGAAGGCCTCTAAGGGCTGCAGCACTCCTTGTGCCACCCTTAGAGGCCCTGTACCCTTACACACACACACTGCCTTTGCAGGCTGAGTGTCTGGGTGCAGGACAAAACAAAGAGTCGACATGGCACACATCTCTGTGTGCCATGCCCATTACCTATACTGCCAAGGCATATGTCAGCCACCCCTCTGGCTGGGTGCCTTATGCCTATGGTGTGGGCACAGGAGCAGGAGCCCTGTGCCCCTACAGTACCCAGGTCCATTCCTGGGCACTGTAAGTACAGTGCTGCCTTTTACAAGTACATGGTGCTGAGAGCTCGTCAAACACGAACTCCACAGCACCATAATGGCAACACTGAAGACTGGGAAGTTTGGTATCAAACTTCTCAGCACATTAAACCCACACTGATGCCAGTGTGGGATTTAATGTACTAAGCACCCCAGAGGGCATCTTAGAGATGCCCCCTTACAGCTAACCTACAATCCACGTCTGCTCTGAGGCTGCCCAGGCTGCCACACAGCAGACACGTTGCTGGACCCCTGGGTGGGAGAGCCCCTGCTCTCCCGGGCCTGCAACAATGCACATCCTGGGTGAGGTGAGAAATCTCCTCCCCCAGGATGAGCAAAGGGAAGCTTCAAAGGCATGCCGCCAGTTGGAGTTTCCCCAGGCCACTGCAACCCCCCACTCTGGCAGGAAGCTTGGCCGGAAACCCCATACAAGGACAGGGGATGTGCCAGCCTGCCCACCCCACCCCTCAGGTGGGGGAGGCGAGGTGAAGCACATCTCCGGGCTCTCGCCATCTTGAAGATGGGAGGCCCTACCCTATCAGGATTAGGCTACTGCCCTCCTCCCACAGGAGAGAGGCAGGATAGGGGGTGTACCCACCCCAGGACAAGGACCCATTGGTCCCTGGCCTTCACCTACCTGTAACGCCCCTAAATCTAGTATTTAGGGGCCCCCTGAACCTTCCTTCCCCAGATTCCAGATAGAAACCTACAAGAAGAGCAAGAAGAAAAAAGACCTGCCCTGCAGCTGCTAAAAAGAGGAAGACACCAACTGCTTTGGCCCCAGCCCTACCGGCCTGTCGACCCTCGAACCTGCTCCTGCTCCAGCGCGGCATCTCTTGTGGCCAGCAACCTCAAAAACCCCGGAGGACCTGGCTACCTTTGACCTCTGATTCCCTGGGACTCCCATGAGTAGAGGCTCTACTCGAGAAACCTATTCCTAACTCCTGGCAGCAGCCCGGAACCGCGGACCCAACGCACTCTGCACCAGCCAAGCCTGGCCAGTGCCGGAGTGGACAAAGACCCTGAGGACGACCCCACGGCGACTGTGACCCCGAGTCCGGCACCCAAGGACCCCCCTCGACATCCTGGACGAAGCCTGCAGCCTCAGAACCGAGTGCCACCCCAGCCGCGATCAACCAGAGGGTAAGATTCCCGACGTCAAAAGGCACCCCTGCACCCGGCGCCCTGCGGCCCCCTGTGCCCAATCCCGGGGTACCCACCTAACCTACAACTACCCAACTTACCCCTCGAAGTGGTGGTGGCACCGGAAACATCCTCGTCCCCGAGCCTGCAGCCTTTTTCCAAACCGGAACATTCCCATTGATTTCCATTGAGCGCCCGAAGGCTCAAAAGCACCCTGCACCCAGCCGCCCGAGTGGCCCTGGCAGTGCACTCTCTACACTAACTTACTTCCCCACTTGCCCTGAGTAAGTGACCAGGAGCCCAGCTCCCACAGACGCGTGGCTTGCCAGACAGCAGCCACCAACTAAGGCCCCCCTATCCCTCATAGGATAACATTGGGCCTAACTCACTCTGCACCCGGCCGTCCTGAAACCGCTGAGGGTGAACCAACTGTACCTACCTGACACTGGGGGACCCCTGAGTCTATGCCCGGAATTTCAACTCTGCCAGTCGAGTACTTACCCTTAAACCGCTAACTTCATTTTCCTCATAGGGTAACATTGACTGGCTTTTTCTTCAAAAAATCTTCTAAGTGTGAACTTTTCAAAACTGTAAAAATTCACCAAAAATCAGCCAAGTGACCAAAACGAATTTACTCACCTGTTCCTGGGTGAGCTCCCAGTGCTGGATCTTGGTGCCCAGCCCTGACCCTGAAAAGTACTCACAACTATACATACCTCTAACTCATTTTTCTCCCATAGGAAACCATTGTCTGCTTTTCTGTGAAATTTCTTCTAAGTGTCTATTTTTGCAAATTTGAAATATTCTTTTAAAATCGTACCATTTCTGCAAACAAAATTACTTACCTGTTTTTGATAAGGACCCCAGTCCTGGGTCTAGGCACCCAGTCCTGGATTACTAAAGTAACGATAAAGTACTCTACCTGCAATTTGAATTTCTTGCCATAGAGATCCATTGAATGTTTTCTGTGAAATATTTTCTAAGTGCTAACTTTTGAAATAGCTAAATATTATTTAAAAATCATTACAGTTATTAAGTCGACTTTCATCACTTGATTCTGAATACTGACCCCAGGCTGGTTCTAGGATCCAGACCTGGAATTCCAAAAGTAATCTGAAAAGTAATTTATTACAAATAACCTGAATTTACCATTGAGCTCAATGCCTTGTTATGTTTAGGAAATAGGATTGTTTATTGCAACCAACTGTGACTGTTTACACAAATTTATTGCTTGAAACAAAAGTATTTATATTCAACCTCTCATTCTGAGAAAGTATATTTTTACCCCCTTTGTGGTTCTAAAAATAAAACAAGCATATATTTTATATATACAAATCATTGGCCTAGAGTTCAGTTATTGAGTGTGTGAAACCATTTGCTGACTGAGTGTGTACAATAAATGCTTTACACTGTCCTCTGGTACTGCCTTACTGCTCGACCAAGCTACCACTTTTGAGAGTAAGGTCATACCTAACTTTGACCTCTATCAGCCTCTGGGGGACTGTGGACTCTGTACACCCTGTACCTATTAGGGAACAGTATATACAGAGCCACTTTCTCACAGCCAGCCAATGGAGAACAGGGGAGAAGAGGGGCGGGTTCAAGCCCCTCTTCTCCAAGTCATTTAATCTCGGATCGAGACTGCGCAAGCGCAGCCTTCGAGCCGAGACCTAAAAAAGGGCAAGGAACAGCACCAAGTGGCACCGAGTCGCCAGGAGGCTACAACAGAAAAGCCAAAGCAGGAAAGAGAGCAGACCACCTCTGAGGAACAACTGTGCAAACCAAGGGATAGAACCAGGCAGCACAAAAGCACCAGAAGGCCACATCAGTAAAGCAACAGCAGGGAAAGCGTAATGCACCCCTCCATGGAACCACCTTGTAAGCCAAGGCGAGAGCCAGGCTGGAGGCGAAAGCGCTGTAAGAGAAAGAGCCTGCAACCACAGACCACGCAGCAAAGGGCCACAAGCCCGGAACAGAGGAGCAACAGCAATCCACCCCATGACTACGCAATCAAGAAGGGCCAGAGCCTCTGAAAGGAGCATAAGGCCAAGGACAGGAAAAAACCCACAGCGTAAGACCGCAAGGGGATCAGAAATTGTAACAAAGGGAAAGAGAGCAAAAGCAGGCCCGTACACTGGGAAGAACCCAGCTGGAGGAAAGCCCTGCAGGCAGAAAACGAAAAGGACCCCCACAGAAGACAAGCAACCCAGAGGGAGGCGAGCGCAGAAAACCAAGCTGAGGGTCCTCGCAGAACCGGGAGGAAGGCCGGGTTGTGAATGAATCTGCGCCTAGAATTGTCTCTACCAGATACATCGTTACCGAAGGTTAGTAACTCGTACATCTGATAGAGACTACTAGACGCAGGTTCCTTAACGTAGAATAGATACCCTAACCATACCCAGAAGGGAGGAGGGCCTGCGAGAGAGCCTCTCCACCAGGAGACACCAGGGCCCCAGTAGGGGACATGGCACAAGAACAAGAAGAAGAAGAAAAAGGCCAGGATATCCCAAGCCCAACCAAGGGTGGGTGCCCAACACCCCGCAGGGGCAGACAGCGCCCCAAAAGCTACAAGGAATACAAGGGTCACCTTGAACCCAGTGAGGAGAGGTAGAACCAGAGGCAGGGCCCACCGTAAAAAACACATGCCCAGAGACACAAAGAGCTGAATACACCCTGGCCGCAAGCAGAGGGGCAAGGCCGAAACGGGTCCACCGCCAACAGCACACGCGGAAGAAAAGCACCATTGTGCAAAGCCCCAGCAGAACCAGAGGCAGGGGCGCAAGGGAACACATCAAGATCACAACGGTGGAGTATGACAAGCAGTCCTACACAGGCATGCACCGCCAGCAACAGGCAATACCACAGAACAGCACACCCAAGACAGGGCAGATGCTGGCCGAAGGCAGAGGTCAGGGAGGGTCAGGACACACCCCCAAGGGTGGGGCTGGGCCAGAAACACACACACTGACCCGCGAAGAAGCGAAGGAACCGGCAGAAAAGAAATAAAACGGAGGATGGGCCCAAGCCGGCCACCAGAACACAGAGGCCAAGGAAAGCCAAACCCACTGTAGCAGCAGACCGAGGACCAAGGCGAAACACAGGACGAAAATGCAGAACAGCCACAACACGATGCCGCCGACAGCAGGCCAGACCGGCCGAGCGACACAGTGACGAGGACGACGGACGGACCCAGCGCAAGCTGCGCCAAGACAAGTGGCAAGAAGATCACACCTGCGACATACCGCAACGCCACGAAGAGCAAGGAGCCCGAAGAGGCCGACCACTCCAGCACATGACAGCTATGTAATAGCAACCAGTACCCCACATAGGGTAGGTTACGTCCCAAGAACCATGGGAACACCCTACTAGGAAAAAAAATTCTGCAGCAGAGGACAAAACAGAAAGACCTGCAGAAAAAACACGCACACGGCTTACCAAGCAGCCAATAAAGTAGACACCGAAGGCCGAACCTCAAGGCCTACCGGGCTTACCAACAGCCAAAACCACAAGTCAAAAAATGGCCGGACCAGCAGCCAACAGCAGCAAGGGCCCAACAAAAGGACACTAAAGGCAAATCAACCACACAGAACACACAACCGGAGCTACGCGTTACAAGGCCCCTGGAAAACAACGGGAGAACACCTCCCAAAATGAAGGGCCACTGAAGAAGCCATGGTGCGACCAAGCACCTCAGAAACGTCCAGAGCCGAGCGAAGAATAAACGCCACCAGCTCCCGGCCATCCAACAAATGGTGCTGCAGATCAACGCAGGAACCCTCCTGAGAAGCAGAAGACATAAGGGACTCCGCCGAATCCCATAAGCAAGAAGTGGCTCTGGCCAATACACAAAGTGTTAAGAGCCCGCAAAGCAACACTGGAGGAGGCGAAGATGTTGCGCCCACAGGAATCTAACCAGCGGGCCTACCGTAATGGGGGAGACAACCTTGGAAGACGCTGGGGAAAAAGCCACAACGCGGTGACCCGTCTCCGGAGAAGATGAATCAAACAACTGTCGAACCTCTGGAGAAGAGGGGGCGTCCGAAGACTAATCAACGACCAGACGCCGGCACGGCGCCGTAGAGTCCGCCACAGACGTCAGGTCAACCGGCACCAAAGGGGATGCCAGAACGACCTCTGCCACAACGCGTGTCGCGGGAGAACGGGGCTGGGTCGGAGCCGGGGCACCACACGCTAAGGAACGGCACCGAAAAGGCGTCAACTCGACCTCTGACGAGGCAGCCGCCTGTGTGGAGGGACGAGGGGGACCCGGGGACACGCCCAGACCCCTAGCAGGCCCCTGCGACCCCGCCAGAACCAGCGGCGCCTGAGGGGCGTCATCTTGGCCTCGGACAAGGCCGCCGCCTGCCCATGGGACCGAGGGGGACTCGAGGACACGCCTCGAGCCCCGGCAACCTCCCGCGACACCACAGGGACCCCCGCAGGGTTTTGCGGCGAGGCAGAGGCACCGTGGTCCGAAAAAGGGAACCCCGAAGGGCCGCACCCAGATGGTACCACATCTTCAGAACCTGGAGCCGAACCGGTCGGCGCCAGAGCCACCGGCGATGCCGCAGAAGTCCCTACACTCAGCAAGGGATCTGCAGACGTCCCAGGAAGAAGAGAAGGAAGAGCCAAAGAGGCCTGCAAGGCCGCCGCATAGGCCTCCATCTGGGCTCTGGTCACCGGGGAACGGCCGATAGGGTGGTGACACGCGGGGCCGCACCACCCAGGGAGAACCCGCGCCCCCAACAGGCCGGGGACCAGGCCTCGGAGACAAACTGCGACACTTACCAAAAGGTGAGCGACACTCTTGGGGCCTTGAAGAGGGACGATGTCGGAGACGGAAGCGGCGGTTCTTGAAGCCTTCCGCGGGGGACGGTTGCGGCGACGATGCCGACCTGGACATGCGGGCCGAAAAGTTTTATCCGGCGCTCCCGCCGGGACTTCGGCTTCATTTGCTGACAAGCCTCGCAGTCCGTGGAGTTGTGGTGCTCCCCACCACATACAGATTGGGTGTGGATCCGTCGCCAACATCTGGCGCGTGCAAGACGAGCACGTCTTGAAGCACGAAGGCATTTGCACACTGTTCTAAAGTGTAAAGAGAAGGCCTGAAACAGGCCAGGAACATGATCCGGATCAGTGTTGCACGCAGAAAAGAAGAAAACTGATGTCAGCGCACCGGGGTGGGGCTTATGTGACCTCGCTGACGTCACGCCCGCGAAGGACGTTGGGGCGGAGTCGCGAGGTACCACCCCCCCGACGCGCAGAGACGCTGGGCAAGAAAGTTTTCCTGGTCCAGTCTCACGCCAGAGGATAATTCTACATTAAGGAATCTGCGGCTAGTAGTCTATCAGATAATTATAATAGTTGGTGCAAGAAGGAATTTGTTACTTACCTGTAACACAGTTCTCCAGCGTTCGTATCTTTCATATATTCACATGCTTGAATCACCCACCTTGGACTGGCTGGGCATGCCTGGTAATCTTAAATTGCAGTAAACAGTCAATCAATTCAATCAAATTCACTTTAATCAATTTATCACAGAAAACCATCTTAAAATGGTTATGTGCTTATGAGCAGCGTTAATAGCACAACTACCTCAATTAAAGCAATCCAAACTTCAGCTAATGCGGAGGAAGTGCCAGCTCTCCTAAATCCAGTAGAGGTCACCATAGCTCAGATCTCATATCACAAGTGTGAAAAGAGTATTCAATAAATGAGCCTTTGACCGGGGAGGAGGGAGGGTTGCATGTGAATATATAAAATACACCAACCGTGGAAAACTGAGTTCCAGATAAGTAATTAATTTCTTTTCCAGCAGTGGCAATTTCAAATATTCACATTCTTTACTCCGAATAGTAAGCCATGTTTGATAATTAATATAATTAAGTAGGTAGCATGCTCAACTTTATGGAAACAGGTTTCAGATGATTGCTGGTCAAACTGGCTTCTGCATGGACAGTGAGGCTGTGGTGCTTAATGAACGTGTGACTGCTACACCAGGCAGCTTCACAGCAGATATCCTACATGGGAAAACCAGCGTAGAGTGCTGCAATCGTAGCCATGCCCCTGGTGAAATATGCCTTCACTCATTCCTGAAGCAACCGCTTGCCTTTGTTGTGGCAGAAGGTAAAGCAGGATTGGACAGGGATTAACACCTTCCTGGTTGGTCTGTAAAACATAGGTTCTTTGTTTTGTCGAAGTAGATCTGCAAAGACACTTAAGACAGACAAAAATAATACAGCCTAATAACACGGCTGCACTGGCCAGCACTTCCTCTGAAGTGAACACAAAAGCCAAAATAAAGTTTAAATGTCATTTTTATTCACATCTGACATGTTCCTTTATTGTATCACACTCCCTTCACCAAAATCCCTTTAAACAATAGAGAGGAAGGGGTGGACAGACAAGCCCTATAGGCTGTCATTATGTGTCTGCTAAAGGGATACCGTGCCTTTAAGAAACTCTCCAGAGACCCCCGGTATCCCAGGATGCACAGCCCAAGCAAGTTACTTTCAGTTCTTTTTGAAGGTGTATAATAACAGGCCTGATACTGTCAGAATTAATCCACCGGGGAGGAGGGAGGGTCGCTTATGACTATAACAGAGATACCCCTACTACAGAACTGGAGTTACAGGTAAGAAACTACTCCTTCTGTAGTAGGGGATCTCTGTGTATAGTCATAATCTATTAATAGAATGGCAAGCCCATCCCAATCAACAAACAGCGGTGGAGTAAGCACCAAACACCAACAATCACTGTGCAAACAAATTCCTCAGCGAAGCCTGTCCAACCTGCGCATCTGCCCTAGCATCAGAGTCGAGGCAGTAATGCTTTGTAAACGTATGGACCGACTTCCAGGTGGCAGCCTTACAAATGTCAGCAATGGGAACATTCCTAAGCAAAGCTGTAGTAGCTGCTTTGCCCCTAGTCGAATGCGCTGTAGGCTTACCCCCTAACGTCTTATTAGCTTTCTGATAGCAAAGCTGAATACAGGACACAATCCATCTAGAGATGGACTGTTTTGAGGTAGCTAGACCAGTTCTTACTGAACCATAATTTACAAACAGTTGATCCGACCTGCGGATGTCTTTTGTCTTATCTAGATAGAATTTCAACACTCTACGCACATCTAGCAAATGCAGAGACCTCTCCGCCGGAGAGGAGGGACGCTGAAAAAATGTAGGCAAAGTTATCATTTGATTTACATGGAAATCAGATATTACTTTAGGCAAAAACTTAGGATGAGTACGCATTACCACTTTAGAAGCATGGAATACAGTATACGGCTCTTGACAACACAGAGCCTGAATCTCACTTACTCTCCTGGCCGATGTAATGGCCACAAGGAAGGCAGCCTTCCAGGACAAATGCTGCAGAGAAGCCTTATGAATAGGCTCAAAAGGCTCCCTCATTAATCTGGACAACACCACGTTTAATTCCCATGGTGGAGAAGGTCGTCTAACAGGGGGAAACACCTTACGCAAACCCTCCAAAAAATCCTTAATCACAGGGATTTGAAAAAATGGGGTTTGGGAAGGGCCCTTCCTATACGCAGTCAAAGCTGCGAGATGAACTTTAATAGACTGAAAGTTAAGCCCAGATTGAGCTAACTGCAGCAGATAAGGCAGAATAACATCTTCTTTACAGGATGTAGGGTCAATGTCCTTTGCCGTGCACCATAAGCGGAATCTCTTCCACTTAGAGGCGTGAGAAGTCCTCGTAGACTGTCTCTTCGCCTCTTTCAAGATCTCCAAACAGTCCTGAGGTAGGTTCAAGTGTCCATACTGCACTAGCTCAGGAGCCATGCCGCCAAACTCAAGGACGAGAGATTGGGGTGAACCACCTGTCCTCCGAATTTCGTGAGAAAGTCCGGCCGACACGGCAGTCGCCGGTGTGGTAGAACAGACTGGTGAAGAAGGTCGGTGAACCACCATTGCCTCGGCCACTCCGGAGCAATCAGGATCATCCTGGCTCTGGATTGCGACAGCTTGATCAGCACCGCCGGAATCAGGGGAATGGGTGGAAAGGCGTAGAGAAAGCTGTTGGACCAGCTGATCCATAGTGCATTCCCCAGTGTCCCTGGTTGGTAGTACCTGGACGCGAAGTCGCTGCATTTGCTGTTTTCTGCCGTATCGAACAGATCGATATCCGGAGTGCCCCACTCTGCGAAGACGTCTCTTAACACGTCGTCGTTTAGCACCCACTCGTGATTTTCTTGAACGAGCCTGCTGAGCGCATCGGCTTGGGCATTCTGCACTCCCAGCAGATGGGTTGCCGTGATCGTTAGGTTCCTGGCCACCACCCAATTCCAGATCGTCTGTGCCTCCCGAGACAGTGTGCGTGAACGGGAGCCCCCCCCGCTTGTTGAGGTAATACATGGTAGTAGTATTGTCCGTCTGAACTAGCAGGGAGTTCGTCTTGAAGGAGGGATGGAATGTCTTCAGGGCCAAGTGTACTGCTCTGAGTTCCAAAAAGTTGATGTGGTAAGTCATCTCCGTCTGTGACCATATCCCCTGAATCTGAAGAGGGCCCGAATGCCCTCCCCAGCCCTGGAGAGACGCATCAGTCACTATGGTCTGGACCGGAATATCCTTGTGAAAGGGAGTCCCCTTGCAGACATTCTCTGAGGAGCACCACCATTTCAGAGACTGTAGAGCGTGTTGGGACAGATGAATCTTGTCCTCCCAACGCCCCCGCCTCTGGTCCCATTGATCCTCCAGACATTCCTGCAGAGGCCTCATATGCAGACGTGCATTGGGGGTGAGAAAGATGCATGAAGCCATCGACCCCAGTAAAGAGGCCACCGTCCTCACTGCAGGAGAGTGGGCTGAGAGGAGGTGCAGGGCCTTCCAACGGATAGATAAGCGTCTCTCCTCCGAAGGACACACGCTTGCGTTCAAAGTATTGACTGAGGCCCCCAAGTACTGGAGACACTGCACAGGGATCGGCACTGACTTCGTCATGTTGATGTGCAGTCCCAGGCAATGAAGCAAGGCAGCTGTCCTGTTGAAATGACACTGGGGTTCCTGGTACGTGGAAGCTTTGATCAGCCAATCATCCAGGTAGGGATACACAAACACTTTGTTCTTCCGCAAGTGTGCTGCCACCACTGCCATGCACTTGGAGAACGTCCTTGGTGCAGACTTCAGACCAAACGGGAGTACTGTATACTGGTAATGGTTGTTGCCTACCAAAAACCTCAGGAACTTGCGATGCTTTTGTGCGATCGGCACATGAAAGTAAGCGTCCTGCAGATCTATGGCGCACAGCCAGTCTCCTCGATGCAACTGAGGGTAAATCTGATGCAGGGACAACATACGGAACTTTTCTCTGCGGATCCACTTGTTTGCTTGACGCAGATCTAGAATAGCCCTGAACTCGTTCTTGTCCTTTTTTCCGACGAGAAAGAACCTTGAGTAAAGACCTTTTCCTTTTTGCCTCAAAGGCACAGTCTATCGCCTTCTTCTTTAACAGAATGTCCGCCTCCCACTGGAGCTCTCGCACCATGTAGGGAGAGCGCACTGGTGGGACCTGTGGAGGCGGGCTGGTGAAACGAAGACTGTACCCATTGCAAACAATATTCAGCACCCACTTGTCCTGAGTTATTGTTCTCCACTCTGCCAGGTAGTATTGAATACTCCCCCCCCCCCCCCCCCCCACCGGAGCGGGTAACGGACGAGGGGGAAGTGACGTTTCAGGGCTTCGACCCAGCCGGGCCTTTGTTCCCCGACGAGGATTGATGCTGTCCTCTGCCCCTCTGGCGCTTTTGAAAGGACTGCCTCGGGAACTGTTGTTGCTGGTGTTGTTGTTGTTGACCAGACTGACGCCCTTGGCCGCGTTGTTTAGAATAACGCCTGCCATAGGAACGGAATGATCTCTTCTGTTCCTTGGGTTTTTCCAACCCCACGGCCTTCAGGGTTTCTGCTTCGGCCTTCATGCGGGCCATTTCGTCATCCGCATGAGACCCGAACAACGTCGTGCCAGAGAAAGGCAAGTTAGCAATCTTTTGCTGCGCTTCAGGCTTGAGAGAGGCAAGTCTCAGCCAGGAATGTCTCCTCATATGTACTCCATGAAAAGTACCCATGGGCCGCCACAATGACACATCCCCCGCTGCACTGATGATCTGGTTGGAGACCATCATGCCCTCATTCAACACCTCCTGGAAGTCTTCCCGTTTATCCCTAGGCAGGGAGTCAGCAAACTGTTGCAGGGAGTCCCATAACGATCGGTCATAGCGACCCAGCAGAGCGGAGGCGCTAGCAGCCTTCATATTCGAGGCCGACGTAGAGCACATCCTCCTCCCCAAGGAGTCCATCTTGCGACTCTCCTTATCCGGAGGAGCTGTGGAAGAGGGCGACGTGGCATGTTGCTTCCTAGCCGCAACCTCAATGACAGAGTCCTGGGGAGGGTCCACCCTGAGGAACGCCGGGTCCGAATCAGGGGCCCCGTATTTCTTTTGCAACCTTGAGGGAGCAGACTTCACCACGGCCGGTGTCAAGAAGACCTCCATGGCTGGTTCCTCCAGACCTGGAACCAAAGGGAGGAGGGGGCGTGATCGATGCGCCTTGTGTAATGTCTCGAATATCACAGAGGTAGGGGGAACTGGTACTGTCACTGAGATTCCCAATTTTGCCGCCCCTCTCATCAGAACATCTTGGAAAGTGGCAATATCATCCACTGGCGAGATTCTAGTAGGCGGTGTTTCCGATAACGTGGGGGAAAGCCGTCCAGTGCCAGAAGAGTCCGAATACCTCGTGCCTCTGGATCGAGATCTATACCTCCGTCGTCCATGCCTTGTGTGAGTGGACGATCTGTGTCTGCTCCGTGACCTCCGGCGCGATCTAGAGCGTGATCTCAGTCTCTTAGGAGCCACTGGTCGCCGAGGAGAAGGCGGGAGCTGTGGCACCGGAGGCGGTGGCAGCGGAGGGGGCGTAGGTCGCTTAGGAGGTGCCACTGGGAGCCGGGGGTCAGGTGGAGGAGGAGGCGTAGGAGGCTTCTGAGGCCGCGGCTGAGGTTGCGGTCGCGGTAGAGGCAGTGGCAGGGGGTCCATTGGAGAGTCTCTCCGTTCATCACTCCTTGCAGGAGAACCCGGACTAGCCCTGTCCGGACTTCCCGTCCACCCTTCTCTTCTTTGCGGGTCTACCCCGTGAAGAGGCCGAAGTGAACGAGGGAGAGCGTCCTCCTCTCCTAGATCCACGACTGGATATCGTAATCACTGAAGTGTTACTCGGTGATCTCGCGTCCCCTGCCTTTTCTCGACGTCGAACGTCTTCGTCCCGACGGCGAGCCTCTCGACGTCGACAGTGAGCGATGTCGCCTCGACGGCGATCTCCCTGGATCGACGGCGAACACACCGGTGCTGTACCTTTCGCCGAAGTCGTCGTCCTCGACGTCGAACGGGATCTTCCGGCCGGTAGGTGTCGTTTCTGCCCGGAGGTCCCTCCAGTGGCTGAAGCATGGGCAGAGGATGGGGAAGGAGATCCTCCATGCCCAGAAGTCCCACCTGTTCTCTGCTTCTCCTGTCCCTGAAGGCGAATCTTCTCTCTGTCCCTCAGGGTCCTCTTGGAGAAGGTCTTGCAGATGTCACATGTAGCAGGGACATGTGAAGATGATAAGCAGAGAATACAGACATCATGTGGGTCCGTCTTGGCCATTTTCCTCCCACACTCAGGGCATTTATCAAATAAAGCCATGCTAAGAGTGGGTCAAACTGCACCAAACTACAGGATGCAGCAGAGAAAGGCCCTAGACGTCGAATGAACAAACTTTAATTCCAAAAAACCAATTTTAGTCAAAATATCCACCCAAAAGGGTAGAGCTCAATGCTCCCGGGTCCTGCTAGAAGGAGCCGGAAAAAAGAACTGAAAGTAACTTGCTTTGGCCGTGCATCCTGGGATACCGGGGGTCTCTGGAGAGTTCCTGAAAGGCACGGTATCCTTTTAGCAGACACAATGACAGCCTATAGGGCTTGTCTGTCCACCCCTTCCTCTCTATTGTTTAAAGGGATTTTGGTGAAGGGAGTGTGTTACAATAAAGGAACATGTCAGATGTGAATAAAAATGACATTTAAACTTTATTTTGGCTTTTGTGTTCACTTCAGATGAAGTGCTGGCCAGTGCAGCCATATTGTTATTAGGATGTATTATTTTGTCTGTCTCTTAAGCGTCTTTGCAGGTTTGCAAATGCAGGACAGCTTAAGAGATATTTTGATTGCTCCGGGGTCCTCGCACGGGCGGGACTATTCATAGATGACTATACACAGAGATCCCCTACTACAGAAATGTGTTTTTTTGTTCTTCACTGGGCTACTGATATTTAAGTGCCTTCTTCAGATGGCCAGCATGGCAGGCTCAGAGGCCTTATACTTCACCAGTCGTGGTATATTTAGGAAGCAGACTCTGTATATGGTATGCCACTAAGTGGTTATACTGTGCAGAAAGCCCAGGCGTTCTCCAAAAGTGTACAGGGCTCCCTGTAAAACCCAAAGTGCTCTATTAGTGGTATTATGCGTGAGAAAGTGCCATCTTTCTTGCACGGTATGCCCCCACTTTTTGCTGAATGTACTTTGACTGAGTGTGCCCTGGGCTCCTGCCAATCAGGTGCCCAGGGCCTATGTTCCTTCCTGTTGGACCCAACGTCCTAGGGTAGCTTGGCTAAAGTGGAAAGGCCTATGCCCGAGAAACATGTTGTGCCTGCATCACACTCACTTCACACTCCAGCGTACCACCACTAAAAATGAGGCTACACCAAATGATTAGTAAAGGTAGAAAAGCTTTATCTTTTCTTGTTTCATGTACTTCTCTTCTTTTCCAGCAGATTCAATCAGTGCTTATATATTCACATCAGATATAAAACATTTCCTTATGGCTTGAATTAGCAGTACTCTGTTAAACGACGTCAATCAATACTTTTATAATTTACATCAGAAATAAAGCATTTCATTGTGGCTTGAATTAGCAGTCCAACCTAGCGCTGCCGTTAGCGACTCCACAATGCTCTATGTATGGCATTACCCTTAAGCCTGAAACCTGGCACTTTATGACTCTGCTAACTCTTACAGTGTAGTGAAGCGGTAAATGGCTGATTCCCTAGATCGTTAAACTTCAGACCTCATAGGAGTGCCACTCGTTACATTCCCCTTGAGCCTGGGCTGAGGGCATTCATTCCAGTCAATATATTAGGCAGACTGAAGCAGGGTTGGCCAGTTCACCCCTTTCTTCCACAAAACCCTTCCCTACTCCGGTGCCTGCCCCGCAGTCTAGACGAAGGGTGTACTGATTCTCTCTCTCCCCCCCCCCCCCCCAGGGGAGGGGCGTGCTCTGGACCTCACTCAAGTCTCCCGCCCTCCCCTGGGGGTTACCTTATTCTTCGGCCTATCATAGGCCTTCACGAGCGTCCTTTGGCCTCCCGGAGATGTCCGGGCCGAGGGCCTTTGCACACAGTCACAGTTCAGCTGAAGGGGGTGCTGATGTACGGAGCTCCGCTTCCTTCACTCTTCCAAAGTTCACGCCCGCGGTCGCCTATGGCAGCGCGACCTGCGGGGGCACGGCCCGGTCAACAAATCGCGCAGCGGCGGGGGCGGCGTTTCGCAGTTCGCCCCGTCACGTGATCCGAGTTCCTGAGCCTCAGGCCTAGCGCGGCCTTCGAGGAACTTCGGCGGCTCTCTCTCTCCTCACAGCGGGCCGCACTTCAAGAGCTACAACGACAGCGATGGGGCCCCAGTCCTCCTCACAAGCCCCCAACGACAGGAGGGACGTTCCCACGGGCCTCGGGCAACAGCGGTGAGTGGTTCCTTAGGGGGGTCTTCAACGGGGGTGGCCAAAGTTAATGGGGTGATCTGCAGCTCAGAGGCAGTCAACCCGGACAGCAAATTTCCTGGATCTGTGGTGCTGGTCACATTCCTAATCAGTAAAGATCAGCTGTCAGTTACTAGTTCTGGGTTTGACAGGACTCCGAACAACCGCAGGAATGTAGGTGATTTGGCCAGTGATGATAACTCTTCCCTCATTCCCTTCAGGGGTCCTGACCAAGCATAGAGCCCATAAGGTTGGTGTGGTCCCAGGGTCAGAGGCTACAGACAGGGTTTGGTTACAAGGTAGGGGGCAGCGTCAACCAAGTGGGGAAAAGCAGGCCCCAAGTACAGTCGATTCCCCTCCTCTAGCGCTCCTACCTCCCCACTCAGGTGCCTGGCTCCTGACTACCTCACCCCTACTACACCTAAAATGGCCGCCGCCCCTCACCTCTATATATAGCCTGGGCCCTGACTAGCCAGAGTGACCCAGAAGGTTCTGGAACCCCTCATGACAGCCTATGGCCCAGGTTCTGAGGTGACAGTTTAGGCCACCATTTTGTAGAGGAGACCTCATCCACCCTCCATTTTGGAGAAGCACCTTGTGCCTCACCCTCATTTATTGAGAATGGGCACCCAGGGCCTCTACGTCAACACCAAAAAGTGACTAGTAGACAGAAAAAAAAAATGAGAAGGGAAAGGGAAAAAGAATAATATGAGAAGGGAACCGCCAAAGGGCTGACAGGTCCAACACTTCCTTAAACAAAAACCTCCAAATTAGCAAACCCTGGCCATATGTCAGCCCCTGGTAAATGGTACCCTAGGTACCCAGGGCCTTGTGACCAGGGAAGGCCTCTAATGGCTGCAGCACTCATTGTGCCACCCTTAGAGGCCCTGTACCCTAACACACACACACTGCCCTTGCAGGCTAGGTGTCTGGGTACAAGACAAAACAAAGTCGACATGGCACACATCCCTGTGTGCCATGCTCACCACCTACACTGCCCTGGCATACATCAGCCACCCCTCTAGCTGGGTGCCCTATGCCAGTGGTGTGGGCACAGGATCATGAGCCCTGTGCCCCTACATGACCCAGGTCCATTCCTGGGCACTGTAAGTGCAGTGCTGCCATTTAAGAGTACATGGTGCTGAGAGCTCCTCAATCACAAACTCCACAGCACCATAATGGCAACACTGAAGACTGAGATGTTTGGTACCAAACTTCTCAGCACATTAAACCCGCACGGATGCCAGCGTGGGATTTAATGTACAATGCACCACAGAGGGCATCTTAGAGATATCCCCTAAAACGAATAGTTTCTTACCTGTCGGTGTAGTTTTGCAGCTTGAAGATCTTTCTGGATTCACTATGCTGTGCATTATTCCGCGATCTTGTGGTTGGGTCCGGATTCGTAGTCTTTTTTGTTTTTTTTTTTTGTTTTTTTGTAGCCCAGGTGGGCGTCGACGTACACCATTTGGTGCACCTCCCGTGACGTCGTCGTGCTTCCTGCGGAAGTCCCACCTTTGGGGCGCCATCTTCGGGTTCTTTTTTCCCTTTCCTCTTTTTTTTTTTTTTTTAACCCTAGGCGATTGATTAATCCTTCTTGTTCCTTTATCTGTATGTTTGTATTTCTTTGATCTTTTCCATTTTACCCCCTCTTCCTCCAGCCTCATCTTCCTGGCGGAGGTGGGTGGGTTCGCTAGTGAATCCAGAAAGATCTTCAAGCTGCAAAACTACACCGACAGGTAAGAAACTATTCGTTTTGCAGCGTGAATCTTTCTGGATTCACTATGCTGTGCATCGATTTTGTAGCGGTTTTCCTAGTTCTGTGGCGGCTGGGTGGTAGATGAGCGTTGGTCGTTGAAAATGTGCTGAAGCACCTTCTGTCCAACCTGTGCTTCCTTGTTCATCTGAATGTCCATGTGAGAAAGTGGGTTTCTGTTGCAGTAACCCCCCCTTTTTTTGCCTAATAGCTGATGCACTTTTCCTTGTTGTGCCCTGGGCTCCTGCCAATCAGGTGCCCAGGGCCTATGTTCCTTCCTTAAAACACACAAACTCCCAATTGGCAAACCCTGGCCACATGTCAGCCCCTGGTAAATGGTACCCTAGGTACCCAGGGCCTTGTGACCAGGGAAGGCCTCTAAGGGCTGCAGCACTCCCGGTGCCACCCTTAGAGGCCCTGTACCCTTACACACACACACTGCCTTTGCAGGCTGAGTGTCTGGGTGCAGGACAAAACAAAGAGTCGACATGGCACACATCTCTGTGTGCCATGCCCATTACCTATACTGCCAAGGCATATGTCAGCCACCCCTATGGCTGGGTGCCTTATGCCTATGGTGTGGGCACAGGAGCAGGAGCCCTGTGCCCCTACAGTACCCAGGTCCATTCCTGGGCACTGTAAGTACAGTGCTGCCTTTTACAAGTACATGGTGCTGAGAGCTCGTCAAACACGAACTCCACAGCACCATAATGGCAACACTGAAGACTGGGAAGTTTGGTATCAAACTTCTCAGCACATTAAACCCACACTGATGCCAGTGTGGGATTTAATGTACTAAGCACCCCAGAGGGCATCTTAGAGATGCCCCCTTACAGCTAACCTACAATCCACGTCTGCTCTGAGGCTGCCCAGGCTGCCACACAGCAGACACGTTGCTGGACCCCTGGGTGGGAGAGCCCCTGCTCTCCCGGGCCTGCAACAATGCACATCCTGGGTGAGGTGAGAAATCTCCTCCCCCAGGATGAGCAAAGGGAAGCTTCAAAGGCATGCCGCCAGTTGGAGTTTCCCCAGGCCACTGCAACCCCCCACTCTGGCAGGAAGCTTGGCCGGAAACCCCATACAAGGACAGGGGATGTGCCAGCCTGCCCACCCCACCCCTCAGGTGGGGGAGGCGAGGTGAAGCACATCTCCGGGCTCTCGCCATCTTGAAGATGGGAGGCCCTACCCTATCAGGATTAGGCTACTGCCCTCCTCCCACAGGAGAGAGGCAGGATAGGGGGTGTACCCACCCCAGGACAAGGACCCATTGGTCCCTGGCCTTCACCTACCTGTAACGCCCCTAAATCTAGTATTTAGGGGCCCCCTGAACCTTCCTTCCCCAGATTCCAGATAGAAACCTACAAGAAGAGCAAGAAGAAAAAAGACCTGCCCTGCAGCTGCTAAAAAGAGGAAGACACCAACTGCTTTGGCCCCAGCCCTACCGGCCTGTCGACCCTCGAACCTGCTCCAGCTCCAGCGCGGCATCTCTTGTGGCCAGCAACCTCAAAAACCCCGGAGGACCTGGCTACCTTTGACCTCTGATTCCCTGGGACTCCCATGAGTAGAGGCTCTACTCGAGAAACCTATTCCTAACTCCTGGCAGCAGCCCGGAACCGCGGACCCAACACACTCTGCACCAGCCAAGCCTGGCCAGTACCGGAGTGGACAAAGACCCTGAGGACGACCCCACGGCGACTGTGACCCCGAGTCCGGCACCCAAGGACCCCCCTCGACATCCTGGACGAAGCCTGCAGCCTCAGAACCGAGTGCCACCCCAGCCGCGATCAACCAGAGGGTAAGATTCCCGACGTCAAAAGGCACCCCTGCACCCGGCGCCCTGCGGCCCCCTGTGCCCAATCCCGGGGTACCCACCTAACCTACAACTACCCAACTTACCCCTCGAAGTGGTGGTGGCACCGGAAACATCCTCGTCCCCGAGCCTGCAGCCTTTTTCCAAACCGGAACATTCCCATTGACTTCCATTGAGCGCCCGAAGGCTCAAAAGCACCCTGCACCCAGCCGCCCGAGTGGCCCTGGCAGTGCACTCTCTACACTAACTTACTTCCCCACTTGCCCTGAGTAAGTGACCAGGAGCCCAGCTCCCACAGACGCGTGGCTTGCCAGACAGCAGCCACCAACCAAGGCCCCCCTATCCCTCATAGGATAACAGTGGGCCTAACTCACTCTGCACCCGGCCGTCCTGAAACCGCTGAGGGTGAACCAACTGTACCTACCTGACACTGGGGGACCCCTGAGTCTATGCCCGGAATTTCAACTCTGCCAGTCGAGTACTTACCCTTAAACCGCTAACTTCATTTTCCTCATAGGGTAACATTGACTGGCTTTTTCTTGAAAAATCTTCTAAGTGTGAACTTTTCAAAACTGCAAATATTCACTAAAAATCAGCCAAGTGACAAAAACGAATTTACTCACCTGCTCTTAGGTGAGCTCCCAGTGCTGGATCTTGGTGCCCAGCCCCGACTCTGAAAAGTGTTCACAACTATACTTACTTCTAACTCATTTTTCTCCCATAGGAAACCATTGTCTGCTTTTCTGTGAAATTTCTTCTAAGTGTCTACTTTTGCAAATTTGAAATATTCTTTTAAAATCGTACTATTTCTGCAAACGAAATTACTTACCTGCTTTTGATAAGGACCCCAGTCCTGGGTCTAGGCACCCAGTCCTGGATTACTAAAGTAACGATAAAGTACTCTACCTGCAATTTGAATTTCTTGCCATAGAGATCCATTGAATGTTTTCTGTGAAATATTTTCTAAGTGCTAACTTTTGAAATAGCTAAATATTATTTAAAAATCACTACAGTTATTAAGTCGACTTTCATCACTTGATTCTGAATACTGACCCCAGGCTGGTTCTAGGATCCAGACCTGGAATTCCAAAAGTAATCTAAAAAGTAATTTATCACAAATAACCTGAATTTACCATTGAGCTCAATGCATTGTATGTTTAGGAAATAGGATTGTTTATTGCAACCAACTGTGACTGTTTACACAAATTTATTGCTTGAAACAAAAGTATTTATATTCAACCTCTCATTCTGAGAAAGTATATTTTTACCCCCTTTGTGGTTCTAAAAATAAAACAAGCATATATTTTATATATACAAATCATTGGCCTAGAGTTCAGTTATTGAGTGTGTGAAACCATTTGCTGACTGAGTGTGTACAATAAATGCTTTACACTGTCCTCTGGTACTGCCTTACTGCTCGACCAGGCTACCACTTTTGAGAGTAAGGTCATACCTAACTTTGACCTCTATCAGCCTCTGGGGGACTGTGGACTCTGTACACCCTGTACCTATTAGGGAACAGTATATACAGAGCCACTTTCTCACATTGGTGGATCAGCGGTGGGATACAAACTTGCATTTGTTGGACTACTTGGTTACCATCTGATCACACGACAGAGCTCTTAAAAATTGCCTTTAGAATTCTGATTGGTTTTTCCAAAATTACTAAAAGTCTTGCTAGGGCCTTGCTTAAGTCCCATTAGAATTTTAGAAAAATAAAAGTCACTATAGTCAGGGTAGAGGGTTAGAACTGTCAGGTTAGAATGTCTCAAACAAACCCAGCTATTAGTGATAATAATAACATGGACCTGGTGGAGGAGCTCGACCTCACACCTTACTTACACTTGTCTTTCAAGGAATTGAGGTCCTTATGTAAACTCAAAAATTTACAAATGGGTCATCATCCAACCAAACAAGGGCTCCAGGAGCTCCTGGCTGAGTATGCTAAAGACCACCCATCTGAACATGGTGATGGCCAGTCAGATGAGGAAAGGGAAACAGGGGAGGAGGACAGCAACCTCCCCATACTATTCCCTAGGGAGGAGATGGCACCCATACCCTCCAACTCAAGACATAGCATCTGGGCACCTAGAGACCACACAGGTGGCTCTGGTCCCAGAGACAACACTGGGGGTCCCCCCAGTGAAGAGGACAGCCTTATGAGGCTGGCCAAAAGAATAGATCTAGAGTCCAGGCTCCTGGCTCTAGAAAAGGAAAGGAGAGAGATGGGTTTAGCACCCATCAATGGTGGCAGCAATAATAAAAACAAGGATAGGGAGGAAACTTCTGACCTTAAAATCCCCAAAGGGATTGTCCCTAAATTTGAGGAAGGTGATGATATCACCAAATGGTTCACAGCCTTTGAGAGGGCTTGTGATATCAGGAAAGTAAAGAAACCTCTCTGGGGGGCACTCCTGTGGGAACTGTTCTCTGGTAACTGCAGGGACAGGCTTCTGACTCTCTCTGGGCCAGAAGCAGGATCCTATGACCTCATGAAGAAAGCTCTGATTGAGGGATTTGGATTCACCACTGAGGAGTATAGAATTAGATTCAGGGGGGCTCACAAAACCCAGACCCAGTCCTGGATTGATTTTGTAGATTTCTCAGTGAAGACACTGGATGGTTGGTTAGCTGGACATGGTGTGCAGGATTTTACTGGATTGTACAATTTATTCATGAAGGAACATATTTTGAGTAACTGCACAAATGAAAAGTTGCATCAGCATTTGGTAGACCTAGGTCTAAAATCCCCCCAAGAATTGGGAAAAAGAGCAGACCACTGGGTCAAGACTAGGGTGACTAGGACGTTCACTGGGAGGGACCAGAACCAAGGGGTCCCAAAACCTCCCCAGAAGAAAGAGAGTGAACCCCTTGTGGATAAAAGAAAGGAGTCCCAGGTAGCCCCCCAAAAACCTGACCAGGAGGGTGGGCCCAAAGACACCTCACAAACTAAACCAGGGTACCAAGGTAAGAATTGGGATCCCAACAGAATATGGTGTTTCAACTGTCAGAAGGCTGGACACCACACCCAGGACTCTAGCTGTCCTAAAAATAAGGTTCCTAGTACAGCTCCAGGGGTGACAAGTGTAGCCCCAGGGGTTGCCAGTGTAGCTTGGGAGGGAGGGTCCTCAGATGAGGAAGTCCTCCTAGCTTTCAACTGGGGAATGGGCCCAAGAAGCAAGCTGGAGATCCCAGAAGGAAGTAGACACTTCCACCACCTACTGGTGAATGGAATCCCGGCCACTGCCCTGAGAGATACCTGTGCCAGTCACACTGTGGTACATGACAGGTTGGTATTCCCACACCAATATGTCTCAGGGGAAACAAGAAGGGTAAGAACTGTCCCAGGGGGAGTCACTGTTAGGCCTGTGGCTATAGTGCCCCTAGCCACAGCTGGGTCCCTTAGATGGAGGAAAGTGATAGTCAGTAAAAACCTCCCCCTTGATTGTCTCTTGGGGAATGATCACTTAGATGTGGAACTGAGCCAAAGAGAGGTGCTGGCCCAATGCCAGGCCTCGCCCAAAGAACCTGTGGGGGCTCAACCTGCAGTCAGTGCAGCTGAGTCCCAAAAGAATGAGAAGAAACAGGGTAGGAAAGGTGGGCAACTGTTAGCCACAGTTCCAGAGAGCCAGGGAGATGCTATCCCAGTAAGGGAAAACTCCCACAATGGCACTGGTAAAGCCCCCCCTAGCCAACAGCAAGACCTGACTAGTCAGGCAACTGTCCAGCCTGAATTAGTGGCTCCTCAGGTGGCAGAACAAGGGGTAGAGGAGGGGTGTTCCCTACCAAGGGTGAGGACCCCCTATCCTCAAACAGACCAACAGCCAGGACCCAAAGAGAACTATAAAATAGCCCCCTCACTTGCCAGTCAGGAGCTAAAGGTATGGTACTGGGCACTGACAACTGTCAGCAGCCTCTGCTGGGTGTTAGCCTTCATGGCAGCCCTATCCTTGGCATGGTGGCCTAACCCCCTGCCAAATAGCAAGTCAGGCCCCCTGACCTTATTGGTCATGGTGGGGTTGCTCAAGCTGTGGGTAGCCTCTGTGGGTAAGCTGGGCCTAGCCCTGGCTAAGTTAGAAACTACCGAGGTATACACCTCTAAACCCAAAATAGAAAGATGGGACCAGGACAGTAAAAGACAAGGAGAGGAGCCTTGGGAGTTAGGTCCTGAAACTAATAAGACAGGCCAGCTCCCCAAAGGGATTGACCTAGGCAGAAGGATGTAAGGCAGAGTAGGCCCTGCAACTTTCAAACCACTTCCCCAACTCTTCCTCGCCTGAAAGACTAGGTAGACTCTCCCAGCTTTGGCAGAAGTCTCCTGGCCTTTGGGCTGGGGGGGGCTTGTGTGAGAAAGTGGGTTTCTGTTGCAGTAACCCCCCCTTTTTTTGCCTAATAGCTGATGCACTTTTCCTTGTTGTGCCCTGGGCTCCTGCCAATCAGGTGCCCAGGGCCTATGTTCCTTCCTTAAAACACACAAACTCCCAATTGGCAAACCCTGGCCACATGTCAGCCCCTGGTAAATGGTACCCTAGGTACCCAGGGCCTTGTGACCAGGGAAGGCCTCTAAGGGCTGCAGCACTCCCGGTGCCACCCTTAGAGGCCCTGTACCCTTACACACACACACTGCCTTTGCAGGCTGAGTGTCTGGGTGCAGGACAAAACAAAGAGTCGACATGGCACACATCTCTGTGTGCCATGCCCATTACCTATACTGCCAAGGCATATGTCAGCCACCCCTATGGCTGGGTGCCTTATGCCTATGGTGTGGGCACAGGAGCAGGAGCCCTGTGCCCCTACAGTACCCAGGTCCATTCCTGGGCACTGCAAGTACAGTGCTGCCTTTTACAAGTACATGGTGCTGAGAGCTCGTCAAACACGAACTCCACAGCACCATAATGGCAACACTGAAGACTGGGAAGTTTGGTATCAAACTTCTCAGCACATTAAACCCACACTGATGCCAGTGTGGGATTTAATGTACTAAGCACCCCAGAGGGCATCTTAGAGATGCCCCCTTACAGCTAACCTACAATCCACGTCTGCTCTGAGGCTGCCCAGGCTGCCACACAGCAGACACGTTGCTGGACCCCTGGGTGGGAGAGCCCCTGCTCTCCCGGGCCTGCAACAATGCACATCCTGGGTGAGGTGAGAAATCTCCTCCCCCAGGATGAGCAAAGGGAAGCTTCAAAGGCATGCCGCCAGTTGGAGTTTCCCCAGGCCACTGCAACCCCCCACTCTGGCAGGAAGCTTGGCCGGAAACCCCATACAAGGACAGGGGATGTGCCAGCCTGCCCACCCCACCCCTCAGGTGGGGGAGGCGAGGTGAAGCACATCTCCGGGCTCTCGCCATCTTGAAGATGGGAGGCCCTACCCTATCAGGATTAGGCTACTGCCCTCCTCCCACAGGAGAGAGGCAGGATAGGGGGTGTACCCACCCCAGGACAAGGACCCATTGGTCCCTGGCCTTCACCTACCTGTAACGCCCCTAAATCTAGTATTTAGGGGCCCCCTGAACCTTCCTTCCCCAGATTCCAGATAGAAACCTACAAGAAGAGCAAGAAGAAAAAAGACCTGCCCTGCAGCTGCTAAAAAGAGGAAGACACCAACTGCTTTGGCCCCAGCCCTACCGGCCTGTCGACCCTCGAACCTGCTCCTGCTCCAGCGCGGCATCTCTTGTGGCCAGCAACCTCAAAAACCCCGGAGGACCTGGCTACCTTTGACCTCTGATTCCCTGGGACTCCCATGAGTAGAGGCTCTACTCGAGAAACCTATTCCTAACTCCTGGCAGCAGCCCGGAACCGCGGACCCAACACACTCTGCACCAGCCAAGCCTGGCCAGTACCGGAGTGGACAAAGACCCTGAGGACGACCCCACGGCGACTGTGACCCCGAGTCCGGCACCCAAGGACCCCCCTCGACATCCTGGACGAAGCCTGCAGCCTCAGAACCGAGTGCCACCCCAGCCGCGATCAACCAGAGGGTAAGATTCCCGACGTCAAAAGGCACCCCTGCACCCGGCGCCCTGCGGCCCCCTGTGCCCAATCCCGGGGTACCCACCTAACCTACAACTACCCAACTTACCCCTCGAAGTGGTGGTGGCACCGGAAACATCCTCGTCCCCGAGCCTGCAGCCTTTTTCCAAACCGGAACATTCCCATTGACTTCCATTGAGCGCCCGAAGGCTCAAAAGCACCCTGCACCCAGCCGCCCGAGTGGCCCTGGCAGTGCACTCTCTACACTAACTTACTTCCCCACTTGCCCTGAGTAAGTGACCAGGAGCCCAGCTCCCACAGACGCGTGGCTTGCCAGACAGCAGCCACCAACCAAGGCCCCCCTATCCCTCATAGGATAACAGTGGGCCTAACTCACTCTGCACCCGGCCGTCCTGAAACCGCAGAGGGTGAACCAACTGTACCTACCTGACACTGGGGGACCCCTGAGTCTATGCCCGGAATTTCAACTCTGCCAGTCGAGTACTTACCCTTAAACCGCTAACTTCATTTTCCTCATAGGGTAACATTGACTGGCTTTTTCTTGAAAAATCTTCTAAGTGTGAACTTTTCAAAACTGCAAATATTCACTAAAAATCAGCCAAGTGACAAAAACGAATTTACTCACCTGCTCTTAGGTGAGCTCCCAGTGCTGGATCTTGGTGCCCAGCCCCGACTCTGAAAAGTGTTCACAACTATACTTACTTCTAACTCATTTTTCTCCCATAGGAAACCATTGTCTGCTTTTCTGTGAAATTTCTTCTAAGTGTCTACTTTTGCAAATTTGAAATATTCTTTTAAAATCGTACTATTTCTGCAAACGAAATTACTTACCTGCTTTTGATAAGGACCCCAGTCCTGGGTCTAGGCACCCAGTCCTGGATTACTAAAGTAACGATAAAGTACTCTACCTGCAATTTGAATTTCTTGCCATAGAGATCCATTGAATGTTTTCTGTGAAATATTTTCTAAGTGCTAACTTTTGAAATAGCTAAATATTATTTAAAAATCACTACAGTTATTAAGTCGACTTTCATCACTTGATTCTGAATACTGACCCCAGGCTGGTTCTAGGATCCAGACCTGGAATTCCAAAAGTAATCTAAAAAGTAATTTATCACAAATAACCTGAATTTACCATTGAGCTCAATGCATTGTATGTTTAGGAAATAGGATTGTTTATTGCAACCAACTGTGACTGTTTACACAAATTTATTGCTTGAAACAAAAGTATTTATATTCAACCTCTCATTCTGAGAAAGTATATTTTTACCCCCTTTGTGGTTCTAAAAATAAAACAAGCATATATTTTATATATACAAATCATTGGCCTAGAGTTCAGTTATTGAGTGTGTGAAACCATTTGCTGACTGAGTGTGTACAATAAATGCTTTACACTGTCCTCTGGTACTGCCTTACTGCTCGACCAGGCTACCACTTTTGAGAGTAAGGTCATACCTAACTTTGACCTCTATCAGCCTCTGGGGGACTGTGGACTCTGTACACCCTGTACCTATTAGGGAACAGTATATACAGAGCCACTTTCTCACAGTCCACGCAGTAGTGTTTCGTGAACGTGTGCACAGATGCCCAAGTTGCCGCGAGGCATATGTCCTGGACGGGCGTGTTCGCCAGGAAGGCCACGGTGGCCCCTTTCTTCCTTGTGGAGTGAGCCTGCGGCCCCTCCGCTAGCTCCTGTCCAGCCTGTTTTTGGCAGAATTGAATAGTGAGGGCAATCCACCTTGCGATGGTGCCCTTAGTCACTGGTCTACCTATGAAGCTAGTAGCAAAGGACACAAACAGCTGTTTCGACTTCCTGAGTTCCTTGGTTCTCTCAATGTAGTGCATCACCGCTCTTCTGGCATCGAGGGTGTGCAGTGCCTTTTCTGCGTTTGTAGTCGGGTTTTGGAAGAAACTTGGTATCTGGATAGCCTGATTTATGTGGAACGCCGACACTACCTTTGGCATGAAGTGTGGGTCCGTTCTCAGGACTATTCTATCTTTGTGAATCTGAATGTAGGGTTCCTGCAGCGTTAGCGCTTGAAGCTCGCTCACCCTGCGTAGTGAGGTTATTGCCACCAGGAAGGCTGTTTTCATAGTCAACATCTGCAGTGTGGCCTTGTGAATGGGTTCAAACGGTGCCCTCATGAGCTCCGTCAGGACCACATTCAGATTCCATGCCGGCGGCGGCAACCTTTTCGGGGGGGCCATCCTTTTGGCTCCTTCCATGAATCTCCTCACCACCTGCGAGCTGAAGAAACTTCCACCTTTTTCACCTCTGGTGTAGGCCACGATGGCCGCTAGGTGTACCCTTAGTGAGCTCGAGCAGAGGTTACTCTTTAGAAGGTGTGTGAGGTACCTCAGTACTGTTGAGTCTCTTGTCATTCTGTTTTGCAGGCCCTTTTTCCGGCACCACACAGTGAACCTCTTCCATTTTGCGCTGTAGCATTTTCGTGTAGTTGGTTTCCTCGCCTCCCGTAGCACTCGCATCGTGCTCGGCGGCAATCTTAGGTGCGCGAACTCTATGTCTTCAGGAGCCATGCCGCCAGGTTGAGGGTCTCTGGCTCTGGGTGCAGGACCTCTCCGTTTTGCATTGAGAGCAGGTCCTTCCTCCTCTCGAACCTGTATGGGTCGCCTTGTGCCATTTCTTGAATTTGTGAGAACCATGTCTGCCTCGCCCACTGCGGAGCCACCAGGATCAGGGTCATGTTGCTGGTTCTGCACTTGTCGAGCACTCTGTGCAACAGGGGTATCGGTGGAAAGGCGTAGGCAAATGTCCTCGACCAGCTTATCCATAGGGCATTTCCCTCGGATTGCTGATCTGGTTGCCTGGACGCGAAGCTTTGGCATTTTGCATTGTGGCGTGTTGCAAAAAGGTCTATTGTGGGAGTCCCCCATCTCCGGAAGAGTTTCTCCGTTTCCTGGCCATTGAGCTCCCACTCGTGTGATGCTGAGGTCTGCCTGCTTAGCCAGTCTGCCTCTACATTGTCCTTCCCCGGTAGGTGAATTGCCAGTAGATCTATCCTGAGAGGTATGGCCCATCTCCAAATCTCCTGAGCTAGGTATGAGAGCGGGAACGACTGTGTCCCCCCTTGTTTGTTGATGTAGAACATCGCCGTGGTGTTGTCTGTTTGGACCAACACCTTCTTGTTGAACAGGTGCCTCTGGAATGCCTTCAGGGCTAGCAGGATTGTTTTCAACTCGAGGTAGTTGATATGGCGGACCGCATCTGCTGGGGCCCATAGACCCCTCACTCTGAGGTTGTCCATGTGCGCTCCCCATCCCTTCTGCGATGCGTCCGTGGTAATGGTCACTGTTGGGATTGGTGGTGTCAGGCTTCTCCCTGCTGTTATGTTGCCTCTGTTCCACCAAGTTATCTCCTCCTGCACTGCGTGCGTAACAACCACTAGATCCTCTCAGCTTCCGTTTGCTTGTGACCATTGTTGTTGTAGCCATTCCTGGAATGGTCTCATGTGCAGGCGTACATTCGGCACCAGCTGGATACAGGACGCCATCATCCCCATCATTTTGCTCACAGCCCTCACTGTCAGAGCTCGCCCCTTCTGGTAGAGCTTCGCCTCCTTCAGTAGAGCCTCTGTCCTCCTCTCGCTGGGCACTACTGTACTGTTGCGGGAGTTTATCTTTGCCCCCAGGAAAATCTTCACCTGCTCTGGTTCCATCGAAGATTTTCCCCAGTGGATCGAGAATCCCAGTTTTGTGAGGGTGTCTGTTACGCGTTTTGCGTGCCTCTCGCACTTTCCGCGTGAGTTTGCCTTGACCAGCCAGTCGTCCAAGTAGGGGTAGACATGTATTCCCTGCCTTCGTAGGTGCGCCGCTACCGCCGACAGGCATTTTGTAAAGACCCTTGGTGCTGATTTTAATCCGAAGGCCAGGGTCGTGAACTGGTAGTGTTCTTGTTCGATGTTGAATCTCAGAAGGCCCTTGTGCCTTCTGTTTATTGGGATGTGAAGGTAGGCATCCTTGAGGTCCACGGTGACCATGAAGTCCCCTTCTCTTATCTGTGGCAGAACCTCCTGGAGTGAAGTCATTTTGAACCTTTGCGTTCTGATGAACTTGTTTAGGTAACGGAGGTCTAGTATGGGTCTGAGGTCTCCGTCTACCTTCGGGACCACGAAGTAGTTTGAGTAGACCCCTTTGTTGCGTTCTCTGTTCGGCACTGTCTCTATGGCTCCCTTTTGCAGGAGTTTCCGCGTTTCTTCTCTGAGTATTGCCAGTTCTTGGGCCGATCTCAGTCTTCCCCTTGGTTTCCTGTTTGGAGGTCTTTTCTCCAAATCTACGCAGTACCCGTACTGCACAACGTTCCGTATCCACTTGTCTGTGGTTATACGCCGCCACTCCTGAAGGTAGAACCTCAGTCTTCCGCCTACTGGTGTCGTATGCTCGTAGGCTCTTGAATTTTCTCTTCCCCCGGATGACACTTTTTTGCGCCTCACCCTTGGGGTCCTGACGAGGGTAGGCGTCCTCTTGCGTGCTGAGTCACTTTGTCGAGGGCTGTTCGCCCCCTCTCCTCCTTTGGCCACGTCCGTTCCCTCTCCCGCGAAAGGACTGGCCCCGAGGTGGATATTGCCAGTTTTGCTTCTGTTGACCTTGTCCGTGACCTTCACCCTGCTGACCTTGTTGGAACGCCTGGTGCGACGTCCCCTGCTGGCTTCCTCCCCTACCGTAGAGTCTTCGAGGGATTTCCTCGCCTCATTCCCCTCAGCTGTAGGGCCCCCATGGACCTCGCCGTCTCGTTTTCTTTTTTCAGCTGGGTGAGCTTGTCGTCCACTGTTGCTCCGAACAGTGTCTCTCCATTGAAGGGGGTGCCAAGGATGTTGTTCTGCACTTCCGGTTTGAATCCCGAGATTCTTAGCCATGCATGCCTCCTCTCTGTGACCCCTATGGCCATGAGTCTTGCTGAAGTCTCTGCCCCATCCAACGCCGTCTTTATACAGGAGTTGGCGATGTTTTTGCCTTCATCTATCAGGTGAGAGGCTCTCTGCCGGAATTCTTCTGGGAGGTGCTTTACTAACTCCCCCATCTCATCCCAGTGCTGGTACTGGTGTCTATTGAGGAGTGCATTTGAATTCGCCATGCGCCAGTGCATTGCGGCGTTCCTCTCGACCTTCCTTCCTGTGAGGTCAATCCTCCTGCTCTCCTTATCCGGGGGTGGGCCCGAAGTTGCTGGTACGTTGGCCCTTCTCCTGGCCGTGGAGGCTATGATGGAGTCCGCGGTCACGCTACCCTTGATGTAAGGGGGGTCCAGGGAGGAGTGCTTATATTTCTTCTCTGTCCTGGGCGTGATCGACCGGCAGGTTGCAGGTTCCTTGAAGGCTTCTCTCCCCTGATTCATCACGCTTTGTAGCATGGGGAGGAACTGGCTCCTTGTCTGGATGGGGAGCAGTGTCTCGACGAGAAAATCGGCTTTCGGTTTCTCCTCGTCGAGTTTGACGCCGAAGGCCATTGCTGCGCTCCTGACCACCATATTGTAGACCCCGATGTCGTCGGGTGGCGAAGGCCTCGAAGGGTACGTGTCCACGGGCTCCTCCGGGTTTTCGGTGTCGAGATCGTGCCATTCGACGTCGTTGCTGGTAGATGCCGCCGATTCGTAGAACGACCGTTGGTCTTCTTCCTCGGCTTCTCCCTCATAATAGGGCTCTTCTTCCTCTTCGAGTTCCCTTGTCAGCCCTTCGGCGTCGAACTCGTCTTCGACCTCCTCGACGTCCGCTCATGGAACCGTTGGAATCTTGAATTCGTTCATTCTGGCGTCGAACTCCTTCTTTCTTTGAAGGATGTTCTCCATTTCGGCCTCGAGCCGCCTCTTCTTCTTCTCCATCTCCATCTCGGAGATGCTTTCGGCGTCGACCGCGGGTCTTTTCGATGAACCTTGCGTCGACGTCTAACGTTCTTTCTGCGTCGATCGGCCCGTTTCATGGGATGATTTCGACGACCCTTGCCTTTCGGCGTCTTTCGGCACCGGGGAGTCCTTATCTAAGGATCCGCTCGGCCTCTTGTCCGTGGTTCCCCCTTTGGACGTCGAAGTTTTCGGCGCCGGGGCTCCCTTCGTGGACTTTGACTCAGATTTTCTCGAGTCACCCTCGTGTTGTCGAGGTACTTTTTGTTTTGCGCTCGACGATTCTCTTACCTCGTCTTCTTTTTTCTTGTCGGTCTCTACGACCGTGAAGTTTTCGGCTGTCTCGGCGACGTTGTCCTCGTCGTCTGAGGAGAGGCCCAGAGCGTAGAGCGTCGGGGGCTTCCCCTTGCCGTCCATGCTGGCGTTGGCCCTTCTCTGCCGCTCTCTCACCCTGAGTGTCTTCGGCGCGAAGGCTGAGCAGGCGTTGCAGTCGATACTCTGGTGATCGACCGGTAGGCAGAGGTTGCAGACCGGATGCTGGTCTCTCTGCGCGAACTTGTGGTGGCAGTTTGGGCAGAACTTGAATGGCGTCTTGTCCATTGCGCTCAGGGTCTCTGAGCGTGCATTCTCCAAGGCCGTCGAAGAAAAGGGCGCTGGTCCTCCTTTCTTCGCGCTCCTGATGAAATCTTTTCCTTTCCTGATATCTTCTAGTGTTTCTATCGACGAAACTCGCTTTTCTTCCTTCTTCCTTCGAGTGTAATTCTGGAGCTTCCCGATGACGATCCAGACCCAACGGCGGAAAAAAGAATCTGATGGCGCCCCAAAGGTGGGACTTCCGCAGGAAGCACGACGACGTCACGGGAGGTGCACCAAATGGTGTACGTCGACGCCCACCTGGGCTACAAAAAAAAAAAAAAAAAAAAAAAGAAAAGACTACGAATCCGGACCCAACCACAAGATCGCGGAATAATGCACAGCATAGTGAATCCAGAAAGATTCACGCTGCAAAACCTAAACTACAATCCACGTCTGGTCTGAGAGGCTGCCTAGGCTGCCACACAGCAGACATGTTGCTGGACCCCTGGGTAGGAGAAACCCCGCTCTCCTGGGCCTGCAACAATGCACATCCTGGACGAGGTGCTAAATCTCCTCCCCCAGGATGGACAGGGGGAAGCTTCAAAGGCATGCCGCCTCGGTGAGCTTCCTCAGGCCACTTGCAACCCCCTCTCTGGTGGGAAGCCTGGCCGGAAACCTCAAATAAGAACAGGGGATGTGCCAGCCTGCCAACCCCACCCCTCAGGTAGGTGGGGGAGGCGAGGTGAAGCACATCTCCGGGGACTCGCCATCTTGAAGATGGGAGGCCCTACCCAATCAGGACTAGGCTACTGCCCCCTCCCACAGGAGAGTGGCAGATTAGGGGTCGTACCCACCCCAGGACAGGGACCCATTGGTCCCTGCCCTTTACCTACCTGTAACACCCCTAAATCTAGTATTATGGGGCACCCTGAACCTTCCTTCCACAGATTCCGAAATACAAAGAAGAGCAAGAAGTAAGCAGTCCTGCCCTGCCGCTGCTAAGAAGAGGAAGACACCAACTGCTTTGGCCCCAGCCCTACCGGCCTGTTGATCCTCGAACCTGCTCCTGCTACTACCCGGCACCTCTTGTGGCCAGCAACCTCACAAACCCCGGAGGACCTGGCTACCTTCTGGCTCTAAGCACCTGGGACTCCCATGAGCAGAGGCTCTGCTCAAACTCAGCATCTACTCCCTGGCATAAGCCCGGAACCGTGAACCCTGCACACACTGAACCCGCCAAGCCTGGCGTGTGCCGGAGTGAACAAAGATCACGAGGGTGACCCCCCCCCGGCGACTGTGACCCCGAGTCTGGCACCCAAGGACTTCCCTCGACGCTCCTGACGACGCCTGCAGCCTCAGAAACAGGTACCCCCCCCCCCCAACCACGATCAACAAAGGGTAAGATTTCCCCGACACCAAAAGGCACCCCTGCACCCGGGCCCCCGCGGCCCCCTGTGCCCAATACCGGGGTACCTACCTATCATCCAACTACCCAACTTGCCTCTCGAAGTGGTGGTGGCACCTGAAGAATCTTCGTCCCCGAGCTTGCAGTCTTTCTAAACCAGAGCTTTCCCGTTGAAATCAATTGAGCGCCCGACGGCTCAAAAGCACCCTGCACCCAGCCGCCCGAGTGGCCCTGGCAGTGTAACCTTTGCACCCATCTACTTCCCCATTTGCCCTGAGCAAGTGACCAGGAGCCCTGCTCCCACAGCCACGTGGCCTGCTAGTCAGCAGCCACCAACCAAGGCCACCCCTCCCTACCACAGGATAACATTGGGCCTAACACACTCTGCACCTGGCTGCCCCTGTGCTGCTGAGGGAGTAACTACTGTACCTACCTGAGCCTGGGATCCTGAAAGTAATCTATTGCAAATAACATGAAACTTCCATTGAACTCAATGCATTATTGTGTTTAAACTGTGTTGCCTATTGCAACAACTTGTAAATATCTACAAAAGCCAATTGCATATTGCAAAAGTATTTACCTAAAGCATCTCATTCTGAGAAAGTATATTTTAATACCGGTTGTTGGTTCTAAAATAAAACAACCATATTTTTTTATATATAAACCATTGGCCTAGAGTTCAGTTATTGAGTGTGTGAGATCATTTGCTGGCTGAGTGTGTACAACAAATGCTTTACACTGTCCTCTGATACTGCCTTACTGCTCGACCATACTACCACTTTAAAGAGTAAGGTTATATCTAACTTTAGCCTCTGCCAAACCTCTGGGGACTGTAGACTCTGTACCCCCTGAATCTATTTGGGAACAGTATATACAGAGCCAATTTCTCACAGTATGGGCAAGCAGTCTTCGGTCTAACAGAGGAGTACAAGAAATGTATTGCACAACATTGACCAATAATGGACACGACTCAAAGGAGATCCACACCAGTCTGTAGGAAAGTGCCCCTTTTTGCATAGTTGCCCCCCAACTTTTTGCCTGATGCTTCTTGACTAAGTGTGCCCTGGGTTCTTGCTAATCAGGTACCCAGGCTCTATGTTCTATACTCAAAACTGTACCTTTGCTCCCACATTGGCACTCCTCTGACTTACATACAAGTCACATATAAAAGTTGCCAGGGGCACCAAAGTCCTTGTAGGCAGAGCAAGTTTCCAAGGGATGAAGCATATATTTTGCCACCATCAGAGAATTCTCCCCAGACCCATACACACTGCCAGTTCCGTCTGTGGGCCAGGGGAAGAACTCAAAACTACAAGTCGACATGGCAAATGTGTGCCATGCCTACCAAACACTACCAGTGGCATAGGTCAGTCACCCCACCAGCAGGCCTTACAGCCTCAAGGCAGGATGCACTATACCACAGGTGATGGCACAGTGGCATGAGACCCGGGCCCTTACAATACCTGTGCCATTCACAGGTATTGTAAGTGCAGTAATTCCATAGAGTATATAGGGTATGGGAGTTTGTCATTACTAACTCAACAGCACCATAATGGCTTTACTGAAAACTAGGAAGTTTAGTATCAAACTTCTCAGCACCTTAAACCCACACTGATGCCAGAGTGGGATTTAATGAAAAATGCACGTTTGAGAGGTCTCCTGAAACACGACCCGACTAATGTCTTGGTTGACTGGCTGCTCGCCAGCTACCACCCCCAGACAGGTTTCTGGGCCCCTCGGTCGAGAGCCCCCCGCTCTCGGGGTCCTCAGCCAAAGAACATCCTAGGCAGAGGTGCGCCAATCCTCCTCCCCAGGATGGGGAGGGTTCACCAAGGGGAAGCTTCAAAGGCTTGCAGCCTTTGTTAGCGGACCCTGCCTTTTGCTGCTCCCAGCAACTGACTCCCACCAGTTCGAACACCCACTTTGGTAAGGAGCTTCTTCAGGAAAACCAAGATAGGAGGAGAGTTGTACCCACGTTTGCAAACTCCACCAGTCAGGTTAAAGAGGCAAAGCGCAACTCTCAGTCCCCGCCATCTTGAAGATGGGGGCCCCAGTCAACCAGAGAGGCTTATGCCCCCCTCACACTGGAGGATGACATAATAGGGGGTGTACCCACCCCAAGGTAGAGACTCATTGGTCCCAGACTGTTCCTACCTGAAACGGCCCTAAATTTAGTATTTAGGGGCAACCCCGACCCTTGCCTCCACAGACTAGCAAGAACAAGCATTTGCAATGCAATAGGTCTCGCATTATTAAAGTCTGAGCTATTGGAGTTGCATTATTTAGCAATGCTAATAGCTCAAACTTAAATAATGCGAGACCTATTGCATTGCAAATGCTTGTTTTAAGAGGCCCTCAAAACTGGTCTCTAGCGGGTTCAGTTTTGTGCCCTGGCACAGGTGGTCCATTTCTTTCCCCCCGGACTGCAGTGACAGCAGGCACATCGATGTGCGCGTGGTGAGCGTTGTAGAGGAAGGGAAATCCTTTAAAGAGTAATTTTCTCTCTGGATTTCCCTTCTCTTTTTCAAACTCAGGAGAAGTAACATTGTCTGGGTGTTATCAGGGCTTTAAGTGGAAGTTTTTTTTTATATTACATACAAGCCATAGTTGCTGCTTATTTATCTTATGCAACTAGCAACCACTGACAAAGCCAATAGTCCTGACTTGTAGGTATAATGTGACTTGTTGTATCATATCTGGCCGCAATGACAGGAACAGCAAAATACAAGCGGCGGCACACTGTGCTAAACACAGATTTTTAGCTTATGTGTTTTTAAGCCACGCCCTTAATTACATTGACCAAGACCCTTTCAGAGACCCCCCAGTTTCTCCATCCCACTAAAAGCCCAGCCACACCCCTTAAACGAGTGTTGACAAACACCATCAAAAATCTTAAAAATACATTCTATATAGGTCACTGCGCCGTCACTTTTCGGAGCACCTTGTATGCATGAAAGCACTGTGCCTTGCCGAAACCAAAACACATGCAGCTCAAATGCCCTTCCCCACCCCTTTCAGCCTCATTGGATCTTGCAAAAGATGTGGCCTTACTCTCAGAAATGTTGAGGCGATGAAGAGACTCGAAACGGAGTCCTCAGTGCTGCTGTCTTCCTAGGCAGAATTTGAACCCCCCCACTCTGGAAGGGAGTTGGCAAGGCCAGAGGCACACGTCTGCACTACTAATCATAGCCCCTGCCTGAAACACTTCGATCCTATGGGGCATTTCACCACGCTCTAAACATGAGGGTTGACGCAAATCGGTGTCCTTCCCCAAAAAGACGACCATCTGACACTTGTCACCAGTGGTGGGACTCGAACCCTTGCATTGTAGGGGCCTGTGACACCAGTGTCACAAGACGCTGCCTCTGAGCTACAGCTGTTGCTTGCAAGGAACACCTGGGACCAAATATGCCCTGCACGGTCTAAATTTCCCAGTTGCCCTGGCACACAGCATGCCATCAAGAGCCAAGTCCGAGCCCCACCATCAAAGCATCAGCACCTATCTGCACATCCTCAAAGGTATTGAGAGTGAAGGTGTGCCCGGCAAACAAAGGGTAAGAAAAACCAGTAATCAAGCCTTCCTTCTGTACTGTGTCTGCCCTGCTGCTTCGGGCTGCAGAAGTTGTATTATTTGAGATAGAAATGTGTCTTAAACGAATAAATGAGGGGGTAAACACTGCAGGTAGGAAGGACCATTCTCTCTGCAGCATCAGGAACGGGTGAAAACGCAGATACAGATTTTATTCCAAAAGCCAGCGTTTTTCTTCAAAATCTACAATATTTGCAACCACACACACATATATGGGATTTATTTTGTAGCTTTGGACACGCTATTTATACGCACGTTTGGTATTTTATAGCTGTGCATTCTGAGAGGTACCCAGGGTCAGGAAGGCAAAAAAAAGTTTTTTTAAAGCGATCGCTAATGTAAAAAAAAAAAAAAAAAAATTAAAAAAAAGAAACCGCGCGCCACTACGAGCCATATGTGTTTTCAATAACCGCGCCCGTGTCTGGGCACGATAATGAATATGCTACTTACCAGTATGCATCTGTTCTTGGCATGTAGGGCTGCTGACATTCATATCTGTGCATAGATCGCCGCCTAGTGTTGGGTCCGGATGTTTGCACGTTGTTGTCCTGGAAGAGTCTTCGAGGTATCCTGGGATAGGTGACTCCTCCCCTGGACTACAGTGCGCATGGGCATCCTCTCCATCCTCAGATTGTTTTTCGCCATTGTGGCAGTGATGGAGTAGATACAGAAAGTGATGACCATGCTTACAGTAATTCTGAGAGCTGCAGCTGCTACAGGCGCCGGGGAGGAAGGAGGGCGATATGAATGTCAGCAGCCCTACATGCCAAGAACAGATGCATACTGGTAAGTAGCATATTCAGTTCGAGGCATGTGGGCTGCTGAATTCATATCTGTGCATAGAATACATAGCAGTGCCCTCTATTAGCGGCGGCTACCAGTGCCAGCTGCAGCGGTCTGAAAAAGAGTTTTGAGAACAGCCTGTCCTACAGCTGCCTGCTGTTTTGATTGCACATCTACACAATAGTGTTTGGTAAATGTATGTGTAGTGGACCAGGTGGCTGCTCTACATATATCATGCAGGGGAATGTTTCCTAGGAAAGCCATGGAGGCCCCTAACTTACGTGTTGAGTGGGCTCGTGGGGGAATCGTTAATGTGCGTTTAGCCTTTTGATAGCAAATTTGAATACATTTAACGATCCATCTGGCTATACCTGCTTTGGAGATGGCGTTACCTTTGTGGTGTGGCGCAAAGGCAACGAAAAGTTGTTTTGTCTTCCTAAAGATCTTAGTCCTGTCGATATAATACATGAGGGCTCTCTTTACATCCAGTGTATGGAGTGCTCTTTCTGCAACAGTTTGTGGGTTTTGGAAGAAAACAGGCAGCTCAATAGTTTGATTCATGTGGAACTGCGATACCACCTTGGGCATGAATTTGGGGTTGGTACGTAGTACGACCCTGTTGGCGTGAACCTGTATAAATGGCTCTTGAACGGTTAGTGCCTGGAGTTCACTAACTCTTCTTAAAGAAGTGATCGCTACTAGGAAAGCTACTTTCCAGGTAAGAAATTGAAGCTCGCATGAGTGTAGAGGTTCAAAGGGTGGACCCATCAGGCGTGTGAGGACCAAGTTGAGGTTCCACATTGGAGCCGGTGGGTGGCTTGGTGGAATGACTCGTTTGAGTCCTTCCAAGAATGCTTTGATGGCAGGCACTCTGAATAGTGAGAGGTGCTGCCTGGTCTGCAGATAGGCTGATATTGCGGTCAAATGGACACGTATAGAGGTGTACGCCAGATTGCATCGGTATAGGTGTAAGAGGTAACAAATTATGTTTTGTATGGATGAGTCTAGCGGGTTAATGTCATTATTAGTACAATAAATGACGAACCTTTTCCATTTGGCTGCATAGCAAGCTCTGGTAGTGGGTCTCCTGGCCTCCTTAATGATGTCCATACAGTCAGGTGGCAGGTTTAGGTAGCCAAACTCTAGGACTTCAGGAGCCAGATCGCCAGGTTCAGCTGTTGCGGATCTGGGTGCTGAATCTCTCCATGGTTCTGCGTCAAATGCGCGGGTTTGATCCGCAGCCTTTGATGCGGCACCACGGAAAGTTCGAGAAAGGTGGTGTACCACGGCTGGCGTGCCCACGTTGGAGCAACCAGGACGAGTGTCAGTGAGTGTTGTCTGAGTTTGCATGCCACCAGCGGTATCAGTGGTGCTGGGGGAAAAGCGTACGCAAATCTGCCGGACCAGTTCATCCATATCGCATTGCCCTGCGACTGCGGATGTGGGAACCTGGCGGCAAAGCTTTGGCATTTTGCGTTTTCGCTTGTGGCGAATAGGTCTATCTCTGGATGACCCCACTGCTGGAAGTACGGTTGGAGTACTGATGGGTGTAACTCCCACTCGTGCATTTGGTGGCTGTGTCTGCTGAGCAGATTCGCCATCTGGTTGTCCTTGCCGGGGAGGTGTTCTGCCATGAGGAACATGTTCCTCTGAATGGCCCACTTCCACATGCTCTGAGCCAGATGAGACAACTGGAGAGTGTGTTCCTCCTTGCTTCTGTATGTAGTACATGGCGGTCATGTTGTCCGTCCGGATCAACACGACTTTGTTGCACAAGTGTACTTTGAATGCCTTCATTGCCAGGAAGATTGCCATCAGTTCCAGAAGGTTGATGTGCATCTTCTTCTGTTGTGTTGTCCATAGTCCCTGCACTGTGTAGTGGAGTACATGAGCTCCCCATCCCTGGAGAGACGCGTCCGCTGTCAGTATTATTTGTGGAACAGGCTCTTGGAACGGTCGGCCCTTGCAAAGGTTTTGTGGATTCCACCAATGCAGAGAGTTGTATGCCCGACCGCTCACCAACACTAGGTCTTTCAGCTGTCCTTGAGCCTGATTCCACTGACGAGCTAAGCACTCCTGAAGCGGGCGCATATGTAGTCTCGCGTGTGGGACTATGAAAATGCAGGAGGCCATCATGCCTATCAACTGCATGAACACTCGCGCAGGAAGGGAGTGTTGGGGTTTGAACTTGGAAATCAGCATTTGCATGCTGTTGATCCTCACTAAATTTGGCTGAGCTGTGGCCGCCAGAGTGTCTATAGTCACACCTAGGTACTGTTGTACGTGTGCGGGCTGGAGATGAGATTTTGGGTAATTTAGTGAGAATCCCAGACTGTGAAGGAGGTGAATGGTGCGGGACATGTGGCTGGCACATTGCTGGGCTGACTTTGCTTGAACGAGCCAGTCGTCCAGGTAAGGGTAGACGTGTATGTGCTGCCTCCGTAGATGTGCCGCCACAGTAGCTAGGCACTTTGTGAAAACCCTGAGTGCTGTTGTCACGCCCAAGGGAAGGACTTTGAATTGGTAGTGCTGCCCCTGAACAGTGAACCTGAGGTATTTTTTGTGTGAGGGGTGAATGGGTATGTGGAAATACGCATCCTTGAGGTCCAGTGTGGCCAGGAAGTCTCCCTGTTTGAGCAGCGGGAGGACTTGCTGTAAAGTGAGCATGTGAAAATGATCGGAGAGAATGTAGCGGTTCAGGGGTCTCAGGTCTAATATAGGTCTGAGTGACCCGTCCTTTTTTGGTATTAAAAAGTACAGGGAGTACACCCCCGTACCTTGCTCGTGGACGGGTACGACCTCTATTGCGCCTTTTAGTAGCATGCTTAGCACCTCCTGCTGTAAGAGCGTTAAGTGCTCTGAGGACATAGGACGGTGTTTTGGAGGTATTGTGGGTGGAGTTGAGGTTAATTCTAGGCTGTAACCGTATTTGACAATGTCTTTGACCCACCTGTCCGTGGTGATGGAGTTCCACGTGGACAGGAACCTTTGTAGCCTTCCCCCGACAGGTGTTATGTGGTCGGGAGGAAGGGAGAGGGCGTCACTGTTTGTTCTTGGGGGAGGACCTGGTGTTGCCGTAACCGCGTCCTCTGCCCTTTGTGCTTGAGCCACGATAACCACCCCGGGTGTTTTTATCGTAGGTGCTTTGTGTGTTGCCTTTGTTGTAGGTTTGCTGTGACCCCTGTCCTCTACCTGCTCCTCTATTTCCGGGGCGACGAAAGGAGCCGCTCCGAAAGGACTGCGTTTGGAGAGCCCCCATGGACTTTGCAGTGTCCGTGTCCTTTTTTATTTTCTCTAGGGTGGTGTCAACCTCCGGCCCGAATAAGTAGTCGGGGTTGACAGGCTGGTTGAGGATGTTATTTTGTACCTCAGGTTTGAATCCGGAGATTCGCAACCAGGCGTGTCGTCGCAACATGACGCTAGTGTTTATGGCTCTGGCAGCTGTATCTGCGGCATCCAGTGCACACTTGATGGATGCGTTTGTGAGGAGTTGTCCCTCCCTGATGAGGATCTCTGCACCTTCTTTGAATTGGTCAGGGAGATGTTGGAGTAATTGTTCTAGTGTGTCGTAGTGTGCTCGATCGTAGCGGGCAAGGAGCGCCTGCGTATTGGCAATGCGCCATATATTAGCTGCCTGGGCCGCAACCCGTTTGCCGGAGGTCTCTAGCACCTTGGACTCTTTGTCCGGGGGAGGAGCATCACCTGTTTGCGAGTGTGCCCGTTTGCGAGCATTCGCAACTACAATGGAATCTAGAGGTAACTGGCCTCTAATGTAGGTAGGGTCCCCAGGCGCCGACCTGTATTTCTTGTCGATTCTGGGGTTTATTACTCTTGCCCTGGTGGGTTCTTTGAAGATGTCCTTTGCTGGTTTGAGGACACCCTTTAACATGGGTAGAGTTTTTATATTCCTTTCTGAGGATGCGAAAGTATCCATGAGAAAGTCGTCCTCCACGGTGTCAGAGTGGAGTTGCACCCCATGATTGGCCGCAGCACGTTCAATTAGGACGTTGAATGCGGCAGTGTCCTCTGTGGGAGATGTTTTTGCTCCATAGAGTTGCGGGTCCTGTGTATCCATAGGTGCACCCGAGTCTACAGGGTCATCCCAAGCTTGGTCAGGGTCCTGTGGGCCTTCAGGGTCGATCTCTCCGGGGTAGGGGACGTGGTCACCCATGTAGTCCTCCAAAACGTCAGTGTCGGAGTGTGTGGGAGAGAAGGACTGTGGATCCTGGTAAAAGGAGTGGAGAGGTTCGGAAAGAACTGGTTCCGAAGTCACCGGCAGCTTTTTCTTAAGCGGGATCCGGTAGGAGTCCAAAGTTATTCTCCTTTTGTGGAGCACCATCCTGCCGGTGTCGGCGTCGATGACCTGTGACGGAGACGACTCCGCAGGAGAGCGTTCGGCAGGCGTGAACGTGGTGTGGGTGACCCGTGTTCTGATCTGGAACAGTTTTGGGGCCGTGGATGGCGGCAGGCCAAAAGTGATATTGGTCGGTGCCGAAGAGGTCGTTGGAGCTTTTATCGGCTCGGAGCCTGACGTGTCCTGGAGGACTGCTTTGTGTTTGGTGCGTTGCGCAGCAACGGTCCGCACCTGGAGTGCCATCGAGTCCTTTGTGCCGGCCGTTTCTGTAGAGGCGGGCGTGGACGTCTTCGGTGCCGGCGAGTCATCGAGTCGAGGGGCGGCAATGGCCGTCGACGTCTTTGATGTGTGCCTTTGGTGGTGCTGTCGAAGCGGGTGCGACGCAGCAGGCAGTTTGACCTTTGGGGTCGGAGCCGATTGTGTCGGTGCCGGTTGCCGAGGAGGTTTGGTGGCACCGAAGCTCTTTTTCCGTGTGTCGGCGCCGACGTCGGCTGCTGCAAGCTCTGCACCGAAATCTCGTTTGGTGCGGTCGGTGCCGACGGGTTTTGCTGGCGTCGAAGGTGTGGTGGGCCTCGATCCGACCAGCGTTACTTTCGGTTTCGGTTTCTGGTGAACCAATGTAGCTTTCGGTTTCGGAGAAGGGAAACCAGCCTTTTTGGGTAGTAATGGCTGCCGCTGAATGTCCGAGGCCGGGCCAGAGGGCGGGGCCGAAGAACTGCGGGATAGGTCTTGGGTAAGGCCCGAAGGCGATCCCTCGACCGGATCCATAGACTGGCCCACTGGGCTATCCTCAGTCTGTACGGGTAGGCCTTGCTCGTCACCGGAGCTACTCTCTTCGGCCCCTAAGGCCTCATTGTAGTCTCCTACCTCGGTTTCGGCTTCATCTCTGGAAAAGAGTTGTTCGACGTCTTCCGATACGGAGTCGTGTTCGGAAGCGGGGCTGGAGGGTAGGTTCTCCACGTCTTCGACATCTTCGTCTTCGGCGCTGAAGATGTTGGCTGGGGCCGGTGCCGCTTGCTGCGCTTCGAGTCTTGCTGCTCGTCGATTCCGAAGAGTCTTCTTGGATCGGAATCGGGCACAGGCCATACAGGTAGATTCGTCGTGATCCGGTGAAAGGCATTTGTTGCACACCGGATGGACGTCGATATGGGGATATTTCGCATTGCATACAGGACACCGCTTGAATGGTGTCCTCGATTCCATCGTCGATGAAGGGTCGATGGTCGGGGAAAATGCGAAAAAGTTGGTTCTGGAAGTTAGTAAACTAACAATATACTATCGATACCGATCGGGAACAGTACCGACGCGAACTAAAGGCCTTTTGGCCTGTAAAAAGTTTTTCCTAACTTGAGTCAAGATAAGCACATCCGAACCCAATGGCGGAAAAAAACAATCTGAGGATGGAGAGGATGCCCATGCGCACTGTAGTCCAGGGGAGGAGTCACCTATCCCAGGATACTTCGAAGACTCTTCCAGGACAACAACGTGCAAACATCCGGACCCAACACTAGGCGGCGATCTATGCACAGATATGAATTCAGCAGCCCACATGCCTCGAACTTGAAAACATATGGGCTTTGGTGCGCGTAACAAACACCAATAGGCCATGGGCGGAGCAATGCGCCCGCCTTTGGCCTACTGCGTGCTCTGTTTAAAAACCACGCGCACAAAGCCCAATAGCGGAACCCAAAAGGAAAATCACACGCACGAGCGTGTGCAATTCCAGGGTCTGTTTTCAAACCCCGGACAAAGGGGCTCTCGCCTGCGCGAGCATTGCTGCACAGTGCAACGCAGGGCGCGAGCCCTAAAAAGGACCTTAGAGCCGTGCTGAAGGAAGGCGGACACCAAGGTCTACCGGCCTGTCCTGACCTACCTGCGGAATCCCGGTGTGTCCTGCAGCCCCCCAGAACCCAGAGGGCCTGCCCTGCCTTCCCTGCAAAGGCTGTCTCCCATGAGCACTGGTCTTGCTCTGGTGATCCCGAACCTACCTCAAGGCTCCCGACAAAGCCTGCAGCCTTTACCTGCAGGCCTCCCCTTCTTGGGTGGACCAACCGTGTCCATGCATCCCCCGCTGCATACCAAATTACCTCCACAACCGGTGGTCGCCTCTAGGAAGCCTCACTGCAGTCTTTGTTCCAACATGGGAACTCCCATTGAAAACAATATGGCACCCGTCACCCACTCAGCACCCTGCCACCCGTGCCGCTGTGGGTTCACCATATGTGCTAACTCTGATCCCCCTTTACTCTGAGCCGAACCCTAGGAGATTCTCTCTAAACCCAGTGGCTTGGCAAGAGCACCCACCAGCTGCAGGAAGCTGGGTTTCTGTTGCAGTAATCCCCCCACGTTTTGCCAGACTACTGAGGCACTTTTACTTGACGTACCCAGTGTCACTGCCAATCAGGTTCCCAGGGCCTGTGTTCTTAACCAAAACTGCACCTTATACCCCCAATTGGCACCTGTCTGGCCACATGTCAGTCCTGTGTAAAAGGTACCATGGGTACCAAGTACACTGTGGCCACGGAAGTCCTCTAACTGCTGCAGCATTTATTCTGCCATCGTTAAAGCCTGTTCCTTTACCCATATACACTGCTAATGCAAGCTGCGTGTTTTGGTGCAGAACATAGTGAAGAGTCGACATGGCACACAGCCCTGTGTGCCATGCCTACAACCCACTGCCCTGTCGGATCAGCCACCCCTCTAGCTGGGTGCACTATACCAGTGGTGCGGGTACAGGTGCATGAATCCTGTACACCTACAGTGTCTAGACAAATTCTTAGACATTGTAAGTGCAGTAATGTCATTAAGACTATATGGTGCTGGGAGATTGTCATTATGAACTCCACAGCACTGTGAGAAAGTGGCTCTGTATATACTGTTCCCAAATAGGTACAGTGTGTACAGAGTAACAGTCCTCAGAGGTTTGACAGAGGCTAAAGTTAGATATAACCTTACTCTCTAAAGTGGTTGCTTGGTTGAGCAGTAAGGCAGTATCAGAAGACAGTGTAAAGCATTTGTTGTACACACTCAGCCAGCAAATGGTCTCAAACACTCAATAACTGAACTCTAGGCCAATGGTCTATATATAAAAACATATATGCTTGTTTTATTTTAGAACCAACAATAGGTATTAAAATATACTTTCTCAGAATGAGATGCTTTATATAAATACTTTTGCAATATGCAATTGGCTTTTGTAGACAGTTACAAGTGGTTGCAATAGGCAACACAATTTTAAACACAATAATGCATTGAGTTCAATGGAAGTTTCTAGTTATTTGCAATAGATTACTTTTAGGATTACTTTTGGGATTCCAGGACTGGATCCTAGATTCAGTCCTGGGTCAGAACTTGGAATCAAGTGATAAAAGTCGACTTAGTTACTGTTATGATTTTTACACAAGACTTTGCTATTTTAAAAGTTGACACAGAAGAAATTTCATAGAAAACAGTCAATTATTCCCTATGGAAGAAAATGCAAATTGCAGGTATAGTATGTTCTCGTTACTTTTGTAATCCAGTACTGGGTGCCTAGACTCAGTACTGGAACTTATATCCAAAACAGGTGAGTAATTACGTTTTTACAATTTATACGATTTTTAACCCCTTACCCGCTCATGACGGAACCACTCCGTCATGAACCACGGGTGCGCTGTGCTCATGACGGAGTGGTTCCGTCATGCTGCGGCCGTTGGCGGCCGCTCCTCCCACGCGGCGCTAATTCCCCGCCTGTGCAGGCGATTAGCGCAGTGGGTGGAGTCATGACGGAACCACTCCGTCATGAGCACAGCTCACCCGTGACTCATGACGGCGTGGTTCTGTCATGAGCACAGCGGTGCCGTCAACCCCCCCCAACCCCCCCCCCAGCGCTGCGGCGGAATTCGCGCCGCAGCGAAGGGGTTAAGGAATATTTAAAGTTTGCAGAAATCAACACTTACAAGAAATTTCACAAAAAAACAGTCAATGGTCACCTATGGAAGAAAATTGGGTTACTGGTAAGTACGGTTGTGGATATTTTTCAGGGTCAGTGCTGGGCACCAAGATCCAGCACTGGGATGGATCTCTCCTGATAGCAGGTGAGTAAATATGTTTTCGTTGATCGGTTGATTTTTAGTGAATATTTTAAAGTTTCAAAACTCGACACTTAAAAGAATTTCCAAGTGAAACCAGTCAATGTTACCCTATGGAGAAAATTGAGTTATCGGCTTTCAGGTAAGTATTCTACTGGCAAAGTTAAGGTTTCGGGTACAGACTCAGTGGTCTCCCACGGTCAGGTAGGTACAGTTGTTACACCCTCAGCGGCACGGGGCAGCTGGGTGCAGAGTGAGTTAAGCCCAATGTTATCCTATGGGAGGCAGGTTGGCCTTGGTTGGTGGCTGCTGACTAGCAGGCCACGTGGCTGTGTGAGCTGGGCTCCTGGTCACTTGCTCAGGGCAAATGGGGAAGTAGATAGGTGCAAAGGTTACACTGCCAGGGCCACTCGGGCGGCTGGGTGCAGGGTGCTTTTGAGCCTTCGGGCACTCAATTGATTTCAATGGGAAAGCTCTGATTTAGAAAAAGACTGCAAGCTCGGGGACAAAGATTCTTCAGGTGCCACCACCACTTCAAGAGGTAAGTTGGGTAGTTGGAGGGTAGGTAGGTACCCAGGAGTTGGGCACAGGGGGCCGCGGGGTGCCTTTTCGTGTCGGGAAATCTTACCCTCTGTTGATCGCGGTTGGGGGGGTACCTGGTTCTGAGGCTGCAGGAGTCGTCCGGAGCGTCGAGGGAAGTCCTTGGGTGCCGGACTCTGGGTCACAGTCGCCAGGGGGTAGTCCTCGTGGTCTTTGTTCACTCCGGCACAGGCCAGGCTTGGCAGGTGCAGTGTGTGTAGGGTTCGCAGTTCCGGGCTGATGCCAGGGATTAGAAGCTGATTTTGAGTAGAGCCTCTACTCATGGGAGTCCCAGGTGCTTAGAGCCAAAAGGTAGCCAGGTCCTTTGGGGTTTGTGAGGTTGCTGGCCACAAGAGATGGCGGGTTAGAGCAGGAGCAGGTTCGACAGGCCGGTAGGGCTGGGGCCAAAGCAGTTGGTGTCTTCTTCTTAGCAGCTGCAGTGCAGATCTTCTTTCTTCTTGCTCTTTGTATTTCGGAATCTGGGGAAGGAAGGTTCAGGGTGCCCCTAAATACTAGATTTAGGGGCGTTACAGGTAGGTAAAGGGCAGGAACCAATGAGTCCCTGTCCTGGGGTGGGTAAACCCCCTATTCTGCCACTCTCCTGTGGGAGGGGGGCAGTAGCCTAGTCCTGAATGGGTAGCGTCTCCCATCTTCAAGATGGCAAGAGCCTGGAGATGTGCTTCACCTCGCCTCCCCCACCTGAGGGGTGGGGTTGGCAGGCTGGCACATCACCAGTCCTTATTTGGGGTTTCCAGCCAAGCTTCCCGACAGAGTGGGGGGTTGCAAGTGGCCTGGGGAAGCTCACCGAGGCGGCATGCCTTTGAAGCTTCCCCCTGCCCATCCTGGGGGAGGAGATCTAGCACCTCGCCCAGGATGTGCATTGTTGCAGGCCCAGGAGAGCAGGCGCTCTCCTACCTAGGGGTCCAGTAACATGTCTGCTGTGTGGCAGCCTAAGCAGCCTCTCAGACCAGACGTGGATTGTAGGTTACGTTTCAGGGGGCCTCTCTAAGATGCCCTCTGTGGTGCTTGGTACATTAAATCCCACACTGGCATCAGTGTGGGTTTAATTTGCTGAGCAGTTTGATACCAAACTTCTCAATCTTCAGTGTTGCCATTATGGTGCTGTGGAGTTCGTGTTTGACAAGATCCCAGCACCATGTACTCTTAAATGGCAGCACTGCACTTACGGGGCCCAGGAATGGACCTGGGTACTGTAGGGGCACAGGGCTCATGCTCCTGTGCCCACACCACTGGCATAGGGAACCCAGCTAGAGGGGTGGCTGATGTATGCCAGTGTAGTTTATGGGCATGGCACACAGGGATGTGTGCCATGTTGACTGTTTTGTCCTGTATCCAGACACTCAGCCTGCAAGGGCAGTGTGTGGGTGTTAGGGTCGAATATGCTACTTACCAGTATGCATCTGTTCTTGGCATGTAGGGCTGCTGACATTCATATCTGTGCATAGATCGCCGCCTAGTGTTGGGTCCGGATGATTGCACATTGTTGTCATGGAAGAGTCTTCGAAGTATCACGAGATAGGTGGCTCCTCCCCTGGACTACAGTGTGCATGGGCATCCCCTCCATCCTTAGATTGTTTTTCGCCATTGTGGCATAGATGGAGTGTAATACAGTGAATGATGACCATGCTAACTAGTAATTACTGAATGCTACAGCTGCTACAGGCGCCGGGGAGGAGGGTGGGCGATATGAATGTCAGCAGCCCTACATGCCAAGAACAGATGCATACTGGTAAGTAGCATATTCGGTTCGAGGCATGTGGGCTGCTGAATTCATATCTGTGCATAGATTATATAGCAGTCCCTCCATTTAGCGGCGGATTCCCGTGACAGCTGCAGCAGTCTGAAAGAGAGTTTTGAGAACAGCCTGTCCTACAGCTGCCTGCTGTCTTGAGTGTACATCTACACAGTAGTGCTTGGTAAATGTATGTATAGTGGACCATGTGGCTGCTCTACATATCTCCTCTAAAGGAATATTTCCCAGGAAAGCCATGGAGGCCCCTAACTTCCGTGTGGAGTGGGCTCTTGGAGGAATTGTTAGTGTGTGCTTAGCTTTTTCATAGCAAATCTGTATACACTTAACGATGCACCTAGCTATTCTTGCTTTGGAAATGGGGTTGCCTTTGTACTGTGGAGAAAAGGCAACAAACAGTTGTTTTGTTTTCCTGAAATTTTGTGTTCTGTCAATATAGTACAGGAGAGCTCTTTTGATATCAAGTGTGTGGAGCATTCTCTCTGCTACATTCTCAGGATTAGGATAAAACACTGGTAGTTCTATGGATTGGTTCATATGGAACTGCGAGATTGCCTTGGGCATGAAAGTAGGGTTTGTGCGAAGTACGATCCGGTTGGCATGAACCTGTATAAATGGCTCTTGAATGGTTAGTGCCTGAAGTTCCCAAACTCGTCTTAGGGAAGTAATGGCAACTAGGAAAGCTACTTTCCATGTTAGAAATTGAATCTCACAAGAGTGTAGAGGTTCAAAAGGTGGTCCCATCAGTCTGGTGAGGACCACATTTAGGTTTCAGACTGGTGAAGGAGGGTGTCTTGGAGGAATCACACGTTTGAGTCCCTCCAAGAAAGCTCTGATGGCAGGCACTTTGAACAGGGAGAGGTGCTGCCTGTTCTGAAGGTAAGCTGCCAGTGCGGTTAAATGTATACGGATGGAATTGTATGCTAGATTGCATCGGTATAAGTGTAATAGGTAACAGATAATGTTTTGCGTCAATGCATCCAGCGGATTGATGTCATTATTTTTACAATAAATGACAAATCTTTTCCACTTAGCCGCGTAGCAGGCTCTGGTAGTGGGTCTCCGTGCCTCCTTGATGATATTCATACATTCTGGAGGCAAGTTTAGGTAGCCAAATTCTAAGATCTCAGGAACCAGATCGCCAGGTTCAGCTGTTGCGGATCTGGGTGCTGAATCTCGCCATGGCTCTGCGTTAAAAGCGTGGATGTTAGCCGCAGGCGTTGATGCGGTACCACGGAGAGTTCCAGAAACGTGGTGTACCATGGTTGGCGTGCCCACGTTGGAGCAACCAGGACGAGCGTCATTGAGTGTTGCCTCAGTTTGCGTGCCACCAGCGGTATTAATGGTGCTGGGGGAAAAGCGTACACAAATCTGCCTGACCAGTTCATCCATATTGCATTGCCCTGCGACTGTGGATGTGGGAACCTGGCGGCAAAGTTTTGGCATTTTGAGTTTTCCCTTGTGGCGAATAGGTCTATCTCTGGATGACCCCACCGTTGGAAGTACGGTTGGAGTACTGATGGGTGTATCTCCCACTTGTGTATTTGGTGGCTGTGTCTGCTGAGCAGATCCGCCATCTGGTTGTCCTTGCCCGGGAGGTGTTCTGCCATGATGAAGATGTTCCTCTGAATGGCCCACTTCCACATGCTCTGAGACAGATGAGACAACTGTGGGGAGTGTGTCCCTCCCTGCTTTTGTATGTAGTACATGGCAGTCATGTTGTCCATCCGGATCAACACTACTTTGTTGCACAAGTGTACTTTGAATGCCTTCATTGCAAGGAAAATTGCCATGAGTTCCAGAAGGTTGATGTGCATCCTCCTTTGCTGTGTCGTCCATAGTCCCTGCACTGTGTAATTGAGTACATGAGCTCCCCATCCCTGGAGAGACGCGTCCGTCGTCCGTATGATTTGTGGGACAGGCTCTCGGAACAGTCGGCCCTTGCAAAGGTTTTGTGGATTCCACCAATGCAGAGAGTTGTATGCCCGACCGCTCACCAACACTAGGTCCTTCAATTGGCCGTGAGCCTGATTCCACTGACGTGCTAAGCACTCCTGAAGCGGGCGCATATGTAACCTCGCGTGCGGGACTATGAAGATGCAGGAGGCCATCATGCCTATCAACTGCATAAACACTCGTGCCGGTAGTGAGTGTTGAGGTTTGAACTTTGTTCTGAGCAACTGCATGCTGTTGATCCTTACTGAATTGGGCTGTGCCTTGGCTGCCAGAGTGTCTATGGTCGCGCCTAGGTACTGCTGTACATGGGCGGGTTGAAGGTGGGACTTTGGATAATTCAGGGAGAAGCCAAGGCTGTGAAGAAGGTGAATGGTGTGGGTTACGTGGTTGGCACACTGCTGGGCCGACCTTCCCTGGATAAGCCAGACGTCCAGATAAGGCTAGACATGTATGTGCTGTCTCCTTAAGTGCGCCGCCACTGTTGCCAGGCACTTGGTGAACACTCTGGGTGCCGTTGTTACACCAAAGGGGAGGACTTTGAACTGGTAATGTTGATTGAGAACAGTGAACCTGAGATATTTTCTGTGTGATGGGTGTATGGGTATATGGAAAAACGCATCTTTGAGATCTAGTGTCGTGAGAAAGTCTCCCTGTTTGAGCAACGGCAGCACCTGTTGCAAGGTGAGCATGTGAAAATGCTCTGACAGAATGTAACGGTTTAGAGGTCTTAAATCCAGTATGGGTCTGAGAGACCCGTCCTTTTTGGGGGATCAGAAAATACAGTGAGTACACTCCTGATCCCTGTTCTTCTGCTGGCACGAGTTCTATGGCTCCTTTTTGGAGCATACTGAGAACTTCCTGGTGGAATAAGTGCAAGTGCTCTGCGGACATAGGACGGTGTCTTGGTGGTATGTTTGGTGGAGTGGAAGTGAGCTCCAGACAATAACCGTACTGGACAATGTCTCTCACCCACCTGTCTGTAGTGATGGACTTCCAGACCGTCAGGAACTCCTGGAGTCTCCCCCCGACAGGTGTTACGTGGGCGGGGGGCAGTGACAAGGCGTCACTGTTTGTTGGTGGCAGAGGACCTGGAGCTGTTCCCTCGGCCTCTGCCTTGACGTTGTTTCCACGGTATCCACCTCGGTTATTCTTATTATAGGTGGTCTGTGTACCTTGTTTAGTGTAATGCGACTGTTGGGAGTTCTGGCCTCTAGACGGTCCTCTGTTGGTAGAGCGACGAAAGGACCCACTCCTAAACTGCTGTGATTGCAGAGCCCCCATAGACTTTGCAGTCTCTGTATCTTTTTTGATCTTTTCTAGGGTGGTGTCAACTTCGGGGCCAAAAAGGGAGTCAGGGTTGACAGGTTGATTGAGTATCGTTGTTTGTATCTCTGGTTTGAATCCTGAGATTCTCAACCAAGCATGCCTTCTTAACAGGACACTGGTGTTAATAGCCATAGCTGCAGTGTCCGCTACGTCAAGAGCGCACTTAATGGAAGCGTTGCTTAGGAGCTTCTCTTCTGTAATAAGCGACTCTGCTCCTTCCTTAAACTGATCTGGGAGGTCCTGTAGCAGTGTCTCTAGGGTATCATAATGCGCCCTGTCGTATCGAGCCAGAAGTGCCTGAGTGTTGGCAATTCTCCAGATGTTAGCTGCCTGTGCAGCAACTCTTTTCCCTGAAGTTTCCAAGACCTTAGACTCCTTCTCAGGGGAAGGAGCATCACCCGTTGTCTGTGAATTGGCTCTCTTCCGAGCATTGGACACCACCAACGAGTCTAAAGGCAACTGGCCTCTTATGTAGGTAGGGTCCACAGGAGCTGGCCTATATTTTTTTATCAATCCTGGGGTTTAGTACTCTCGCCCTTGTGGTCTCCTTAAAAATGTCATTAGCCGGTTTTAGGACCCCCTTCAGCATGGGCAGAGTGTGAGAAAGTGGCTCTGTATATACTGTTCGCTAATAGGTACAGGGTGTACAGAGTCCACAGTCCCCCAGGGGCTGATAGAGGTTAAAGTTAGGTATGACCTTACTCTCTAAAGTGGTAGCTTGGTCGAGCAGTAAGGCAGTACCAGAGGACAGTGTAAAGCACTTGTTGTACACACTCAGTCAGCAAATGGTCTCACACACTCAATAACTGAACTCTAGGCCAATGGTTTATATATATAAAATATATGCTGGTTTTATTTTTAGAACCACAAAGGGAATACAAATATACTTTCTCAGAATGAGAGGTTGAATATAAATACTTTTGCAATAAGCAATGGATTTTTGTAAATAGTCACAGTTGGTTGCTATAAACAATCCTATTTTCTAAACATAATGCATTGAGCTCAATGATAAAGTCAGGTTATTTGTAATACATTACTTTTCAGATTACTTTTGGAATTCCAGGTCTGGTTCCTAAATCCAGCCCTGGGACAATATTCAGAATCAAGTGGTGAAAGTAGACTTAATTACTGTACTGATTTTTAAATAATACTTAGCTATTTCAAAAGTTGACACTTAGAAAATATTTCAAAGAAAACATTCAATGGATCTCTATGGCAAGAAATTCAAGTTGCAGGTAGAGTACTTTATCGTTACTTTTGTAATCCAGGTCTGGGTACCTAGACTCAGCACTGGGGTCTTTATCAGAAACAGGTAAGTAATTACGTTTGCAGAAATTGTTCGATTTTAAAAGAATATTTCAAGATTGCAGAAATCAACACTTAGAAGAAATTTCACAGAAAAGCAGTCAATGGTTTCCTATGGAAGAAAAAGGAGTTAAAGGTAAGTATAGTTGTGGGTACTTTTCAGAGTCAGTGCTGGGCACCAAGATCCAGCACTGGGAGCTCACCTAAGAGCAGGTGAGTAAATTCGTTTTTGGTACTCGGCTGATTTTTGGTGAATATTTTGAGTTTTGAAAAGTTCACACTTAGAAGAATTTCCAAGAAAAAGCCAGACAATGTTACCCTATGAGGAAAATGAAGATCGCGGTTTAAGGGTAAGTTCTCGACTGGCAGAGTTTAAATTCTGGGCATAGACTCAGGGGTCTCCCAGTGTCAGGTAAGTACAGTCAGTTCACCCTCAGCGGTTTCAGGACGGCCAGGTGCAGTGAGAGTTAGGCCCAATGTTAGCCTATGAGGAACAGGGGGGCCTGGTTTGGTGGCTGCTGACTAGCAGGCCACGTGGCTGTGGGAGCTGGGCTCCTGGTCACTCACTCAGGGCAAGTGGGGAAGTAGGCTAGTGTAGAGATTGCACTGCCAGGGCCACTCGGGCGGCTGGGTGCAGGGTGCTTTTGAGCCTTCGGGCGCTCAATGGAAATCAATGGGAATGTTCCGGTTAGGAAAAAGGCTGCAAGCTCGGGGACGAGGATGCTTCAGGTGCCACTACCACTTCGAGAGGTAAGTTGGGTAGTTGTAGGTTAGGTGGGTACCCCGGGATTGGGCACAGGGGGCCGCAGGGCGCCGGGTGCAGGGGTGCCTTTTGATGTCGGAAATCTTACCCTCTTGTTGATCGCGGTTGGGGTGGCACTCTGTTCTGAGGCTGCAGGCTTCTTCCGGAATGTCGAGGGGGGTCCTTGGGTGCCGGACTCAGGGTCACAGTCGCCGTGGGGTCGTCCTCAGGGTCTTTGTCCAGTCCGGCACTGGCCAGGCTTGGCTGGTGCAGAGTGTGCTGGGTTCGCGGTTCCAGGCTGCTGCCAGGGGTTAGAAATAGGTTTCCGAGTAGAGCCTCTACTCATGGGAGTCCCAGGGGCTTAGAGCCAAAAGGTAGCCAGGTCCTCCGGGGTTTGGTGAGGTTGCTGGCCACTAGAGATGCCGCGCTGGTGCAGGTCCGGGGGTCGACAGGCCGGTAGGGCTGGGGCCAAAGCAGTTGGTGTCTTCTTCCCTTTTTAGCAGCTGCAGGGCAGGTCTTTGTTCTTCTTGCTCTTCTTGTAGTCTTTTGAATCTGGAATCCGGGGAAGGAAGGTTCAGGGTGCCCCTAAATACTAGATTTAGGGGCGTTACAGGTAGGTGAAGGCCAGGGACCAATGGGTCCTTGTCCTGGGGTGGGTACACCCCCTATCCTGCCTCTCTCCTGTGGGAGGGGGCAGTAGCCTAATCCTGAAAGGGTAGGGCCCCCCATCTTCAAGATGGCGAGAGCCCGGAGATGTGCTTCACCTCGCCTCCCCCACCTGAGGGGTGGGGTGGGCAGGCTGGCACATCCCCTGTCCTTGTATGGAGTTTCCGGCCAAGCTTCCCGCCAGAATGGGGGGTTGCAGTGGCCTGGGGAAACTCCAAGAGGCGGCATGCCTTTGAAGCTTCCCTTTGCTCATCCTGGGGGAGGAGATTTATCAACTCACCCAGGATGTGCATTGTTGCAGGCCCGGGAGAGCAGGGGCTCTCCCACCCAGGGGTCCAGCAACGTGTCTGCTGTGTGGCAGCCTGGGCAGCCTCAGAGCAGACGTGGATTGTAGGTTAGTTGAAAGGGGGCATCTCTAAGATGCCCTCTGGGGTGCTTAGTACATTAAATCCCACACTGGCATCAGTGTGGGTTTAATGTGCTGAGAAGTTTGATACCAAACTTCCCAGTCTTCAGTGTTGCCATTATGGTGCTTTGGAGCTCGTGTTTGATGAGCTCTCAGCACCATGTACTCTTAAATGGCAGCACTGCACTTACAGTGCCCAGGAATGGACCCGGGTACTGTAGGGGCACAGGGCTCCTGCTCCTGTGCCCACACCATAGGCGTAAGGCACCCAGCTAGAGGGGTGACTGATATATGCCTTGGCAGTGTAGGTGATAGGCATGGCACACAGAGATGTGTGCCATGTCGACTTTGTTTTGTCCTGCACCCAGACACTCAGCCTGCAAAGGCAGTGTGTGTGTGTGTGTGTGTGTGTGTGTGTGTGTGTGTGTGTGTGTGTAAGGGTACAGGGCCTCTAAGGGTGGCACAACGAGTGCTGCAGCCCCTAGAGGCCTTCCCTGGCCACAAGGCCCTGGGTACCTAGGGTACCATTTACCAGGGGCTGACATGTGGCTAGGGTTTGCCAATTTGGAGTTGGTGTGTTTTAAGGAAGGAACATAGGCCCTGGGCACCTGATTGGCAGGAGTCCAGGGTACACTTAATCAAAGTACATTCAGCAATTTAGCAAAAAGTGGGGGCATACCATGCAAGAAAGATGGCACTTTCTCACACAGAGTCTTAACAGATCTTTGAGGTAGAGAAGGTATCCATCAGAAAATCATCCTCAATAGGATCAGTGTGGAGCTGTACATCATGATTTTTAGCTGCTCTCTCAATCAAGGCATTGAAAGCAGCAGTATCCTCAGTAGGAGATGATTTTACCACATATGCCTGTGTCTGTAGCAGTATGTGGGTCCCCTGTACCAATATCGTCCACCCAAGGTTGGTTTTTATCTTCAGGGTCAGTGTACACAGGATAAGTGTCCTCAACATCACCAGCATCCCCTGCATCCACATCAAATTGTGTGGGTGAGAATGACTGAGGCTCCTGGTCATAATAATGAACATGTTCTACTAGAACTGGTGACGTGGCCCTCTTCTTCAATGGAATTTTGTATGGCTACATTGATTTCTCTGGCAGTCTTTCTTTTATATATTGACAGTCTACCAGTCTCGGCATCGATAAACTGCCTTGGCTCCTCATCATCCTGAGGTACTTCGACAGCTCTGTCCCATTGGCATTCCTGTTGGTGCTGCGACCGGTTTCTTCGGGTCGACCCCTTTTTGCGGCTCGAGACCCTTCTTTGCGTCGAACATCCTCGGTCGTACCGCCGGTGGTAGTCCGAATTTTATGTGCGTCGACGCGACGTGAACTGTGCTGACCGTCTGACTGCGGGGGTGCTTTTGCGCCGAACATGGAAGCCGTGTCGTGGATGCGGAGTAACGACTCCGACACCTTCTTCTTTAGGGAGGGAGACGGTGTTGTTGGGTCGACCCGTTCCATAGATACCCTTTTGGACGTGGCATCTAACCCCGAACCAGACGCCGTGTTCTCGACCCGAGGACCGGGATGGGTCGGCCGTCGCGAGGAGCTCTGTATTTTTGTGTCGACGATCCTCGGCGCCGATCTTTTCGGGTCGGCAACCTTGACCTTGGTTGTTGGCGCCGCATTCGGCTCGACGTCCTCATGAAGTCTCCGTGCGTCGATGGCCTTCTTTTGTTTGTTCGGCTCAGAGGGCTTCGAGGCCTTTTTGCCGATGAGACTCTTTCACTTTCGGTTTCGAGGTAGGTGCCTGTGCCTTCAGTTTCGATTTCGTTGGATCGAATGATGGCGCTTTCGATACCGATGGCTCTTTAGGGTAGTTCGTAGCCGGGCCTTTATGCAGGGCTGTAGAACGAGAGGAATGATCTTGGGTAAGGCCTTGTGGCGATCCCTCGACCTGAGCCTTATCGAGTGCCTCG